>NC_087071.1:21081362-21145700 GCF_963678635.1 Symsagittifera roscoffensis | reverse complement strand
ATCAAACATCAGCTCAAAAATATCGAAGAATTTACATATATTTATATATATATATATATATATATATATATATATATATATATATATATATATATTTATGTATAATCACAAAAAACTCTTAACAACTGAGAAGCGAAAATTAGTAAATAAACTGTATATAAAAAGTATATATTCTGTGTAAAACTGTACATAATCTGTATAAAGTCTTTGTACATTCTGTATACATTCTGTATACATTCAAAAAATATTTGTCGACAATCTGTACCAATAGTATTACAAACTAAATGTAATCTGCATACCGTCTGTAGATAGATGGTATGCTTTGAAGTTTGATGCAAAAATCAGTTATACAGAGTTTTGGAAATGATTATATCATAAGAGTTGTTGCACCTTTTTAATTTTGATTTTTTTTCAGATCAAACATTAGCATAAAAATATATCTGAAAAGCTGACATTATAATTTTTGTTTCAATATACTCGTATAACAGTTAATAGGTTGAGAAAAACCTATGTATTTAGTGAGTATAAAATCTGTATAATATCTGTATATAGTCTGTAAATAATCTGTATATAATCAGTATTTAATTTGTAATTGTTCGAAAGTTGAAGTGGAGTTAATCGGTATATACTCTGCATACAATCTGCAGATAGCACGTATAAAAATTGATACCAAAAAAAGTTTTAGAGTGTTTGGGTAATGAATTTATCATTAAGGAAAGTTTTTTTCCAACTTATTGATTTTAAAATTTCTTAGACCAAACATAAGCACAAGAAAAAACAATTGAAAAGCTTTGCCTTATAACTTTACTTAAAAGTGCTATCTTTATCTGACGGGCAAATATGTTTAGAAAATTAGCATTAAACCTGAAAAGTTTGAGCATATAGCCTGTAAAAAACTGAATTTAAACTGTATATAATCGGTATATACCCTGTAAAAATTTTTATGAAGATTATCTGAGTACAACCTGTTTTCGATTATAAATAGCAATTATGAAATTTGAGCCAAAAAAAAGTTATGGAGGTTTTCGGTTAAGTTTTTAAAATGAAGAAAATCATTATAGAAATTTTGCAGAACAAAGAGCATAATGATACATTATTTTAATTTTATAATGGAAGTTTTACTACTTAATATTGCATCAGATCTCAAATCTGCAGATTTTTCTGTAAAAAAAACAAGTTTTATCCATTTTGGTCATTGCGTGTATCAATCATATACCAATAGGATATAATATAGAGGACTAGCCACCAATGAAACCACCAAATGAATCTCCAGACTCAAGACTAGCTTTGGGCTCCATTGAGAACTTGCCAAATTTCGATAACTCAGCTGTTTGACAACTCTTTACTTTGTAAATAACTTGATTCTCTTCTTGTGAGTTGGAAATTGTTTTTGTTTCAACTAGTAGTTTTAATTCCAGGTGATAAGGTTGACTTTGAAACAAAAGTTGTTCAAATAAAAGAGCATACGAGCGTAAAAACCTAAATATCTATGGAAGTTGCATAAACATTTATACTGCACACAATTTAAGATAACTTAAAAAAGATACGGTTTTATAGAAATATTTAACCGTTTCTTGATCGTCTGATAAAGAAATATTTACAATTTATGCACTGATAATAAAGTATTCATTACAGTTCCTGCATATTGCACAATTTTTTCACAAATTTTTAAACACACATAATGAAAAAAATTTCGTTCCTTTTCCAGCATTATCAAAAAAAAGCACTGTTTTTTTTTGCATTTTCAACAATCGAAACATAAAAAAATGAACTTCTTTGTTCTGTGTTTTGTCATTAGGAAAATCAGTTTCTGCATTGATCGTGTTCAAAACATCAATAAAAACAAAATATAATATACGGAAGAGCATTCGAAAGCATCCATATCGGAACTTTCTTTTCACTTTTTTAGCAATTTTCTTCCACAAAAAAATTAAATTCAGTTTTTGCCTGTACATTTTCAAAAAAGCACAAAAAAATTGCATCTTGCAAGAAAAGTTTCTCAAATGTTTTTTGTACTTCTGTTAAAATTTTAAGAGAAAATTTGCTTCGTTTGTTAAAAAAATCGAATTTTTTTGCAACCTGTAAAAAATTTAAATCGAAAATTTTTACGCACTTTGCAACTTTAGTAATTTTATATTTGTAACAAACCTTGCATATTTGTTGAAAAATTCAAAAAAAAAATGCTTCCTGCAAAACTTTTGAAAGTCTTTTGCTCACGTTATCCACATATGATGAAACACTATGTTTTAGAAGCTGATTAAGGCGAACTACATTTATGTTTTTCATTTTGTTTTTCAGTTAGAAAAAGAGAGAGACACGCTCTTTTTTTTTTTGAAAAAAACCATTACAACCAAAAAAATTCACAACTTTCACCGAGCTAGATTCGCACTTAAATTTTGATTTTTTGAATCCTTGCACGAAAATGCTGATCCAATATTCTGAGTGGAAGCAAGCTTCTGAAGATAGCTTACATGAAGTCTTTTGAATTTTATTTGCAGTAGCCGTTTCTTTGCAAAACTATTAGTTTTCTAGTGTTTTTCATCTTAAATTGTGTTCGACAGCCTGGTTCAGTTGATTGCGTACGTTACCACTTGAAGATGCAGCATTGGAAAGAAGTCTGTAACTGTACCATGTAAAATACAATCAAAAATATCGCAAGTGAAATGTTTAATCTGATCGCTGCAAAAAATGGTCTAGCGATGATCCAAATACTTTCAAAAGGAATTGGCATTAGGTTGCAATTCTCAAATGAGTAGAGCGATGCGTGGTCAGATACACAATAGTCTGGAGTAACAAGGAACTTGTCATGCAACTTGTATGAGATAGAAAAAAAATGGATTTGAAAAAAAGTCCAAAAAAATTAGGATACGCTTGACAGAGAGCAGATGTCATCACTGAATTTTCTTTGTTAAAAGCAATTTTAAGGTACAATTAAGTACTTTTTTTATTTCCAACCTATATACAATGTCCATTTTTAGTTTAACACCCATTCGGTTCGACTCCTCACTGCAAAGGGGAATGGAGTCTTTAAAAAATGCCGATTTCAACTATAATTTGATCGAATTCATTGATCTCGACCAAATTCTGGTAGAAATTATGCTCATTGAGAACTGTAAAGAAAATTAGTTTTGATTACTAATGTTATTGCTGTATGGTGTTTTTCAATTCTCTCATTTCTGAAATCACTTTTCAATAATTACTTGAGCTGAGCAGTTGGAACAGTTGTTTTTTTTCATAAAAATTATTTTTTTAACATCAAAATAAATCGGGACTTCATCATATTGTTAAACAAGAAAAGACACTATAATATGCTTTAACTGCGGAATGGGTTCTATATAATGGTAAAAAAAAATTACAAAAATATCGATCGAAAGCAAAGGAATGAACCTTAATGAGTTTCGTGGAAACGGGAGACAAAAAAATTAATCAACCTTTACCACTACAAAGGGAAGAAAAAGATAAAATGCGTGGAAGGGAAAAAAAAGATAAAAAGATAAACTACCTTATTTTTTACTTTAGGTGAAGAATTTCAAAAAATTATATCATTAAGAGAGAGTTACATTGAAATTTTAATATTTAGAAATGAAGTGAAATTCTGAAATCTCTGACCTAATTATGGGAGATGTTTCACCAAATACAAAAAACATGCTTTCAATCTACTTGTTTTGTGTAGGACCTGGAAATGAATATGAAGGAAATTTAAAAAAATTTTCTTTAGGAAGTCTAATTGGATAGATAAATTCCTGTATGAACTTTTTTCTCCGAACTCCAAAATCTTTAGAATTCATGTAGTTCTACATGATTTTACTGGATCTGAAATGTCTACTACACAAATAGGACGTCAATATTGTTATGTTTCACCTATCTTTCCCATTTCTTGTATTCTTGGTCAGGTGACTAGTTTGCTTTTTTGCTTTTATGTTAAAATATTTGATTCAACATTATATGAATCGTCCGATTCCTAATCAATTTAACCAACAGATTCAGAGTAAACAGTTTACATAATGAATTTGGTTGTTTTGGAATAGTGTGCATTAAAAGCAAAGAATGGGGTTGATAAGAACTGACAATTTGTGGGATGTTCCCTCTTTCTGAGGTTACAAATTTTGATGGCAGCGCTTGTCCACAAGTTCGCTAGCTCGAAATTTGATATTCAAACGTAAAAAATGTTGTTGGAGCTGTAGCAGCAGCTCAATTTGTCATGCACAATTTTTCGCAGTGCAGAAAGGAAAACATTTGAAAACTGAGCACGGACACGATGTTTTTTAGACAATTTGCACATCCTGTTTATCTTATAGCACTATTTTCGGTTTCAAATGTTTAAATGTTTAAAAATTATATCCTTGTCTGAGAATGAGATGTTTGATGAATGCTATAAGGTTGTATATCAGAAAAATTTTGTTTGTAATGAAAAATCAGAAAGCAGTTTTTTTGGAAAGCATGTGCAAAGAGCCAGCAATAAGGACTGAGAACTCATTTAACAGACTAGTACCGAGACGCCACATCTGATCCTTATGGTGTTTTACTCATTGATTTATATCCAAAAAGAGGTGATTTGCTTAGATATTGCACAAACACTGATTCAGTTCTAACCAAGTTTTGTTTATCCACAGGAACAGAGATAGTTTTTGGACGATAAAAAACATTTCATTTCTATGCTCCCCTTATTTCAAAAATTTTCTCAAAAAATTTAAAAACAATTCATCCTCCAAAATCCAAAAAAAGTTAAGCTGTTATTTAAGGAGTGTCTAGTTATTTTGCTCCGAGGCCGACTACAGGATGTCTGAAGAGTAGACGTGAACATTTTCACATAGAAATTTCAGAACTCACACAATTGACAAAACATAAATCTTTTTTTTTCTAATTCCATTATCAAAATTATTAATCACAAAAAATCGATTCCAAAATTACTGAAAAAAAAAGAAGGAAAAAAAAGAAATTTAAATCTTTTCACAGTGTAAATGCAAGCTTGGAATTTTCCCAGAATTTTTTTGTCAGTCTGTCAATATTATATTGGACAATTAAGAGACAAAATCTTATGTAGATTTGTTTGTACACTAAAGCTAAAAAAATGAAACCTTTCCACATACCTTACTTATACCATTTTTTAAGCCATTGGATTTCCACCTAATCTTGTTATTAACAAAAATGCCGAAAAAAAGACAGAGGAACGTCGATCTTTTTCAAAATCTAAAACAGGTAAGACTAAAACTCGATTCTAATAGTAAAACTCCGTATGACTCTGTGCGAAAATTGAGTAAAACAAGCGGTTCCTCAAAAAAGGAAGTAGAAAAATTTTCACAAACAAAGACATCATAAACAAAAATTGGTCTTTCAACCAGACGTCATAGAAGATTTCACGTTTCCTCCAAAAAAAGTAATTGAATCTGAATGTATGTTTTTTTGGAAATTGTTGAAAATTGGCCAGTCTACACATTGTTAAAATAATTTTTTGGCTCGTCAGTGCTCAAACGATGAAAACCAACCTGAGAAAGAAATTTTGCAAGCTTTCGAAAAATGATTTCTGCAAAATTTACTCCTAACAAACCAATTGAATCTCCAGGTTCAGGACTAGCTGAGCGCTCCATTGATAATTTGCACAATTTTAACAATTCAGCTGCTCGACAGCTTTTTATTTTGTACATATTTTGTTTGTTGTCTTGTGCTTTTAATTTAATTTCTCTAATTAGTATTTTTATTTTCACGTGATAATGTTGATTTTACTGCACAAGTTGGTAAAATAAAAACGCATACGAGTGTAAAACACTAAAACACTAAATAGGGATTTGCATGATTTTCACAACAATATTCTGCACACATCTTAAGAAAATGAAAAAAGAAAGATTATTGTTTTAGTTTTTTAAAATATTTTTTTGCACAACCGATAAGAAATTGAATATATTTTTTGCACTTATGATAGATTAATCATTAATTTTTGTGCACCTTGCAAAATGTATAAGGAGTCTTGTGCTGCTTTTTATCTTTAAGAAATATAATTTCAACATTGATCTTGTACAAAACATCAAAAAAAGCAATGTAACAGACAAGGAATGGCAAGCAAAGTTGTCAAAATTAAAGTTTTCCAAGCAATACTTTAACATTTTTTGTACCACCGATTCACATTTAGTTTTAGATCTTGCTAAAATATAACAGAAGTTTCGAACTCTTTTTAATTAAGTCAAAACAGTTTTCGAAATTTGCACATTTACTTAAAAAAAAATTGCACCCAGCGAAAGTTTTTTGTTAAAAAATATTCACAAAGTGATAAGTTTATATGTTTAAAAACTGTTCAAGATGAACTACAGATATTTTATGAAGTTAACTTTTTTAAAAAAAGAAGAAATGACACGCTCACTTTTCATAGAAAAATAAACATGGGAAAAATTAACAATTTTCAACAAATCAGGTTCATACTTCGAGGTTTGAATTTTTCGAATCTTTTCGAAAACGCTGATCCGAGAGTCTGGATGGAATAGAGCTTTCGGACAAAGCTTAGATGATGTCTTTTGAGCTTTTTCGCAGTAGGCGTTTCTTTGCAACACTGTTGATTCTTCTGGTATTCCTAAACGGTGTTCGACAGCTTGGTTCTGTTGATTGAGTACGTTACCACGTGATTATATAACATTGGAATGAAGTCTGTATTCAAAAAAAAACGCGAAAAAAAAACAATCATGAATTTGGCAAGCGAAATGTTTCACCTAATCGTTTCAAAATTTGATCGAGCGATTGTCCAATTAATACTATGTGGAAGTGGTATTAGATTGCTGTTGTCAAACGAGTAGAGCGATGTGTGGTCAAATACACAGTAGTCTGCAGTTACAATGAAAATGTCATGCAAAGTGTCTGAGACATTTTCAAAAAAGGATATGAAATGTAATTCGAAAAACATTGGGATAGGCTTGACATGTCACTGACTTTTCTTTCTTAAAAATGATTTTTGAGTACAATGAAAATCTTTCATCTTAGTTCCAACCCATATGCAACATCCATATTAAGTTTATCACCTACTCGACATACCATATATGGTAAAAGTTTCGTATTTTGAAATTACAGTGAGTCATATAAAATCTCTATTCTCTGAAATTTTCCAGTTATCGTTTTTTTCCTTCAAATCTCTTCTAGTGATCAGTCGGCTCTCAGTCACCAAACAAAATGTTTTCATGGAAGTATACCATTCCCACTATGTGGTTATATAAATTAAAGCTTTGGGGGATTTTGTTGGTTCCAAAAACCCTACAACGGAAAACATTGCTATTAGCATTGCTTCCAATTGCTATAGAAAAACAAACGAGACAAATCGAAAAACCCCAGCAAGTCTATCTTGGGGAAAAGAAGGATAAAGAAAATCAGCAATCCCTAATCATATCATTCACGAAATTAAAAAAAATTGGACTCGATCTTAAAATTAAACCCTATTCCAGCAAGCAATATTTTGCAACATAAAACAATAGGCGGATGAATAAAAAAAACGAACAAGCCATCCTAACTTCAGATTCAACTCCTCACTACAAAGGAGAATGAAGTCTTGAAACAATTTGCTTATGTATGATCGAATTCAAAGAGCTCGAACAATTGTTGTTTAGATTCATAGTCGTTGAGAAATCTGAAGTTGAAAAAAAAAGAATTTTTATGTTATTTTTGTCTTCTTTTTTAAACATTTCTCTTTTAAAAACAATTTTCAATAGTTTTTAGAGCTGAGAACTAACAGTTGGGTTAGTTCTATTTCAAGATTTTTAATTGCAGAACATCAAAACAACTTGAGACTTTATCATTTGCTTAAACAAGAAAACTCCCCTGAAATTTCTCTAACTGTGGAGTGGACTCCTCATAATGAAAGAAGAAAAGCTTACATAGATAACAATCCAAAACAAAAGAAGGGATCTTAGTAAACATCGTGGAATTGCGGGTGAAATAAAAAATCAACCTTAACAACTGCAAAGGGAAAAATTGATAGTTTGCTTGAAATACTCCCCGAGTAACTAGTTTATGTAGAGAAATTCTAAAAAAACTTTTATCATTTGTGACCAATGCACAGTAAAAAATGAGTTTTCAAAAATGGAGAAAAATTTTGATTTTTACGAGCTGATTAAGATAAATTTTTGGGTTACCATCTTGATTCAATGAGATATTAATTTTATTTTTTTGAACATTTCCTCTACCCTATCATTTTGAACATTATGAAACTGCCAAAAATCAACTGACAAATTTTATTTAAATACTACATTCAGCAGTATCATTCCAAATGACGATGATTCCATACCTTATGCAATGATCATCTTTATCATCAGATGAAAACCATTTTTGGTTTTCAGAAGACTAGACCCTGAAATTTCTGTACATGATTATATAAACGCTGTCACAGCATATCTAATAATGAATATAGGCCCAAAATGCATGAGCACACCACTTAACTAAAATTGAATCATAGACCTACAGCTCTGATACAAACCACACTCGATGGTCTTGATCAAAAATGATTTTCTGTTTAAATCCGTTTGGAAACGATTTACACAAAGTTTTCAATGATATTTGACTCCGGAAGATACAAACAACATCAAAGAGTTTTATGCAAGGAAATTTGCAGACCCCAAGTGAAAATATAAAACAACTCGCTGTAACAATAGAAACTCTGATACGAAAAGCATACTAAATAATAAATAAGAATAAGCAGAAACCACAATAAAACTAGAAGAAGCAACTAGAATCAGACAACTACGTCACAAATAAATAACACTCAAGACTCCGATAACAATTTAGCAAAAAATTACTCCAATCCTAGATATATACCTAGGAACCGAATTTCAAAAAAAAACCCTCAGTCAAAACATGTTGTTTTTCGCCGCATAGTGTTGCCGAATAGACAAAAATAACTGAATGATTTAACACAATTGATGAAGAACCGAAAATATTTTTTTTTACCAAGACATGGAGAAAATCAGAACTGACCAAATGAAATTATTCAATTAAAACAGTTCGCGAAAACCATTCTCGCCTAGCTAGGTAAAAGCATATCACAATGAACATATTCCAACGATATTTGTGATCGATCTCTAGATAGACGAAATTCACATTTTTATTCACAAAACAGATATAATTGATCAAATAGCCGGAAGAATCAGTACAGAAACAGTTATGTAAGATCTAACTATAATATAGTCGAAGAATAATTTAATCAAATTATCACAATTGAAACAAAACGGAACTCTACTTGTCTTCCAAAAAACCCATATTTCAAAACTGCATTGAAATTTCGAACTACTCAATTAAGCACTAACAATTTAAATATTGTTCAACTTTCAACACTCTCAAATAAATCAACAAGAAATTTAACAACTAAAGATTTAATGTTAAATTATCCACTGGTAACGCAACATCAAAATTTGATATCCGAAAGATACCTCCAACGTTAAATCTTCCATTTATATCTAATGCAAACTTCATAAAACAACGCGCAAGTGAGGTAGACAAAAAATTGCTAGACAAAGTAAACAGACTACTAGTTGTTCTTGAACAAGGTGAAAAAATTTTGCCATTCAAAAAAGAAACAAATCAAATGAAATACATTCATCAGCCCAGTCATTAATCTTGCGAAAACGAACCTCTTAAGATAGAATTAGATGCACGATATCTAAACTCTCTAATTGACAAATCGAAAGACAATTGGCTAATAAAAATAATGCACGTAACTCTCACAGAAATCAACGGTTGATATCATGAAACAGCAGATATGAGCAGTGTATACAATCAAATTACACCAGATGAGCAATCACGCTGCTAACAAATTTTGTCATTGAAATCCAACAGTATGAATTTATGAGATTATTCTATGGCTTCTCATTCGGACAAGAAAATTTTCGATATATATGAGTAAAATTTTTAGACCACTAGTCTTAAGTAAAAACGGTATCTCATATATAGATGATGTTTTCATGCAGTCAAAAACGAAACAAGAAATGTTCAAAATCTTAGATACATATTACCAACTTTTGTTAAATGAAAAAATAAAACCAGCCTCAAATAAATCACATTTTTTCCTCAGCCGGGTAGAATGTTTTGGACATATTATTGAAAGAAATACATTTGCACCCTAAACTCAAAAAAAAAGACGCAACTTTAAAACTTCAAACAATATCTAATGAAAAGAACTTACAAGAATTCTTTTTCATGGATAAACTTTTATCAGCAAATACATATATACAATCAAATATATCCTAAACCAATTTACAAAATATCAGGCCAGAAAAATTTTCCTGCATGGACCTTATAACATCAAGCTTTTTTTGAAGAAAATAAAACTTTTCTGACCAAACATACATCAATTATTTAGACTAGATTGTAAATATGCAGTTGAAAATGACTCTGATAATGATTAAATAGATCATCTAGAACCTTTTCCACTATACTTAGATTACCAAAACAATCCTTACGAAAATAGACGACAATAAATTTAATCAACGAAAAACATCAATTTCCTGAATAGGAAAAAACTAGATACCATAATCTTAGCATATGAAAACATACCACAAACAAAACATTTGATTTCAAACACCCATAGATAAAATCTCTTCATCGTGTCAAGAAAATCAAAACACATTATTGCAATGCACATTCAACTCAACAACTGACTTAATGAAATTGTGACAGAAAACAAAACGAAAAATTCAAAAGTCGTTATCACAATTTTGGGAAACAAAACATTACTCAGATGTTTTTTTTGCACAACCAATTACCCCACATGAAAAACGAAAAAAACCGACATATTAGAATCTCATTAGACAGATACAAAAATACGCTGTCTACCACTAATTTTGTTACTAATAGCATTTCATACGTCACACTCATTAAATACAAAAAAAAACATATTGGATCAGAAAAAAAATTATCATAATTCCACTCTGAACTTCTACTTCCAAAAAGCGCTAAAATGGAATAAAAAAACTTCCCACACCAAAGAGTAAATGCAGGAATAAAACAAGATATACAGGACAAAGATTTGATTTCAAGCACAGGATCTCATTCGATACAAAAGGCCCTATATCACTATCCTCAGTAAAAATTGCATAGACACTTGTCATTTTAGACGCACTTAAACATTACTTTACACTAAATTCTGTACCACACAACAATGCTTGTTACGCTCAGCCTAATTATATAATATGAAACAGAACTCTAGAACCTCACTTGCTCCATGGGCAAATAGACTTCTTGAAGTTATGAACCGTTATTTACCAGAAATTCTCTGATGTGTCATTAACGGAGATGATAAAAAAACATATAGAATGGTCAATAGATATAAAATTCTATTATTTAAATTATAGCAAGCAATTCTCAAATTACGACACCATTTGGATTATTCACTTAAAAATAGTTTTTAACCAGAAACCACGCAAACCAATTACTTTTACAACTCCTCAAAAAAGCAAAGGAACATTTTTAACCAATCAAACACTCTATCTCAACCTGTTATAACTTAATACTTCAAACTCATAATGAAGATCTATTTCATCGCCCACAAAATTTGAAATAGGCTTCCGGCAACCACATGGAATAGATTTTAAGCAGGACAAAAAACACAACGAATTTTGTCAAAAAACTGCAAGCAAATTACTACAAAGAAAAAACATTCAGTCGCAAATAAAGTCACGATTTTGCATCAAATTCCGATCTCAAAGTAGGAACTCCAAAAAAGCTACCACTTATTTGAAACAGCCTCAGCAAATCATAGAAAAACCCACCGATGTAACATAAGGAAAATTGACCAAATCAAAAGGAAATGAAACAACATAAAAACATTTTTTTTCATACTACCCACAAATACGCTCTTCGTATGCCAACACACTAATACTAGTTTACAGGATTACGCTCTACTGAAACAAAATAAATAATGTTCCTGAATCAATTAAATTTTCGTTCGAACTACCACAATCACCAAGTAAAAAATAAAAAGCATATCAGAAAAACATCCTAAAAATCCAAAGACAAAATAAAGAAACTATCGTAAACTGCAAAATAAAACTCTAACACCTGAAATAAAAAAAACACACCAACGCCAGTCATTTCGACTCCGAAAACAACCAAGAAGCGATTATAGATTTTTGTTCTCAAATCTAAATTATTAAAGAAAGTAGCAAACTGACAACCCTCTGATTGATTATCACAATCCCTAACATTTTCACGAAAAACTTCAATCGCGTATCTAGAAACTAATTTCAATAGACACTTTCAATCATTTAATTCCAAACAAGTTTAACACCTACTCGACACACTATAAAGTAAAAGTTTCTTATTTTGAATTTAAAGTGAGTCATATAAATTCTCTATTCTCTAACAATTTCCATTTACCGTTTTTTTTTTCAAATCTCTTCTAGTGATTAGTCGGCTCTCAGCCTCCAAACAAAAAGTTTTCACGGAATATAAATTAAACCTTTGGCGGAATTTGTTGGTTCCAAAAACGCTACTGCTTCCAATTGCTATAGAAAAACAAATGGGACAAATCAAAAAACCCAAGCAAATCTATCTTGGGGAAAAGAAGGATAAAGAAAACCAGCAACCCGGAATCATATCATTCACGACGTTAAAAACATTGGACTCGATCTTGTATTGGAACCCTTTTTCAGCAAGCACTCACCTATGGATCATGATTTTGCGAACGGCCATGTGGTATATTAATTTGCAACATAAAGCAATAAGCGGATGAAAAAAATACTACTATCAAGCCATCCTAACTTCAGATTCGACCCCTCACTGCAAAGGAGAATGAAATCTTGAAATAAATTGCCTGTGTCAACAATGGTTTGACCAAACTCAAAGAGCTCGAACATTTTTTGTTAAGATTCATAGTCGTTGAGAAATCTGAAGTTAAAAAAAAAAGAAAGAATTTTTATGTTAGTTTTGTCTTCGTTTTCAAACATTTCTCTTATGAAAACAATTTTCAATAAGTTTTTGAGCTGAGAACTAACAGTTGATTAGATGGTTTTCAAGATTTATATTTTCAAAACATCAAAATAATTTGAGACTTTATCATTTGCTTCAACAGGAAAAAGTCCCTTGAGTTTTCTTTAACTGTGGAGTGGACTCTTCATGATGGTAGAAGAAAAGCTTACAAAGATAACAATCCAAAACAAAGGAAGGGACACTAATGAACATCGTGGAATTGTGGGTGAAATATAAAATCAACGTTAACAACTGCAAAGGGAAAAATTGATAATTTGCTTGAAATACTCCCCGAGTAACTAGTTTATGTAGAGAAATTCTAAAAAAACTTTTATCATTTGTGACGAATGCACAGTAAAAAACGAATGTTCAGAAATGGAGAGAAATATTGTTTTTATGAGCTGATTAAGAAAAGTTTTCACCACACACAAAAAAACCTGCTTTCTTTCTACCTGCCTTGTTTGGGACTTTATCATATAGTGAAACAAGAAAAGTCCCTTTAAAATTATCTTACTGTGGAAAGAATTCTTCATAACAATAGAAAAAATCTTACATAGATAGCGATTTGAAAGCAAAGGAAGGGATCTTATTGAGCATCGTGCAGTTGTGAGTGAGAAAAATTAACTTTAACAACTGCAAAAAGAAAAAATGTTGAATTGCTTAAAGTACTCCGCTAGTTACTAGTTTTTGTAGACAAACTCAAAAAAATGTGTATCATTAGTGACGAATGCACGGTAAAATATGAACGTTCGGATATGGAGTGAAACTCTCAAATTTCTGAGCTTATTAAGAAAGATTTTCCATGACATGCAAAAAACAACTGCTTTCTTTCTACCTGATTTAAATTAGAAATAGAAAAACTTATAGAGTAAATAGTCGAGGTGTAAATATCTTTCTTTGGAGGTGTAACTGAATAGGTAAAATCCTCTATGAGATATTTTTTTGCAAACTCCAAAGTCTTTAGATTTAATGCTTTAAAGCAATTCTTCTTGATTCTGTTGGATCTGTAAAGTCTAGGACTCGAAAAAGACGTGTATATTGTTTTGTTGAGCCGAGTTTTCCCATGTTCTTTTTCTCGGTCATGTGATTCGTTTACTCTCCAGTTCTACAGATAAGAAAAAGTCTCAGACAGGTCGCATGGATAACTATCCATTTTACCAAGAAAACAAGATTTTTTTATCGCATAATAAAAAACTCACTAGAAATCCACTACTTCATTCAGAACGTCAAGAATATTTTCATCAAAATCATTAACAAAACAAAATTAATCACAAAAAAAGCCAATGAAATTTCAAAAAACAACCAGAAGGTATTTTTCAGCCCGGTATTTTTGAACCTGAAAATTTTTTGAACATGAAGTCAAAAACACCGCAACAAACACAACAGCAATACACAACAATACAAAAATCGTACAACCAGACAAAAACCAACAATCACAATATCCAATGAATACTCAAGGTTACCATCTCGATTCATTGAGATATGAAACTCCTGTATCTTATTATTTTGAACATTATGAAACTGTCAAAAATCAACTGACAAATTTTATTTAAATACTAGATTCAGCAGTATCACTCCCAATGACGATGATTCCAGACCTTATGCAATGATCATCTATATCATCAGATGCAAACCATTTTTAGTTTTCACAAAATTAGACCCTGAAGTTTCAGTAGATGTTTACATAAACGCTGTCACAGAATATCTAATAATGAAAATAGGCCCAAAACTTATGAGCGCACCACTTAATCAAAACTAAATCATAGAACTACAGCTCTGATACAAAACACACTCGATGGTCCAGCTCAAAAATAGTTTTCTGTTTAAATCCGTTTGGAAATGATTTACACAAGGTTTTCACAAATGTTTGACTCCGGAAGATGCAAACAAAATCAAAGAGCTGTATGCAATGAAGTTTGCCGACTCCCAAGTGAAACTATAAAACAACTCGGTGTAACAATAGAAACTCTGATACAAAAAACTTACTATTTAATAAATAAAAACAAGCAGAAATCAAAATGAAAATAGAAGAAACAGAAAATTTTAATTATTAGTCTGTCAACAATGATCAGACAACTACGTCGCAAATAAACAACATTCAAGACTCCGATAAAGTTTTAGCAAAAAAAACCTCCGATCCTAAATATATACCTAGAAAAACGAATTTCGAAAGAACCTCTCAGTCAAAGGATGCTGTTTTTGCCGCATAGTAATGCCGAATTTAGACAAATGAAATTATTCAAGTTAAAACAGTTCGGGAAAACCACTCCCGCTTAGCTAGATAAGAGCCGATCACAATAAACATTTTCCAACAATTTTTGTGAACGATCTTTAGATAGACGAAATTCACATTTTATTTACAAAACAGATATAGTTGATCAAATAGTCGGAAGAATCAGTACAGAAACAATTATTCAATATGTAACTATAATATAGTCGAACATTACTTATACAAAATATCACAAGTGAAACAAAACGGAACTCTACCTGTCTTTCAAAAAACCCACATTTCAAACCTGCATTTGAAATTTCGAAGTACACAATTAAGCGACAACAATTTAAATAATCTTCAACTTCCAACGCTCTCAAATAAAAAAAAAAATTTAACAACTACAGATTTTTTGTTAAAATATCCAATGGTAACGCAACATTGAATTTTGCTGTCCAAAATATACCTCGAACGTTAAATCTTCCATTTAATTCCAATGCAAAACTCAAAAAACAACGCGCAAATGAGGTTCCCAAAGAATTGCAAGACAAAGTAAACAGACTACTAGATGTTCTTGACAAATGTGAAGTTATTTTGCCATTCAATGAAGAAACAAATCAAAGGAAATTCATTCATCAGCCCAGTCGCTAACCTTGCGAAAACGAATCTCTTAAGATAACATTAGATGCACGATATCTAAACTCCCTAATTGACGAATCGAAAGACAACTGGCTTATAGAATTAATACACGTAGTTCTCACAGAAATCAACTAACAAAATCATACAACAGCAGATATGAGCAGTGCATACAATCAAATGCCAAAGGATGACTAATCAGGCCGCTAACAAGTTTTGTCATTGAAAACCAACAGTATGAATTTAATCGATTTATCTATGGCGTCTCACTCGACCAAAAGTTTTTCGATATTTATGAGTAAATTCTTTAGACCACTAATCTCAAGTAAAAACGTCATCTCATAATCAGATGATTTTTTCAAGCAGTCACAAACGAAACAAGAAATGTTCAAAATCTTAGATACGTTTAACCAATTTAAAAAAAAACATGAAACCAGCCTCAAATAAATCATTTTTTTTTCTCAGCCGTGTAGCCGTATAGAGTGTTTTGGATATATTTTGAAAGAAATACATTTGCATCCTTAAAATCAATAAAAGACGCTACTTTAAAACTTCAAACAATATCTAATGAAAAGAAATTACAAGAATTCTTTTTCTTGGATGAACTTTTATCAGCAAATACATATATAACATCAACTGTATCCTAAACCAATTTACAACATATCAGGCCAGAAAAATTTTCCTGCATGGACATTATAAGATCAAGCTTTTTTTGATGAAATTAAAACACTTCTGACCAAACATACATCAATTGTTTAGACTAGATTGTAAATATGCAGTTGAAAATTACTCTGATAACGATTATTTAGATCATCTAGAATACTTTCCATTTTACTTAGATTGCCAAAACAATTCTTATGAAATTAGAAAATAACAAAATTAATCAACGAAAAACATCAATCTCCTGAATAGGAAAAAAATAGATACCATAATATTAGCAGGAATAGTAGACACAAACGAAAATCATAAATAAACATTTGATTTCAAACACCCCTAGATAAAATATCTTTATCGTTTCAAGAAATTTAAAATACGTTATGGCCATGCACAGTCAACTCAACAAATGACCTAATGAAATTGTGACAAAAAGCGAAACAAAAAATGCAAACTCGATATCACAATTTTAGGATACAAAACATTACTCAGATATTTTTTGCAAAATTAATAACGAAAAAAACCGACATATTAGAATCTCATTAGACAGATACAAAAATACGCTGTCTACCACTAATTTTGTTACTAATAGCATTTCATACGTCACACTCATTAAATACAAAAAAAAACATATTGGATCAGAAAAAAAATTATCATAATTCCACTCTGAACTTCTACTTCCAAAAAGCGCTAAAATGGAATAAAAAAACTTCCCACACCAAAGAGTAAATGCAGGAATAAAACAAGATATACAGGACAAAGATTTGATTTCAAGCACAGGATCTCATTCGATACAAAAGGCCCTATATCACTATCCTCAGTAAAAATTGCATAGACACTTGTCATTTTAGACGCACTTAAACATTACTTTACACTAAATTCTGTACCACACAACAATGCTTGTTACGCTCAGCCTAATTATATAATATGAAACAGAACTCTAGAACCTCACTTGCTCCATGAGCAAATAGACTTCTTGAAGGTATGAACCGTTATTTACCAGAAAATCTCTGATGTGTCATTAACGGAGATGATAAAAAAAACATATAGAATGGTCAATAGATATAAAATTCTATTATTAAAATTATAGCAAGCAATTCTCAAATTACGACACCATTTGGATTATTCACTTAAAAAATGGTTTTTAACCAGCAACCACGCAAACCAATTATTTTTACAACTCCTCAAAAAGCACAAGACCATTTTTTTACCAATCAAAAACTCAATCTGTTATAACTTAATACTTCAAATTCATAATAAAGATCTATTTCCTCACCCACAAAACTTGAAATAGGCTTCCAGCATCCACATGGAATATATTTTAAACAGGACAAAAAAAACAATGAATTATATCAAAAACTGCAAGCAAACTACTACAAAGACCGAATTTTCATTCCTAAATGAATTCACGCTTTACATCAATTTCCGATCTCAAAAAAGGAACTTCAATAAAAGCTAGTACTTATTTGAAAGGACCTCAACAAATCATAGAAAAACCCACCGATGTGTCATAAAGAAAATTGACCAATTCAAAAAAGAAATGAAACAACATAACTTTTTTCCATATTTTCCACAAATACGCTCCTCGTAGGCTAACACATTAAAACTAGTTTACAGGATTACGCTCTACTGAAACAAAAAAAAATGTTCCTGAATCAATTAAACGAACTACCACAATCACCAATTAAAAAACAGAAAACATATCAAAAAAACATCCTAAAAATCCAAAGACAAAATGAAGAAACTATCGTAAACTGCAAAATAAAACTCTAATACCTGAAATAAAAGTAAAATAACACTAACTCCATTAATTTTGACTCCGAAATCAACCAAGAAGCGATTATAGAATTTTTATTCTCAAATCTAAAACATTAAAGATAGTAGAAAACTGGCAACCCTCTGATTGATTGTCACATTCTCTAACATTCTTCTTGAAAATCTTTAATCCCATATCTAAAAACTAATTTCAATAGACATTTTCAATCATTTATTTCCAATTTCTCAAAAATATTCATTCGAAAATCAACCACTCATTTAACTTGAAATCGTCTCACCGTTCAATCAATACTACTCTTATTCGCCGGGATAACTCCACCTTGAACTAGATCTAAAATTCTAACTCAAAGACCTCCAGGCAACAAAAGCAATACGCCTATATTTGACAAACTAGTTATAAATCACATAAGAGTTGCAACCCCTTATATCAATCAATACAAAAATCAAAAACCTTGAATCCATTTAGATACCGAAAAACTCCAAAAGAAAAATAGCAAAATATCTCAAGCCTAAAAACTTTGAAATGATTCAGTTTTCCATAGATTGATTTGTTTTTTAAAGCAATTAGGACTTTTTGTGCGAGTTTTTTTTATATTATTAAACTATGAAACATTTCAAGTCGTCTCATAGGCGAATGATTTTGTGAAAAGTTAAGGTGTTTCAAAGCAAGTTCTTTTGTCAAAGAAATTTTGAAATGTTTCAAGGTTTTTCATAGAATGATTCGTTTTGCAAAACGTTCAGGTTATCTGAGCAAATTAGTCAAGCCTGTAAACAATGAAACATTTCAAATAATCTCATAGACACTCGAGTTTTCGAAAGTTTTTCCGAGCAAGCTATTCAAGCCGTGAAACTTTGAAGCATTTCAAGTTAATTCATAGACTGAACCAAAGTTCAAGTCTTACAACTATGAACAACTTCACGTTTTTCATAGACTGATTCGTTTTGCAAATTTCTTAGGTTTTTCTGAGCAAGTTGATTAAGCTATAAAATTTAAACTATCAAACATTTCAAGTCTTCTCACACACGGTTGAACTTGATACAAATTTAGGTTTTTCTGAGCAACATTTTTCAGTTACGTTTATTCAGAGACTGACTATTTTTGCAAATTTTCAAATTTTTCTATACAAACGGAACGGTTCGCGAAAACTTTAAATGTTTTTGAGCAAAAAATTCAACCTATAAAACTAGGAATTATTTCAAGTTTTCCCAAGGAATGATTTGGTTCTCGACAAAATAAAGTAATTATGAGGAAACTATTTAGGCCTTGAAACTTGACGTACTAGAAGTTTTTTAACGATTCTTTCTATTTTTTCATACAATGATTTGTTTTGTAAAACGCTTTTGCAAATTTTTAACTACAAAACATTTAAAGTCTCGACGAATGAAACATTTTGTATTCAAATTCCGAAAAAATTCAAGACGAGAACTTTCCAGAAAAATTAAAGTTTTTCTAAGCAAGCTAGTTAAGCCTTGAAACTTTGAAAAATTTCAAGTTAAACATAATATGATTCGGTTTGATAAAAAATTATACTTTTTATGAGCGTGCTACTCCGTCCTCACAACTGTCAACCGTTTGAAAAAATTTTCGCGATGTCATCTAAAAAAACCATAACTAAAAGTTGATTGCTAAAAGTTTAGATAAAAATCATGTAAAATTTTCACAGAGCAAAAAAAAAACGAGCAGCAAAAAAGAGATGAAAACTCGGCTACTTTCCGACTGTGGAATTTCAAATCTATTTGTGTCGCTTACCGCAGTCGCAACACTCACAGGATGTAAAATTTGGAGCCGGTATCACAGCAAAGGTTTCCATTGAAAAAACAAACAATGGCCTACTCGATATCTAAACTCAAACATACGCATCTTTATCACTTGTCGCGTCACGCAGAATAGTTAAGAATGCACGTAGTCTCGCTGTATTTTACGAAAACGACACTTCGTTAACATAAATCTACGACTTCAAAACAACTTTTTTGGTTTCACAACTTTTCAATCTCCATCAATCTTAACACACGTTCTTTAGGGGCACAATTGATCTACATTCTCCCAAAAAGTCACTCCATCCGTCTTTTTTAAGAAAAAAAACTTTGATTTAAAAAAACGTCCTAGTCCCCGGATGAGTGGAACCAGCTCAAAACAAGTAGTTACAGTATTTATTAAATCCTTTGGTTTTTATCACTGTAAAACATTTAGAATTAACCAATCATGATCCAATACTAAAATTTACCATAAACTGTAAAGCCGAATAAATTGTATTGCCGGATAGATTCTTGCATTTTCTAAGTCTAATACCGATCCTAATTTTACTCTTATATTTCCTAGTCTCAATAGATCTGGTATATACTGTTATTCTAGCGAGGGAAGAAAGAGGCAACTGATTTTAAGCTGTATTATATTTTCTCTGGCTGAAATTTTTCATAGTTTCAGCCAGAGAAAATATAATACAGCTTAAAAATCAGTTGCCTCTTTCTCTTTCAGTTTTTGTGTCATTTGCGAATATATATAATCATAAAAATGCGCAAAACTTAATTTTTTTGCAAAACAAAACAACAAAAACACAAATTGTTTTGAAAGTATTTTTGCGGGTCACTGATTTTTACAATTTTTGATTTGGTCGCCACGTTCTAAAAGGGTGCATACTATGGCCAACATGCTTAGTTTTAAAAAAATAGCAGCTTGAATTTAATTTCGAGAGCATTTGGTGAAAAATTTAAAAACTAATGACGTTTGTTTATGAAAAAAGTTCGATGTTAAGATCCTTGCGAAAACTAATATAAAGTTAGAGTATGTATTTAATTTTGTGAAGCGTTCAGAATTGAAACTGTCTGCCATCACCAATATGAAAATTTTAATGATTTTTTTTTCAACTGCAGTCTAATTTAGCTGATATTTTTCCGATGCCAATAAAATGCAAAAATTATGTATTTTTTTACATGCTAAAAACTTTTTTCAAAACCATTTTCGCACTATTGATGAACTGAATTAAGTAACATTAAGTAACTGAAACAAAATTCACTCGTCATAGGAGTATAATTTCACGATGACCAGAAAGAAACAAAGCAAGTACGTTGTCAAAGCCTGCCTTCTTTTCCGGAATAATTGATTTATGTCATTTTTTTATCCTGCAAGCAATTGTCTCACTGGTGAAAATTTGTGTGAATCTTCGCAAATTGTTTGGCGACTTGGATCACATACAATAAATTTTAACATAAAATCAAAATCAAAAGTGATTGTTTATCTAGTTATAACTCCTCAAAGCAAACTTGAAAAATAAAAAGATTTTAATGTACGGTGCAGTTTACATTTGACATCAAATAACTGAGATATAAATATATTATTGTGAAATCAGTCAATACTAATTTAAGACTATTTTGCGCATATAAGCTGCAATTAAAGGTTCGCGAAGCTGCATATTCTAGTAATTTGAAACAAAGCTATCTAAAATTGAAAGAAAAAAAAAATTTTGTTTCTGTATGCTCAAAAATTGGTCCAACAATAACTATTTTTTCTCAAACAAAAAACACGACTTGTTCAGTCTGTACTTATCACCAACTATCTTTTTTTGTGATTTCAATTTTTTTGTTGTTTTCAGTTGATCTTTTCCGAAATTGCTGATTTTTTTTTTCGGGCTAGAATTTCTTCAAAACAATTTTTAGAGCTAATTATATTCTTGGATCTTTTTGCTCTTGTTGGGTGTGTTGTAAAAAACGTATAGTTTTGTTTTGAAACTAAACACTTTTATACTTTTCTTATACTTATTATACTTTTTTTTACTAATACCCTTATTTGATTCAAATTGGTGCGAGTTCAATGACATTTTGAAATCAAAAAGCCCATTAGAAATTACAAAACAATATAAAGATCTATGTTCATTCGGTTTTGTTATTCCTTTAAGATCCGTTTGCGCACAAAAGTCTCCAGGCATCTCACAAAAAACTCAAGAAGTTCAAATAGCGCAAAGATACTCCAACCCAACCAAAGACCACTGTTACCACCGAAATCTGTAAGAACATCCCACATATCATATTCCGCGTTTTCGCTGATCAATTGAAAATTCAATGCTTCGTAGAACACTTCAACTCGCACAAAATTTTCTCGTATATCTTTGTTTATTTCCTCAGCACTACGGCTGGCATTGATCAAAGCATTCATGTATCTCACAACTTTTTTCGATTCCGATTCTAACATTTTTGAAGCAAAGTAAGGGCTATATTGCTTAGTTGGCCAAGAAGATCTGGATTGATCAATTTTGTACTCTGTGGTATAACAAGACGGCGGACAAGAGCATGTCAAACTGCGATTTTTGAAAGCGGTGTAAATTTCTTTCCGACACATGCTTGTTCCATGATCGTGCCATTTACACTGACCTACCCATGCTGAATCGTAAGTATCAAGGCAGTGACATTTTTTCATTATAGCAATCGATAAGCATTTTTTGATGCAAGACTCTTGTGTGTATTTTGGCCATTTTTTCTTAATTGTTTCGTCTAATTCTAGCGAATCTGGCCATTGTTTAGCGCAATCGCCATATGGAGAGCCCATTCGATTGACAACTTCCATTTTTACAGCTAAAAAAGTTGCTTCACCTGCCGAAATTGGGAAACTTTCGGATTGTAAATCTGGTAAAACTCTCGGATCGTGTACAAGAATTCGAGCACCGGCATTCGGCGCAAGTAAGCCAATATATTCGACATAGTCAAGAAAAAGTGTCAATTTCAGACCGAATTCAATCCCTGTTCTACTGCTATTTCTCAATTCTCTGAAGTCCTCGTTTCTTTGACCCTCGTCGTTGTACTGATTCCTGAAAACTTTCCTCTCGATGAGATTCAATTACAAACATGAGTCACGGTAATTAAACACGTTTCTTATGCTTTTTGTGTCGAAAGTTTTTGAATTGTTTTAAATGAAACTTTAAAACTTTTTATTCGTTTTTTTAGAAAAATGATTTGTAGAGAAATTCTCTTCACTTAATTTCATCTAAGGATTTCAAACAAAAATTTAAAAAGTGAATGAAAAATTTTTAAGCATCGTATCAAATTAAATAGGCCAAGGTTTTACCTGACAGAATTAAAACTGAAACAGTTGCCGTAAATTGCATCTTGATATGTGATGAAATCCTTTCCGCGTCTGTTACACCCTTTACCATCGTAACTACACTGTACTATAAAATCATACTCCTGGTGTCCAAGATCGATTACCATTTCGTTTGGAAGTAACGCTGCTCGCCTGAAGTCTGAATAGTCAGAAAGCTCAGATTGAGCGTACATATCATAAAAGCCATCATTTCCCAGATTGTAATATTGATTCATTTTGCCATCATGGTCAGAGTCATCAGCCCTTTTTCTTCGCTGAAAAGTGAGATCTCTTTTTGTACGACTTGGTGTTGTAATTTCTTTGGGTACCGATCGTTTGTTCCTACTTTTTTTAGATGTATGTTTATCCGTTCCATTTTCAGTTTGGTTTGTTTTGTTCTTCGGAACACTCTGGTATATCAGTTTGAAACCTCTTCCCGCAAAAGCCATGTCTGACCGGAATGAAATAAAAGCCGTCGACCCGGCTGAAAAATAACTGAGTGGAAGTGTTACATTAGCGCGAGCTTTTCTCAGCTTCATTCGATTATTATTAAATACCAAAGACATTACTGAAAACACGGTTTTATTTTCCTTACGTACAGGGGGTTCAATTTCAAAATTGTCAAACAGCCAATTCGTGGATTCGTCGCCGGATTCTATGTCGATGTCAACAATAGTTAACTTGATTACGTCGTTTTCATCATCAGCTTCGATATACCAGTGACACGTAAGCTGACTGTCATAAAATTTTGGGTAATTTGGGGAGGTTAGATTTTTGGGGGTACGCGTTGACGACGTGTTGTAACCACAGTTCGGTTCCCTGTATGCCCAAAATTTACCCAGCACATGCTCGTCCACTAAATCAAAAGAAGTTTGTCAGATTACATTTTTTTTGTTTTTGTTGCAGTCCTCGAAGATTTTTTTTATTTCACGAAAATTTGACTACAAAACTTTGAACATGCTTAAATAACATAATAGTCATCAATCAAAGATTGACCTGTCAGTCACCGTAACTTATAGGCAGGGACAGATCTAGGATTTTTCGAGGCGTGCGAAAAAACAAAAAAACTTTTCAAAGTTTCTGTCGATCCTTCCAAACTTATGTCAGCCATACCACAAAAAAGACCTATTTTGACAAAATCTTCTGCGCCGGAGCACATTTTTGAGAAAATAATGCCGTTTTTGGGTGTTTTTTTTGGAAAAGTTTGACCAAAAAGTTGCGTTTTATTAGCTATCGCTTCCCCTCAAAATTAGAAAATATTGGCACCCAATGGGAAAGCAAGAAAACTTGATCACTAGGCAACTAACAAGACTGACTTCCTAGAATGAAGAAAGGAATCATCCCGTGAACAACATTTTAAACGAAAAAAAAGTTGTCACAGGGATAAAAAACTGCGCTTAAATTCCATTGTTTCTAGACACAGTTATAGCTTGTGTCAGGATTTGGTCAAACTAGCTTGCGTTTAAATAGCTTGATTTGTAACAATTTAGTTTTCTTGAATAGCATCAATAGAAGAATTTGAAGTTTTCTGGAATACATTTGTTGAAAACGAAAAGGTTGAGAAAAATAGAGAAAAAATAGAAAAAAAAACTCAGAAGACAAAAAATTTAAAAGAAGTACATATGTAATTTTTTAACTTACAACAAAAGATATATCTGATGGTATGTGATGTCAAAGAAAATTGTATTAGATAACTAACTTTACAGTTAGTAATTATGATAAATCAGCCAGTTTTGGAAATACCACCCGCAAGTTCAAGCCATAACGTGAATTCAGAGATGCCACCCGATAGGCTGTCTTTTGGTATTCTACCAATCCGAGCTAAACTGAAAACATACGATTTCATTTAAGATATGGTTATACGTTTCTGGCTTGAAAATAAATTATCTTGATCATTACAAGGCCAAACTGTTCACTGGATAGGCGCACAACTTTGTTCCTGGAGACAAGTCTTTAAACATGTTCAAATTTTGTCGGAACAATCAAAGAGATTGAAAGTACAAAAGAAGAACAAAGGAAGCGTCCTTGTTAGGGAATCCGCTTACAATGCACAAACTGCAGAGTTTGGATACGTAATGGATTGTTATGTTAATTTTAAACTTGATGTACCTCCAGTAGGGCACTCCATGATGCCGTCCTGCTGAACAGCACAGTGAAACAAAGCATATCTACATTGATCATATCCTATTTTGCACATGTATTCACGCGGATTCAACTGACTCCCCCATGGTGTAGTCACAGTTGCATTGTAATAATTTTTTCTGTCAAGCCTCTTCTTTGTACAATTGTGAAGCTCGTCATTTTCATCACTCTCATCATAGTGACCGCAATTGGAAACATCGTTGCAGATCCATTCGGTTGGAATGCATAACTTTGTTTGTTCACATTGGAACATGCCTGCAACAAAACGTATTGCGACAACTCGCAACAAAAGACAACTCACAATATAAGATTTCTCGAAATAAAACATAAGTTGTCCAAAAATGCTAGTCGTACAATTCTCATAAATGCCCATACATTTCAAAAACTCAAAAAATAGCATGAAAACAATTTGATTGGCACTCTCCCACATATGCGAACTGTATAAACAGACATGTATGAACTGTTTGACTCCATATCATTAGCAGTCTTCCATAATGGAATTTATTGGTCATAATACAACTTAAATTATTAAATAGATAAATAATATTTGCATTTCGCTTTAATTTCTTTCGTTTATCCTGGAGCTCAAGTTTCAAAAAGTTATCTCAAATGAGAACAACCAATACGTTAAGTGGCAGTATGTTATTCACAGAAGACTTCTGACCTGAATTACTTCATATCTAATCTAAACTTCTGGTTGGAAATTATTTATGAAATGTTTAAATAAAGCAAGGATTTTCCTAAATTTCTTTATTTTTCGTCTTATTTCTGATCACAAATAAGTTAAGTTTAGGCTATTGGAAGCAACTTTAAACTAGTATTCATATCCAATTATATTTTTGATAAAACTATCTCTATAAAACCAATCATGATCCATAACTAACCAATCATGATCCATAACTAACACTTATATTTATTTGTAACGTTGAAACTATTGCAGCAGAACAAAATAATTAAAACTTAGAAGACCGTTGTTCTCCTTCAAGAGAGTTTCTGATATCTAACCAGTGCAAAAACCAGTATACACTAGATCTATTGAGACTAGGAGCTACTTGAGTAAGGTAAGATTGGTATTAGACTAAGAAGTTGCACGAATCTATCCGGCCGAAAAAAAAGATAGCGTAACGAGCAGACGGTGTACCTTATCTGAAATTACTCTATGAGTTAACCACCCGGCTCCTAGTAAAAAGTATCTAGCGACCTCAAATGTTGATTCACTCGTCAACCTTTATCTACTAACCAAGTTTATTAGAAATTTTTGATCAACTAACCAATCTAATTAAGATAAACAGTCAGGATTTTTGGTCACTCATCTTTCACTTGATCCCTCCTATTAATTGACCCAGGCGTAAGCAATAATAATTTAGCAAAGATCTAAAAAAATATCTTATTGTCGACTCGTGTTCTAATTGTACCTGAACCTTGTGGGTTGATTTACTATTCTCCAACCCTTGATCACATATCACAAACCTAAATAAGAGTAAGCAAGTTTTTCTTGAAACAAAACTTTACCACCGAGAAAGTACAAAATCATCTAATTGATATAACCTCTCCACCTGACTTCACTCAACAATCTAATGCCCGAAGATTAGGATAAACTCACAGAAGCGAAAGAACTAACAGCTCGAAATTTAAACGACAACAAAAATAAGCCAATAAACAACCAAAAGGTCACCAGATCGACGAATCTCACAAAAACTTTCCCAAATAGAAATTAACAGATCGAATAGTCAAAATAACAGCACAAAAACGGCTACTCTAAATCAAAATCATAGAAGTAATTACTAAAACTATGATAGAAACTGTTCATAGTCAAACTCCCGGAATAGATACTATTCCAATGATCGTTCAAGAAACTCTTCAATTAATCGAAATCGAAACTATTCAAATAATCGAGATGGAAATTACGCGGATAGTAGACCACAAAATTACTCCAAAAATAGACCATACGAAAAAAGTCCTATAATAACTCTAGAAATAGGAACCACAACTATCACAGCAGATCAAGAAGATAATTTAGGTCGCCACATCGAAATAATTCTCTATACACAAACACGCAACATCAAAAAGACACAAGTAGTACACCGAATCATTACGGACAAATTAATCAAGTACAACCCACAAATGAAACATTTTCAGACGTTCAGTATGGAAAATACAGAAACTTCAGAAGTACAGTTAAATCAAATACACTGTGAAAGCAAAGATGAAGAAAGTGACACAGAAAACACACAAATCATTAACTTGCTTCAAATAGAACCTGAATTTGAAACACGAACTGAATCAAATTATTGCCAAAAAGAATTTCTTAAACCTAATTTTCCAGAAATTGATAAAAATCAAGAAACAAAAATTACATTCCACATCTAATTGAAACAAACTCCAATATGCACAACAAATACCAGAATACAACAAAAAAAATTGAAAGAAAAAGTTTGGACAATACCACTTCTTTTATCATCAGATCTTGAAATAGATTTCTTAGCTGGATCTGGCCCAAACTCAAAACTTATTAACATCCCTACATGAAACGAAATTCAAAATCTACCACCAAATTTTTCCCCTTCAAAAATAAAGTAATCTAGCCCCTGCACATGTCTAACAAACTATGCAAAAAATCATTTGTTCCTTATCTCAACTCGAACGATGGAACAAAATTTTTTTTACAAAAACTCTTCAAACAAGTATTCCACATAACAGACATTAAACAAAACTAAGACATATTAGTTGGAATCCCAGAAGAAACATCTTAATTACTAAATTATATTTCGAAGACAAACATACAAAACTGAGAAGTAAATCCCTAAAACCTTTCTAATACTGTATTTATACCCATATAATCAGGCATGAAAACATCTGAAACCACTAAAAGTACATGTGTTTGACATTTCTGTCAATCAAGTGCATCAATTAAACACTGATCGAAGTGAACAAAGCTGTTTATGTCTGATCTAGAATTCAAACCGTATCATAAAACTTTTAAAGTAACGATTTCATCTAACAAATACGCTAAAGATTACAAAACAGATATAATAGCACTACATTCAGAGTGAATAGTCTTTCAAACTTACAGGGTATTTGTCAGTCAACAATTTTTTATGAAGAAACGTCAATTAATATAATTATTAAAGTTTCAGATCGAAACACGGATTATTTCACAAAAAACCCTTTTTTAAACTAACATTCCAAATTTCAAAATATACAGATGAACAACAGCAGGAAACTGTTAAAATATTCAATTTTTAATTTTCCCAAAACAAACATTAAGAATTTGCAACAACTAGCTGAATTTGTATCAAAAAATCCAATGGTTTATGCAACATCTAAGTTCGACGTTGGAAAAATACCTTCACCATTACTTCTCCCACTTAAACATGACGCAGTTTTCAAAAAACAACGACAAGTAAAGAACCAATCCACTTACAATATATAGTAAGCAGATTAGTAGACATTCTCGAAAACAGGAAATCAGATCATCAGTAAACAAAACAAAACAACCGGGAGGATATACCTTCATTAATACCATCAGTAATCTCGCTAAAGGAGAATCAATTAAAATTGTTCCCGATGCACGAAAATTAAATTTTCTAATCGATGAATCAAAATGCAACTGGCTCATAGACTCCCAGGTCATGAACAAATTTGGTGCAGCACTTCTAGAATCACCCAAAGGAACAAAAAAAATGAACCTCATACCAGCAAATTCAAGATTTTTTACGCAAGGAGAACTTAAACTATCTACCCTTATGATGAAACGCAAATTATACAGGTAAATCTAATAGAATATGATTACCACAAAACACAAAATTCTTCATAGCAAAAAACAAGACATCACAAAGACTAGAATGTAAATATGCAGAAAAAAATGAATCTGACGCTCCACAAACAAACACCTTAAAACAAACCCCTTTATATCTTGAGCGCCGAAACAACCACTGTGAAGTAGATTTATTAGAAAAAAATACATTTGAACCAATGCCATACTCATCATAGATAAAAACAAAACAAAAAAGAGAAAACTAAACAAAAATCACACCGTAATAATTCATTCCAAATAATAGAAAAGAACTCAACCTAAAATATACAATCAAAAAATTATTTAGTTAACAAGACCCCTTGGATAATCTACCTGTCTCAAAAATGAAATTCAAAAAATTTTTCTCTCACACAGAAACAATGACACTTTTGTTTTTACAAAAATAACAAATTGTAGACACTGTCATCAAGAAACTTAAATCTTGGCACAAATACAAAACAAAATCAGTAAAAGCTGATATCACAATTCTAGAAAAAAAACTTACTCCAATGTTTTCGAAAATTCAGTAGTTGGACGATAAATGAAAATTCTGATCTCTTAGAATATCATACTGTTAAAAAAAAGTACCCCGTTTTCCACTAAGCTTATTTTTTTAGTTTTTTTTGCAATTTACATTTCACATTTTTTGCATACAAAAAGGACATGCTGGATCAGAAAAGATATTTTCTTTTTTAACTCATCTCCGAAAGCACCAAATTGAAGAAAAAAACAATGATTGCATAACATGTTAATTAAGCAAACTTTTCCCACACCAAAAGCAAGTAGCGGAAAACTAAAATTTCAAAAGAGAAAGCCTTTATTTTAATAGCAGACTATCATTTGATACCAAAGATCCTATATCAACCTCCTCAGAAAGAAATTCATATAATGGTAATAGTAGGTGCATCTGCACACTATATAGCACTCAATCCTCTATCTCACTGTAACGCTTACTATATTTTTACAACACTTTACAAACACTGGATTTCAAAAACTGGAGAAGTCCTTGTCACAGAAAATGGAACAGAGTATATAAATACCGAAATCATAACACTATTTCAATTCTGTAATATCAAACAAGAATCTAGAACATTCCCTGCCCCATGGACAAATGGACTAGTTGAAGGCATGAATCGATCACTACCAGAATACCTCCGATGTTTTATAAACGGAGATGTTACAAAATACACCGAATGGTCAGCAGATGTAAAGTTATTCTCTTAGCATAAAATTCACCAATTACAGCAACACTTGGACTCTCACCATATGAAACGATTTTTATCCAAAATCAACGTAAGCCAATAATAATCACAGCAAACTCCTAAATAAACGCACAAGTTTACTGTCAACGCAAAAATGTATCAATTTGATATAATCTACCACTTCACACTCATGCCGAATATCATTTTCACTATCCACAAAATTCAAAAATAGCCTCTGGAACCAATACAAAAAGGATTTTAAACTAAAATAAAAATTAAAAAGAAATTTATAAAAAAAATGCAGTAAAATTTTTACAAAGACAAAATATTCATTCTCTAATTAATTCACTTTTCACACCAGCATCAAACCTAAAAAAGGAACGTTTGTCTTGATGAAAAAAATTTTTATTCAAAAAGGAATCTCAAATAGCTACAGCTTAGCCGAAAAAAAAAGAATATCAAATTAGTTTTAAAAATCACAATATGAAAAACAACATAGAATTTTTTTACTACACTACTCGAAGGCATACGCCCTTAGAAAATTAACACAATTATGATCTTTCACAAAACTACACATCGTTGACCAAAGCACAGAAATCAAGGCACAACAGGTATCAACAAACTCCGATCTTGTACCCATATAATTAGACAATTTTTTAAAAGACGTAACAGACAAGCCTCAAAATCATATACCTCAAAACAAAGACTTAGATGTAAGCATTAACAAACAATCCTCAAACCTGAAATCAAAAAAGTATCACAACAGCGTCAATCATCTCGCCTAGGAAAAGATCACAGAACCTTTATTCCACAATCTAAAATTTTTAAAAAAGTAGAATTTCAAAAACCCTCTGGTTAATGATTCAAAATCAATAACTTTTGTACTAAAAAAAATTCGGAAAGGGTTTTTTCACTAACATTTATTTTCTTTCTCGAATTAACTAGTTTAAGATCAGGTATATAAAAAAAAATTGAAATCATCTGATTTATCTCTAGTCACCACCACTATTATTAGCCGATATATCTCCAGTTTGAACCAGATATAAAACTGTGAACTCCAGGTGAAAAAAAACAGTATCTTTTTTTATGACAACCTAAATAAACATCATATAAAAATAACAACCCTCTTCTGTCAATTAACACAAAAATCAATTTTTGTCTCAATTTATACCCTGCATTCTTCCAAAAAAAAATTAAATTAGCCTAAAAAAGAAATTCGACAAGATCACTTAGTTTAAAGCCGTTCTACCTCAAAAAATCACCTAATCATCTTACAATTTAAAAAATAGTTAGAAAATTAACACCTAAGCACTTGGATTTCCTTCCACCAGAAACTCCTCATACCCAACCCACTTGTCAAAAATTATTAAACAACTCAGTCGGCTTCAACACAAAAAAAAATACAAAAGAAAACTTCCACAGAGCAAATCACTTCTCGAATATTTCTTTCAAACTCAATTCAATAAATAAAACTATTCATTCTCTCAATTTGTTCAACGGATTGTCAACTTTTTTTTGGTCATGACCTACTTTTTAGATTTGCAATCCTTCTTTTTCTAATTTTTACGATGCCAGTTCACTCTTTTTTATTACTTTATCTATTTCAAACCATTGACCACCTAATCAGGTACGAAAAATAAATATTTCATAAATGATACTAAGTTTACTAAGAAGGAAAGATATCCTTATTTTTTTCATAATTTTTCAAAAAGTTCTCGGTTTTTTAACTTTAACAACCCTTAAATGCTTTAAAAAAGCAATATTTACTTTTGCATTAGCAACAGTTTTGCTAATCATTTTTGCAGAAGAATATGATAAAGAACGTAGACTTAAATTAATAAAGCATATAAATGTTTCAAAATTGCTAATCTAAACACCAATAAAAAATCCCCACCCACCACTACATCCACATCCCAAGACAACGGAAAATACCGACATCTAGCCAAACGAATCAACCCCAATCATCTAAAAGTATCACATTTGTAGAAAACTTTAATACATTTGAAAAAAGACACATATTACTATCCAAACTATTAACACCAGCCATTAGCCAAGCACCCCCAAGTGAACAACAATAGATATCAACACCTAACATCTACCTCTCACTCTAACAAGACCTTAACAGAATCAGCCATTCCAGTCGAAACCAAAATTTAACAAAAAAATTACAAAACAAATTGTTCACCACCGACGAAATCGAAACCTTTCAACACCAAGAGTTCATTTTAACGTACCCTCATCCCCATGATCGATCTTTTTAAATCTTTCTAGTAAAACAATACAAAGCATCCCTCCATCGCTTCAAACTTTTTTCAAACAAAATATCCCAAACATTCTTTCAGATTATTTAAGTTTAACACCCAGTTCTGAACAAATTCGTGAAAATTTCTTTAATCCTCCTACTTCATCTGAAAGACATCCTCGTTAGATGACAAAAAGGTTTTCTCAGGTTGAACCAAAGTTGGTTAGCGATCAAATAGACTTTTTTTAATTTAGATACTGCTTTATCATTACCAGAAACCCTATCACTTCCATCAAACACCATCAACTACCTTACCTACAAATTTAGCAAGTCATAAAGATGATAGATACCGTAAAAGACGAGGTCCAAACACACCCCTATGCCTAGATTGATTTCTTTTGTATGCACCCTCTCCCTTTTTTGCGATCACCTCGATAGCAACGGACTCCATAAATGAGCACTCAACAAACTACAAAAACAAATAGACCCAGTATTCACAAGGACATAAAAGAACATAATATCTAAATCCCCACCCAGCCTAATTTAATCGCTAATTTTGAAGTAGCAGTAAAATTAAATAATTTTTGACATCATCCATAACCACTAACTTTACCAAATTTGATAGCTAAAAATTTGCCCAGCCGAATTTATTGCAACAGAATATCTACAATTACGAAAGATATACAAAAAAGATATTAGGTTGCAAAAAAAATTCCATAATCTTTTTTCAGGATTATTAAAAACGGTAACTTTTAAAAGATTTTTTGAATCAAAACCCTTAACCCTCTTGTACTTCTTGAACCTACACCTCATCCAAACCATTTCCTCGAACAGGACCGCTGTTACACTTTATGATTGTGAAGATAATCAATTAAGAACACTACATAATAACGCCATTTATCAAGTAACACAAGAAGAATCTGAACCACAAATCACTGAATCAATCACTATAGTAGCTAAGATTTAGTCAAAAGCCACAGCTCCAACTCTAAGAGGATAAAAATATACAGAAAAACTTTCAGAACAAAAAGTACATTCTTCACCAATTTCGAACAGCAATAAAACCAGACTTGATTATGATCCCTTTTATCACAGTATTATCGAACAATTTAACACCCTAACCCCGAAGCTTGTGAAATTGGACTACAGTGTTTAAAGTTAGTCACAAACAAAAGCACAAATCGTGAATTAGAAAATTTTCAAGTTTTTCCCGACTCTGCATACAAAGCACAATTTGAACGCAACCAAGGACAAATGCAGCTAGACGATAAATTCCCGTATCACGGTGCTCACGGACATTTAACCTACGATTTACACAATATATATTGGATACCACACAATGGAATATATAACCCATTAAATTGCAAAGCAGACACAAAAAATTCAGGCTGCCAGGAATGATATTTTTCGATAAGAAATTTCAATTAGAAAAAGTACAATTAAATCGAGATATAAAAATTGCTACCAAATTGTATCAAAAAAGACTCTTACCGGTGTAAAAATATTCAAGGATTTTGCGATCCCACTACTAAAACACAGGCAACCTTAGTTTGGCTCCATGAAGACACATGTACCACATTTCAAGTCAGTGAAAATCACACAAGAATGATAAAATTTCACCGAAAAAACTTTATAGAGTTTAAATCCTTCAAAAAAATCAACCTGATCGAATCAACTCACAACGCCAGAAATATAAAAATATAGATGGTATAGAGAATAATTAAACAAGTTTTCAAATTTAACCTGAAACCGAAGTGTCATGCAAGGAGTCCAAACCATTTTTTCGAAAACAATATTCAGGAATTCTTGTCAAATAAAAAAAGTTTGGAGACATGAAACCAGGCAAATTAATTATCGATAAAGCACATTTATATCAAAATAGAGAATTTAAAAAATTCTACAACCCAGTAACATACAGAAAACACTAACGGAAAATTTCATCCAAAAAACAAAGACAGCACAAAAATGAAAGAGTTTTCACAAACGAATAACAACTATTTTGGCGCAATCCATTAACATATACAGCTTGATATGAAATTAAATTATATCTTAATTAAAATTTTTCAAGAAACGTCACGCTCTGAACTAGAAACATTCAATCACTTATGTGAACTAGAACGAACACTTCAATCTCTCGCCCTAGCAGTGCCTTACGCAGGACAACTTTTATCTGGTAACCGCACTAACTTCATTGACTATGAAGGAAACCTTACATGGTATTACACTTGCACTAAGAATTTTCACCACTTTATGTTTTTGAAGATAAAAGATGCTACCAACGCATACCTATATTTTATTTAAGAAGAAGGAATTACAATTTGTAGATACACTATCACGCCAAAATTACTTTTGGGACACAGATGTCCCATATGGAACTGAAATTAGCCACCAGGTACTACATCTTAACCCAAACGAAGATGAATATTTTCTCCTAACTCCATGCCCTACATTAATGATACCTCTAAAGGAATTTTCATCTGAGAGCATACGCGCAACCGCTCGAAGTCCGAATGTAGACCTACAATCAATAGGTATTTATTCTGAATCTAACTAACAAAGTCACATTCAAAAGCAACGTTTTCAAGAAATTCTCACTAAAAGGGATACAAAAAAAATACGGTCAATTAATCAAAACTTACAAAAACTAGCTGAAACAGCAGGTTTCTCCGACATCCCGACAAGACAATAGTGCATACTTTGAAGATATTAAAAACTATATATATCTCAATGGAGAAAAACATCATTCACAAGTCGTTTCATCGGTTATTATTTTCAATTTCATAAACATCACAAACGAACTCCTAGCAATTCTAGGATGTCCCTTCTACAAATTTTAAAGATTGAATACATTATATGCAAACTTTAATTTTATTGAACGTCTCTTTTCACTCTTAAAAAAATCTATAATACATGTGCAAAACACAAACCAGTAAATAGACAAGCAAGCGTAGCACGCTTTTTGCAGAGTTTTTTGGAATTTTTTCCACCTCAATTGAACAAGTCCCTGTTGATGCTCGAATTAGCAATTGTTAAAATGAAAACCATCTATTAAACCGAACACATACGATACTTCACAAGATAATACAAACACAAAACCTGCAGCACCATTGCAATTACACAGTCTACATATTAATCACCCTTTATCTTTAGTCCCACAAAGTTATAGACCACTTCCAACCATTCGAACTAGTAACTCACATCGAAGCCCAATATCAGACATAACACTCTAACAACCGAATATTGACCAGACATATGAAAAAAATGTAGAAGACCCAAACACAATAAATTTCCGTTCTCAAATTAATCATCTTTTTAGCCCCCGATGAGCCAAAAAGTGGATTTGTCAACTGTTCGTTTGCCCATTCATCAAATCTCTAACCCCAAAGTTCCCTCATTTCAATTTCAGACCTCACCTCCTCTTCCCTGCTCAGTTTTTGTTCCTAACTCACCCCGCATGGCCTCAGACGATGCAACTCAAACAATTTTTATTACAATTTCTAATTTTATTAACTCTGATATAGAAAACCCCGACGAATTCCTTGACTTCGAACCCAGCTCTACTAATTTTTTCTCGACTATCATTACAGCCTACAAAATATTCTAACCCTGATGAACCATATCTCTCTCCCTCTTCACACACTGACGGTAACCCCCTCATCTACCCTCTCTAAGTAAACGAACCCGATGTACTCAGCCCTCCACAGACTACCAACTTGAGCACGAATTAGATAACTTAATATCTCCCAACAACAAATTCACGACACAAATAACTCATTAACAATTCGCCAACTAACTCAATCAGGTTCAACTTCCGAATTCTGTAGCCCAGCAGTTCACATTGCACGTATATTCCTAAATCAAAACTTACTATATTCCAATCAATACACTTACTACAATACAGCAAATGAAAATCGTTATACACTAAACGTCTAGTCTCTACACTATCCTGGATCTCCCATTACAATTTCACTTACCCACAAAAAAACTCCTTGAAAAATAACCACGACATTAACAAACTCTGTGACACCATCATCCGCTACCTCACCACCGCACAGCATGAAAATCGTTTCAGCACTATAGGTTCAAGCCAAACACTAAACAGAACCCAAAGCAAATGGGTTTTCTTTTAAACATTATGACCACACTGTCACCAGGTATAGGAAGGATCCCCCGTACGACGATGACCCTAACTTTAACCCTTAACTAACTGAAAAAAAATTCATAAAATCAGAATATGTTTCCATCTTGATAGCAATAGCAAAAATTTCGACCATATAATAGACCACAAACTAAAAAACACTAAAGCCTATATACTGTTTTTTTTTGTGATTTCATGCACTTTGCCCTAAAATTTAACTTCCTCACACCGAAGGAAAAACATATTTATTGTTCACACATAAAAATCTTTTTAGGTCAAGTTAAAAACAAAACTAACCCTCACGTACACATATTATAAATTTATACAAATTTATCCTATTTCTTGAACTTCACATGCTGCATCAAACCATCTAACTTGCTTGGCATCATCCGGAATAACGATCCTATTCGACAGATTTATATATGTTGCCCACTGACTAACATCTTCCCACTAGACGGCGCCCGATCCATCATCTTTCCCCAAGAACAAAGAACATATACAGCGCGTTGAAGTAGCCCTACTAGAAAACAACCACCGCACTAAAATTAACCACAAGCCTTATAACCGCCTTCAAAATACTAATCATGAACTTTCAGCTACCACCGAAAAAGTAGATATCATCAGAGCGCTTAAACTTCCTTAGCCACTGCTTCGAACTCAAAACGTAATGTGCATGTTTGCTAAGATTTTACTAACATCCGACACCATTTAAGCTTCCCCTATTAACCTGACTCCTCGTAAGTTATTATCACTAATACAAATCAAAAAGACACTCGCCACTCCTACAAATGTTTCACATTTCTTTTTTAGATTTCACCTGGCTTTCATCTAAAGATAAAAATAAAAACAAAAACTGAATTTTTTTTTCAACTTTATAGTTTTAAACTAATCATGTCAATGAATAATCATAGAGAAGTGATTTCAATAAAACTGCAATAAATTGATAGCTTGGTAGTTGAGTTCAATTATAAACTGGTAAATTTATAGGTCAAAACAAATTAATGAAAAGTAAACTTTCGATGTGTGCTTCTTTTCTGAATGATTATTTCTCATGTACTCGCCCATAATTTACACACTCTGCCCACTAAAAATAAGTAACTCGCCCACGTAGAATTACTTAATAAATGAATTTTAGTTTCAAAAATAATTGACAACAACTTTAACATGTTTTGCACCTTTCAAATTTTACTTTAACCCGATTGGAAAGAAGCATCAGTAGTTTAAACAAACCAATATAACCTATTGATGCCACAAAATCAACCACATGTGAAAAAAAAAACCCAAGGTAACCAAAACAGATGAACTGGATAAAATATTCTTTTGAAGCCCACTTTTAACTTTAAAAAAAAACATTGTAAACACAATAAACTCAAAAGAAAAAACCAAAACACAACAATCTGTGTTTGATAAAAGGACACAACCAAAAACAAAAAGAAAGAAACGCCTGATAAAACTGAAATAAAAGGTTGAATATAAAAAGAGACTATGATATTATAGATGAGACGATGAAACTTTACACCCTCAACTGGCTTCATCTCTATAGCCGGCCTGATCCACGGCGCTACACCACATTTACGACACGCGAAAACAATTTATAAATATCATAACTAAAACTGATCTTACTAACAAGATATACATATAAACTTGATATGTAAAAAGGTTTGTAAGAGCAAAAGGAACGAGCAGCAAAGGGAGATAAAAACTCGACGACATTTTGACTTTGGGATGGCAAACATATTGGTTGGTTGTCGTAGTCACAACCCTCACAGGATAAAAAAGATGAACCGAACATCGTAGCAGAGCTACCCCGTGAAGAAGAGCAATGGCCAACTCGATGTTGACTTCACATACGACTCTTAGTCACTTGAATCTTAACACAAAAGAACTCAAACTAAATCTTGCATGTAGGCTCGCTCTAGCGTAACGAAATCAACTCATCAATGCATAAATCTGCAATCTTGACAAGATCACTCAAGACGATCTAGGATATACGAGACCCTTTTCTGGAAATCAAACAACTGTCCCCCTTCTCTCTATGAAGACAGCTACGCCGAAACAGAAACAATTATCTCTCCCTCCCTCTTCTCTAACAGTTGGGTGGAATCAGTTTAAAACTAGTACTTATGTCGAATTATATTATTGATAAAACTACCTCTATAATACATTTCTAACTAATTAATCAAGATCCATAACTAACACTTACAATTGTTTGAAACTATTCATTCTGACTTTGGGATATACAATAAAATATACATAACTTAGAAGACAGTCGTTCTCCTTGAGAACAAACCATACATAACTTAGAAGACAGTCGTTCTCCTTGAGAACAATTCCAGATATCTAACTCATAAATACCAGTATACACAATATCAATTGAGACTAGGAGATATAAGAGTAAGGTAAATATCGGTATTAGACTAAGAAGTTGCACGAATCTATCCGGCCGAAAATAAGATAGCGTGACAAACAGACGGTGTACCTTTTCTGGAACTACTCTATGAGTGCGTCACTATTTCCAGCTAGAAAAAAGTCTGATTGTTGGTCTCGAAACCTTTACTATAAAAATGTTTATCTCAGTGCGGCTGAGCAGTCAACTGAATTCTCGTTTTTTGTGTTTCTTACCAGAAACGGTTAATTGCTGAATTAGAAAAGAAGTAGAAATTTTGTACAGAAGATACGAGAAAACCTGGTTAGTTAACCTATTTAAAATTTCTATCTAGGAAACAACCTCCGTTGGGTACGGATAGAAGCCACGAAAAGCGCTGTGTGTATGCAAAGAACAAAAGCTAAATTAACAGCTTCATTAAATCATTTTGATCGAAAAATTGTATTGTCCGTCCACTTACACTTTGCAACTTAGTTAAAGATTTTTCTCTGGAATCCAGGAACATACAGACCCAAAATTGTGCAACTATCCAGTGCAGTTTGGCCTCGTAAGGGACAAAGATAACTAATTACTAGACGGATGTTCTCTAGTCAACAAATCAACTAAAAGATGCCCTGGTATTGCTAGGGAGTTAGTTCTAATGGTTAGCTGATAGATACTGACATCTCAAAACGTATTTAATCTTATTACTACAAAAAATTGTCGGCATCAGTCAATCCCAGACAACTCAATTGGTTTATTAAAAGGTTGCCACAAATAGGTTCATATTCAAAACGGTTCCCAAGCTTATCACCCCGTGTTTTGTAACCCCTTTTTTCTCAACCCCCTCTCATATAACCCCGAAATCAGATAACCCCACTACAATTTAACCCCTTTTTTAAAACTAATTGTTAGAATCAAAGTGAAAATTACTTGAAAAGGATTCGGAACCATATCGTCGGTAAACATCAAAGCTTTAATTGCGAAAAGTTTTGCGAACCAAAATGAGTTAACATGCACGCTGCTGAATGCGTTTTAGATTTTAACAAAAATTACCTTGCTGATAGTCTAGACTTTGATATGAACTTGATAACGAATCCGACCGACATGATTCAAATTGGTGCATTACAAAACATTCCCAGACAAAAGAGTCCGATACATCAAAAAAAGTTCTAAAACAGTCCCATACAAAACAGTCCAAAACCATTTGAATTTCTTGATCTTGATATTTTGGCGCCGACAAAATTGATCTACGCTTTAAAAACTCAATCATGGGCGTAAGTAAAGATCAGAGAGCCAAAGTTGGAACAATTATTCGGATGACAACCAAAGGACTTGGTATAGTGGTTAAAGCGTTGATCTCAAAATCTAGAGACCAAAGAATGGAATCCCTGGAGGCCCAAAAAATTTTCCAATATTCCCAAAAAAGTTAAGTTTCGGGTAAATATGATAACGGGTATATCAAGGGTACAAAAAAATGGGTTAAACTGAGAGGGTTGGGCGGAGGGAAAAGGAAAATCAACACCTTGTATGTATTCATTTTTTGCCGGTTTCAAATCGACTCTAGCTGAAAAATCCTTGATGTTTTTCAAAACTAGTCGAGCATCAGATTTGCCCGTGAAATATCGTGATTTTGTTGACCTTTTGTTTCAATAAAGTTTTTTCCATCTGTAATTGCTGTTGCGCGGCATTTTTGGGTTTGGTACTTTGAGCAGTTCCAATTTGTTGTTGTCTTGTTTTTGCGTTTAAGGTAATACTCGTGGCCTGATACCACTAGCATTTCTTTGTCTTTCGAAGATAAAGTAAAATGGAATGACGCTTCAAACATTATATCTGATCTGATAGAGTGGTATAACAATGGTTAAAGAAAAAGGCAGTATGATTTTTTATAAAACTCACAAACGTCTTTTGTTGCCTTCAATGAGAACCATGTAGGTTATCTCTGTTTTAAACGCGTGAGTGAGGAATTTTTTCTCTAACTAATCGAAATGCAATTAATTTTGAGATGCTGGAGGCATCAAGTGAATCAAGACTAGCTTTTCAGGCCTCAACTAGTAAGCTTAATTGGACTACTCCTGTACTAACAAAAGGACTTATTTGGAAACAAATTATCCTCATTAAAAGGGGGTTAAATTGTTGTGGGGTTATCATGTTACGGGGTTATCATATAGGGGGTTTAAACAGAGGGGGTTAAATATCGTAGGATTAAAGAGTGGGACACCATTCAAAACAGTTACGTGGAATTGCAAATACAGCTTCAGAGGTCAATTGCAAGGAAACGTGCCACACGTGCATGTTCATTAAAATTTGTAAAAATTCACCCTACCATTGCTTAGAAATTTAAAAAGCTTAGAGCTGAAACGGATACATAGTAAAAAGAACTCATGGATGGAAATTTAAGCTAGTTTAAATGAAAACTTTACGAGCAAAGTGTTGAGATTTTCTCTCTATTCCTGTGACCTTAGAATGACCTATTTCAGTTTAACTTTAGCCGATAGTATAATTCTTGGTAAATCGAAAAGTTTTTGTCGTCAAACCAATACATTATGTGCGTATTGTCAAAAATAATTGAGCAAGGAATATTTCTCAAAAGTCTGTGTAGTGAAACGGCAAAATTGAATTAGAAACCAATATTTAAGGCAAATGAAAAGTCACAGCAGAGATTTGTTAGTTTTCTTAGTAATTGCCTTTTATAATTTTGCGTATATGGGTTTTTATCACTTTTGTGACGTAGCATCTAAGCTTTCCATTCGTCAGGTCTGTTTGTGTTGATGTTTTCAAAAAGTAAATTTTGAGGCACAGGTGTGATGCTACCCACAATGATGTTGTATTAACCAAGTGTATGTCTCTCTGTGTGCTAAACTCGAGATTTTTTGAATAGGTTAAAAATAGGTCTAATTGTTCGGACTGTGTGTTGTGACCAACTAAATGTGCAAGTTTAGTATACGTTCTATTATCGAGATTATTCGAAAAATTGTCAACTCCAATTCACGAAATTTTATTAGGTGCACTAACTAAATCAAAAAGAATTAAATGAATATAGTCATTGAACTATTTCTTATTGTTGTTAGACAGTGCACCTGGTAAAATGCTGTGAATTGAAGTTGACAATTTTCCAAATAACACCAATAACAAAAATCAAACTACACTAACTCTTTTAGTCAACTGAGCATGTTTTGCAGTTTATTTATTACTTATTGTTCCGACTTTCGATACGAAAGTAACGGAATATTTGTGCTCGGGGTGGGTTTTTTTTTCTTCAGACAAAGTTCGACTTTTTAACTAGCCATTTTTGACGGATTTTTTATATCATTCGAAAGTTATTGTTGTCTTGAGCTCAAATTTGAAAAGATATTTCACCTGTGATTATTTTTTGTAAAGTTACGGGGGTTTAAAGTTTGCCATTTTGGCCAATTTAAGGAAATTAACGCGCGATATATTTCGCGCTATTAACGCGTAAGCGGAGAGTTAATCCGTCTTAGAAATCGTTCCAAATTGGTTAAAAGAAGCTTATTTGTCATAAATGGTTTGTTACAAGGAGCGAAACCTGTCCTTTTGTACTTAATATGGCGTGTGGGGGGATGATTTTCATTTAAAAAAAATTTCAAATTTAAGAAGAAAAAAATTTTTCATTTTGTTTTATTTCATTGAATTTTTTAATGTTATTACTGCTCCATAAACCTTAAAAGGCAGTCGGAACAGTTAGGGCTTCGCCCTGATTCGAGCAGTTTGGTTAGAAGATTAGAAAAGAAAATTTTGCAATGATCAGAGCTTGAAAACCCGTTTTTTTCTCAATGAAGCAATGAGAATAATTACTGTCATCTAAATCGTTTACAGTTGACATATGTGCCTTTTACATAAATGATACAAGACTGCTCGTATCAGAGCGAAGCCCTGAATGTTCTGACTGCCTATTAAGGTTTATCAGTAATAACTTCAACAAGTTAACCGTATAAAAAAATGAAACTTTTTTTCTAAAATTTTAGTTTTTTTATGAAAATCATCACCCCACACGCCTTATAAAGTACAAATGGATAGATTTCGCTTTTTTTAACAAATCAATTAAGGCAAATAAGCTTCTTTTGACCAATTTGAAACGATTTCGAAGACGGATTATCTCTCCGCTTACGCGTTAATAGCTCGAAGTATATCGCGCGTTAATTGTCCCAAGTTGGCCAAAATGGCAATCTTTAAACCCCCATAACTTCACGAAAAACGATCACAGGTAAAATAGCTTTTCAAATTTGAGCTCATGACAACAAGACCTTTCGAATAATGTAAAAAAATTCAGTCAAAAATGGCTAGTTAAAAAGTCGAACTTTGCCTGAAGAAAAAAAAACCCACCCATATTGTTCCGTATCGAAAGTCGGAACAATAAGAGACATGTAAAAGTATCTATTAGAATATTTGAGGCTAGCCAACGGCAAAACTTCTGGTGGTTGCAAACTTTTCCATATTTTCTATATGGGCGTTTGTCGAATTACTTTCATTTCTGCTTTTTTTTTTATTTTGCAAAATTGTCGGTTGTGCTCATCCAAAACGTTCTACAACTGCTTGAGAAAATTATTCTTCGAATTGAAAGCCTATATTCGCATAGCCCATCTGTGAAACTAAGGAAAATCGTACCTATCTTTTTTATGTAAACTTCCGATGACAAGCGAATAGTATTTATCTTCATTAACTTAAAGTTGACATAATATGAAACATTTTTTTCTTCTTTTTTTGCCAATTGTAATTATTGATTATAACAAATTAGCTTTTGTCCATTCTATTCAACCATTTAATGTTTTTTTTCGAGATAATGTTTTCAGCATATAGGCGTTTTTTTAATACGAGTAATTGTTTGTGTTTTTTTTTCTAATTCGCAAGATCTAAGCAGAAATTCTAAGTCCAAAAAAACATTCCTCTGAAAGTTTGTGTTTTGTTTGATCAAAGACTGTCATTTGAAGAATCAAATAAAATACTTTAACACTGCAGTAGCCTTTTGATATTGATATTGATATATATACCTATCTCACAGGATTCACAATGTTAGAGGTTCAAATTCGTTCAATTAAATAGACCGTTAACAAGATTTCACTCTACTACGGCCCAATCTATCAAGGGCTTGTAAGGACGAACAAAAACGTTCAATGAAAATGCATAGTGATTTGAAACTTGTCTTAAAAAGAAAATCGGATCAAAAGTGAAATCCACTCCCCCCAAGTGATCTACCCGTACCCAGCGAAGGCTGTTTTTCTAGATAGAAATAATATATAGATTAACTAGCCAAACTTTGGTAGTTTTTGTACAGAAATGATCTTTTTCTTTCTTAGTTTAGAAATAAACATTTTCTGGAAAGAAATAACCGGAAATCAGTTCACTGCTCAACCGCAACGAGATAAACATGCCTCGAATGTACGCAAAAGCCGTAGCAAAAGCAATTCAATTTACACTTTTTATAGCACATTGTTGCTTTGGGTTAGACTTAAAACTATATTACTTTATCAGGACATGTTGTCTAGAGGTTAGCAAATCGCCCAATAAACGCGCAGGTCCAGACTTCCAGTCCAAGGCAGAAAATTTTGTTAGCTAGAAATAGCCCAAATTTAGCTAGCTTTTGATCAGAAATAAGATGAGAAGTAAAGAATTTTAGGAAAATTGCTGCTATATTTTAACCTTTCAGAAAAACTTTCTGACCAGAAAATTAGGTTCGATATAAAGTATTCCAGATCAGAAATAAAAAAATTCTCCGTACGGTTACCGTAAAAAGCCCTCCAGAAGCATGTTATAATTCTGAAAGAAAAATTTGAATAAAGTATGATTTTCATACAAACGTGCAAATAATTTTAGTTTTCACAAAGTCTATTCTCGAGAAATCCATATCTCGCTTCTGGGGAAATTGTATAGTTGATCCCTTAAGTCTCAGGTAAACTTGGATGAGTGAAATTAAATTAGAAGTCCTTTTTTGTTCAACTTATGGCAGAAGCATGTTTAGACAGTTTTTATTCGTAAAATAATGATACTAGTCACGATCCACAAACCATATGCAGAAAAACAGTTTTACTCGCAACTTTTCCAAAAATTGGAAGTATATTGATCGCAGTTTTAGCTAACCAAAACAGTTTTCTGCAAAACTTCTGAGACTTACGAAAATGAGTTGAGCTAAGGTTTTGTTTTGCAGTAAGGAACAGCCTGAAGTTTTTAAGCATGATGTGCAGACGGTGTATTGATCAGGCTTGCGTAAAAAGGCGGCGTATAGTCACGTATAATCTCTCAAATTTGAAATCGCAGAATCCCGCAGAAATTCAGATTAATTGAGGCCATTTTTGCCATCCGAAGAATATTTATGAGAACATTTTATGAAAAATTTGAGTTCTTTTTGATGAGGTTTGCTCTACGAAGCTCAAAAAAGTGCTAGCATTTTTTTCTCGCAATTTTCTAAAATTTCGACTCAAAAATCCGACAGTTGAAAAACCCAAGTACCAAAAAAATTGAAATAAAAAACTGCAAACCGGTGGCTACGATTGTGTTCCATGGGTCGTGAAAAATAGAACTTTGGCAGAAATTTGCTCAATTTGCGCAAAATGTTTCGTTTTTTTTCGCAGAATTGTAATTTTTTCTTAGTAAAACATAGCCCACATAATTAGTAAAAAACGCCCGCAAACCGCATTGCATAATTTACTTACTTATGCACGTAGTGTTTATGCCCGGATGCCAAGCTTGAGGTATTGATCAGGTAAAACAGTTTAAAATGAACAACTTGGTTATCTATCGATAAAAAGCAAAAAAAAATAGAGTGTTTTTTTAAAATTTAGGAAGCACAACTGATACGAGATTTTCAGGTAAATCTATAGTATGTAAAGGATTAGAGTTCTTCAAGGCAAGTAAAGTAGGACAAACTTACTCTGTTTTTCAGTTTGTTGGATAATTTTTTGAAAAACGTTGTGTTATGTCTTTTTTTCTCTGTATACTTAAATGCAACGTGTAACTTAACTAAACAATTTTTAAGAGATGTAAAATCCTACCTTTTGGACAGTCTATGCCTTCTGTATGTCCCATAGCTTTTTGTGCTTTAGATCTCAACGAATATTTCACAAAATCATCCAAGAGCATAAGATCATTGTAATAATACAAACGCCCAACGAGAGATTTCCGTACTGGGTTCTCGTTACAAACTGTCACCGCAGGAAACTCCAAAGCTGGTTTTGAAACAATCTCAATTTCTATTGATACAGGATAATTCAGATATTTCGTGCCAATCTGGTACACTGAGTAAATGAAAGTAGCAGACAGCCCAATATAGACTACAAGGATTGGTACAATTATGAGAAATCAAATTTTTTTTGAAAAAAAAGTTGTATCTTCTACCCTTCAATGCATCTTCTACCCTTCAAAAACGTATTTTCTACACTTCAAAAACTTCAATGTGGTTACAGAACGCGATGCCTGAAGAAATATTTTTGGTTAAATTTTCTGTGAAAGAAAAACTGATGAAGAACCTCAATTCCGGAAGTGTAATGGTCAAAAAAGTTCCAAAAAATCAAAATCAACCAATAAACCAAAGCAAAGTGGTTTCTGGAATTGGCGAAACTTTTTTTGAAACTGTCTGTCGTATAAAAATTTTCTAAAAATACGTATCCCTTTACTTTATTTTGCACGTTTATCAAACAGTCAAAACTGTTCGATATGAAATTTCAAACGAAATATAGAAAAAAGCCAGGTTTATAGAAAAAAGCATATAGAAAAAGCATATAGAAAAAAGAATGCTGAGCAGAGACAGTTTTTTTGCTGATAAAATATCTATCAGCTTGTACCAACCCAATGACCAGATGACTATCAGCAATTTGTGCTTGTCTCGACTTACTTGCGGGAGTTGTGCGTTTAACAGTCTCCGTCCTGCGTCATAAATGATACTGCTGGCCGAAATTGAATCCTTTTTGTTATCAATATGGTTACTACCCTTTGAATCTCGAAAATCGATTTGAGAGTCAATCTCATCTGATTCAGGATTCTGGGCTTTTGGTGCATAGTTCGTAGTCGTAGTGTTGCGACGCTCCAGCGCTATGTTATGGTCAGTTGACATTTTCCAACAGGAAAACGGAGGTAAATTCTCTATATTTTTTTATCGATGCCGCCAGCTAAAATCAATTTAAGCCGTTTTATCGTTATCACGATCTGATTATGGTTGATCACCACCCAGACGTGAAAAATGAATCAAACCATTCCAGACGTGAAAAAATTAATCAGACCAGTTAATCAATTTTACTCCTCTCAAGTTTCAACAAATTTTGTTTTTGTCCTGTCAGTTTGATGGGTTTTAAAAATTTTTTATCGCCCATATGCTTTACATATATGTATTGTTCCACAGACATTCTTTGACTACGAAATAATAGATAAATTTTTCGACTTTTCAATTCAGCGCAGAAGTGTCTGTTTTCTGTACCACAATTGAATAAATTTCTGCAAACTTAGAAATAATAAAAACGATTTGTACACAAAATGCAAAGCTTCATAGCTTTTTAAATCTTTGTTGTTTCCTGATATATATCAGTTATTTAATTTCTTTTAAATGCAGGAAACACTCAAGTTTCGTTGATAGCAAGCCCCACAGAAAATAGTTCGAAAAATTTGAGCTTGGCATAGGCATTTTGGCGTTGTTTTTCATGCAATTATGTTATCGTTTTTTTCTTGTGAATTGTTTGTAAGAAGGTCTCAGTAGCCAATTCGATAATGAGGTATGTTTGTATAAACTAATCGTCATAATATTTCTTTGTTTGCTTGAACACAACTTTTTCAAACTTTGCTAATTGCTAAGAGTTTTTTTTTGAATCTCTTGCTGATGGCAATAATCGAATAAAAACTCCAATAAACGTGACCATACAAAACTTTGCGGAAAATGATTAATTGATCGCAAGTAAAATAATAAACGCGAGTTAATGCATAAAAAACAAAATAATAAACGTAAAATAATAAACGCGAGTAAATGCATAAAAACGAAATTCTTTCTTTAGATCTTGCAATGGTTCTTGAAAAAAAAAACAAAAGGAGAAAAAATACAAAAAGTTTCAAACAACATTTCAAGGCAATTTTTGAAATGTTAATGAGTTTTTTTTGTTGTCTTTGAAACTTTGATGGGTCTGAATCTATATCAGTTAGTTTTTCTGATTTTAAGTGGTGGCTTAGAAGACTCAAATTTGATGGGCAGCGAAAACCAAAAGAGTAAGTTCGAAAAGTTTGAGCTGAGTTGAGCCATTTTAGCGGTATTTTTCAAATGTTTGTTCTATTGTTTTTTTTTTCGTGGGAAGCGTTTGTACGAATGATAGGAATGACACCACCAAAAATCCCGCAATTTTACAGATCAGATAAAAAAACTTGAATCTTTTCAAGGATTGTATCCGTTTTAATCGGCCAAATTGGAAAAAAAAATCTCTTCTTCAGTTTGCATTTGTGTTATTTTTAAATTAATAATTTCCATCAAAACTTTAAAACAACAACCTAAATCATTTTCGTGTTTTTTCTTGAAGCAGCTTGTTATTGGATCAATTTTTCCAATAAAAACTAATAACTTGCTCTGTTTTAAAAAAGAAAAAAACAAATGATCCTTTTATATATTACAATTTCTGGCTCAAGTACTGAAAACATTTTGAAAATATTAAAATTAGATTATTTCAAAGTCCCAGCTTTCGTCTTTGGAAAGTTTGAGTTTGAACCAGATTAATCCAAATGTATAAGTGTTACTGAATTATGCTTCATAAAAACCCAGTTTCAAGCGTTAATAATTGATTATATCATGATTTTAAAACCATTTTCACAAAATTTCATCTCCCTTTATGAAAACAAATTATATTGAATTAAAAAACAATCAATTGATTTTAATTGATTATTAATCAATCTTTTTCGATCCAATTCTAATGGTTTATAACAGAGTATTCTTATCGCAATTTCTAATTTGAATATTTTGCGCAAAAATCCATTATACTCGGTTATGATTTTTTCATATTATTTTATGTTTGCCTATTTTGTCTTCGACCTTGCATTTGGTTTGCTTATATTATATGCTTTTTGTAGACGTTGGTTTATGTGAAAAATGGGCTAATTGACAAAAACTTATAATGTTTTTTTAATTGTCTTCTCGACTAGAGTTGTTTCATGACGAATGTTTCAAATTTTGTTTTGCCTAAAAAAATTCGCACGTTCTTTTATTTTCAGTTTGATAATTTGGAATAGTTTTTTTCTACCCACTGCGGGAATCTTTCAATTACTATAAAAGCCTTCGGGATTAAACTTGAGAAAATCGATTGATTCTGTTGCTGATTTGAAGCAAACCCATGAAAACTGGAAAGATAGTTGACAAGAACAAGATCAGTTGGATGCTTGTCAACGCTTCTTAACGGACATCGAGAAAAAAATTGGGCGCCGAAAACCTTTCAGTCTCTAACTTTCGGATCTAGAAACTAATCTAGTTTTCAAAAAACTGGAAAAACCTTTGAAAAGTTTAATTACGCAGTAAAATCAACATTGCCATGCAATTTAGATAACCCGATAGGATACTGGAGGTTGACTTATTTTTATGGTGATTAAAAAACACACGATTTATCAAATTTTTTGCGGTACATTAAAGCCGACATGAGAACAATGCAGAATAAAGCATAAAGCATATTTTGAACGCTGGAGAAACAAATAAAAAAAAACAAGATATAATGAATTAAATTGATTCTAACATTAATTAATTGCTGAAAAGGGTACAAATGAATTGTCTAGATGGATCAATTCCTGAACCAATCTTTTTTAGTTGTTTGATTTTTGATCCGCACATCCAACAACCATGCAATAAAAATGTCTTGTAATCGTTTCAGCAACTTGATGTTCATTTGTGTCAGACAACTATTTTTGAAACTTCATTATCCGTTATCTTAATAAAAATTCAAAAATCCGATTGCGTTGGAACAATTCTATGGAGTTGAGATGAGGAATTTATCATTCGTTGAAAAAGAAGAGCAAATGAGCATTACAATTACGATATCGACTTTTGTGGGCAATTCAGCTCAAAGAAGTATCGTAAGAGCGAGAAAACACTGATGTTTTTACGGTGAAAAGATCACATTAAACACGTCAAAAAAAAAAACGATTTCAATCTAGGCAAATGATTTCGATGGCCGACTTCACGTCACTAAACTCAACTGCAAGTTTTGTTTGAAAAGTATTTATCCAAAAAGTGCTTGCCTTTTTCGCAAAGCATGGTTTGAAAAATTAGTTAAATTCATTTTTGGGTTTGATAAAGGAAGAATATGATTCCAATAAATGCTTACCGATTTGGCTCAGTTTTCATGTCTACAAAAGGTTCGAAGCCGAAAGAAACGAAAAATTTGACTGAGAATTTTCAAATTTTTTGGATGTCAAATTCAGCCAAATTGATCAATAATTAAATTTTTGTGTGTCACAGATCCACAATTTTTAATCACCATCTTTGTCGCATATTTAGAAAGATTGGTACAAAAGTTATGAACTGAGGAGACTGTGTCGATGTTTGGAAAAAAAGTTTATGCGTCAACTCAGTTTCTCAGGAATCACAAAAATAGTCAATTAATCTAAAAAAGCAACTTGAGAAATACACTTATTTTTGCGAGCATTTAACTAACCTTTCAGAGGGGTTGCTAAATTTTGTGGTCGTTTGACGCTTGTAACCAAAATTCCGCTAGATATGTCTAGGCGAGGCCAAACTTTATCGTGTAGAACTTTTATCATGGTGTATTTCAACCGTCGGCTGCATGGATTTAATTGTTAAAACTAAGAGTATTGTCTTGTTTAGTATTGGCAAAGAAAGTAACGAAAAGTTTTCATTTCTCGTATTTGGATATCAGATTATTGTAATTTTCCTAATCAATGGAAGCATCTGCTTAGCTCCAAATTGTCGGAGCTTGAGCTTTCGTGAATCCAGTGTCTGAAAAGCGTCGTCATTTTATCGAGATAGTTGCTGTTCTTAAACGTGCTGTAAAAGTCATCGTACGACGTTAGGTTTATGCTCGTGAAGTTTATGGGGAGTTTCCAACAACTTCTTTGGGAAATATCTTTCTATACCACTGTTGTTAAAAGCTGTTTTTTTTTTGTTTTAGCTTCTCAAAAACTTTACATAGACAAGAAATTGAATATGGTCAAGTTTGATATTATCAAAGTTGATGACTTTTTGATAAATGAAGGCTCAATATGTTTACCCTTTTATAAAGAGGCATGAAGTGGTAAAAATTTTACAACACTGACTACTGTTCATTTCAAAAACTGGCAAAGAATAAGTGATAACTGGATCTAGGACTGGATGTATAACCTTCGCACTACACTACTCTATGCTGCACTATTCTCTTTCGTCATTACTATATACGATATAGCTAAACATGCAAACATAACCTATGGCTATTTTTACATTGAAAAAATAGCTCGAATATGGCAAATAAATGTTACAGACTTTTATTTGTAGCAGCAAAAACGCTCATTATCTAATAAGCAAAAAATATTGCACATAAAACTTTCAAACACTTGTCATACATTACGTGGTGATCAAAGGAAAAAGCTTCAAAAAGCTTTCAAAAACTGACGAAACTCTGATTGAAGTTAGTTGTTTAGCTTTTTTTGTCAGTAAATAGCGGGAAACATGTGATGTTGTAGTAACACGCCTAGTTCTTATAGGATACAATTTGATTTTGATTTAAAGGCCAGAACATTAATCATTTGCTTTCAGTAAATTAATCAGACGAAATTCTTAAAATTTCAACCTCAAAATTTGGAAAAAAATTCTGTGAATTTAGCTTTGAAAAGTGTTTTCTACATTTTACCACCGTTGTATCAAGTGAGTCTCCAGACTACGAAAATTTAATGATTAGGCTTTAAAAATGTTTTTCGTTTCAAACTCAAACTCAAAAATTTGACATTTGAGAGGTAATGAAGATCAAATTTAATACGCTCACTAAGTTCTTAGATATAAGATAAAAAATTGAACCGAAATCTTGAATACTTTGTTTTATCCATTTTCTTTGCTGAAAGCAAAGAAAACTTACTTTTTTACAGTGTCAATTCAATCAAACTTATTGTAACAAGGATAATCAATTCGTAACTTCAACAACGTACTATCAAGAACTGATTGATTTCTGTTCGAAGCAAGGTCAACTGTTTGATAATAGCGTTTTAGTTCAAGTGCTTTGCAATTCTAGTTTTAATAGTTTTGAACGAACTTAAAAATTACCTGACTCAAGGCACGAACTCTTATCTTTTCGTAATTATGCAAAAGAAATAGAAGAAAATTGTTTTAATTTGTGAATGGATCAAGAACTTTAAAACGTCCTTGTTTTGGGCAAAACTTTGGCTGAAGAATGAAATTGCTAAAATTTTTTTTGAAATTTTTGATGTAGTCATGCACTGCTTTGTTTTTTGTGTTATCTGGTGACAGCTAAAAGATAGCTTGCTTTAGGATAAATGAGTGAGCAAACTCAAATTTTACCTGATAAAATTTGACTTTTTTTGCTAGGGGTGTATTTTGACCAAAGTAAATTGATTTGAGTGATTTGGTGTGCAGTCTTCTAATAAATTGGGTAAAGTGTCAATTTTCATAATTAAAATACCCATCTAGAGTATGTTTTTTTGTTTAGAGGTAGCAGCAGAATGAGATTTGTAGGTTGATTATTTATAGGTCAAAGCTTTCAAAAAGTTAAAAATTTTGCCTTAGAAGAAAAAACGGCTGAAAAGAATCAGGTTTTTAAATGGGCATGAGGCGTCCCATCTGCAAAAAAAACTGTCTGTTTTGATTTATCTTTGAAAGAAATAGAAAGCTTAGGTCGATACAAACCAGAATAACATCAAAAATTTTAAAGGCTGCAGATGTGTTAACATACTTTCATAAGTTTTCAAAAGACATTTCACACAAAGTCTCACAAAGCACGAATGCATAGCATTTCGATTATGCGAGAGCGGACAATAGTTCGGATAGCGGACAATAGCTATCCCGGCGTCGCTTGTCACTGCAATCTTCGGGATCGTCTTCCAGTATTATAGTCAGAGTGGTTTAGTTCTTAAGTGAACACGCAAGATATTTATCAAATGAGTAGTCATAAACAGGCTGTTGTGTGTTAATGCGCTATCCTTGTTTGCCGGAGCTTTTCATATAAAATCCCACAAAACCGAGAGGCATAGCCGTTTGGTTTAGCCGGCAATAATGATCCCGACGTTGCTCATCGCTACGCTCCTTGGGAAGGCCTCCTTCTGGTTAAGTCGGTGTTGGCCAACTTTCACTTCCAGAAGCGTGATAACTATCAAATGTATTGTCCTACAACTGCTATTGTGTAATAATGCGCTTTCCGTGTTTGCCGAAAGACTTCATATACAATCTCACAAAACACAGAGGCATGGCCGGCTGGTTTAGCGGACAATATATATCGCGGCTTGGCTCGTCGCTGCGCTCCTCGGAAACGCCTCCCGCTTTTATCGTGAGTTTGTTTGGGTTGTGCATACACCTCAACAAGCGTGATTCTTGTTCAAGAAGGGTGATACGAAAGCAAAGCCAAAAGAAATCTAAGCTATTGTTTTTAATTGTGTTGGTTAATTTTAATTAGTAATAACAAGCCGCCCATGAAATCTGACACGTCCTTCTTTTCTTTTTTTTCAAGCATTTTTTTCCCGTTCAAACATTTTCTGAGAGTTTTAAACGAGCAAAAAATGCTTGAAGAAAAGAAAAGAAGGACACGTCAAATTTCATGGAAGGCAGGTTATCACTAAACTAAAATAATCATCACAATTAAAAACAAATGCTTTGGTATCACCCAACCTGAACACGAATTACGCTTGTTGAGGTTTAAGCAGAACCAAACTTACGATAGAAGCGGTAGGCATTCGCGAGGAGCGCAGCGACGAGCCAAGCCGAGATAACTAATAAACGTTAAGCCAGTCGGCCATGCTTCTGTGTTTTGTGAGACTGAAGATTTTCAAAAATAACACGGATAGGTATTGCCCGCTAAACCAAACGGCCTTGCCTCTGGGTTTTGTGGGACTTTACATGAAAAGTTTTGGCAGTGAAGGATAACACAATAACACACAACAGCAGGTTTAAGACTACTAATTTGTTTAGATGATCCCGAAGGTTAATGTGACAAGATTGTAGTGATAAATAGACAACCCCGAGATTGTAGTGTCAAGCAACGCCGAGATAGCTATTGCCCACTATCCGAACTATTGTCCGCTATCCGCATAACCAAAATGCCATGCCATTGTGTCTTGTGAGACTTTCTATGAAAGTATTCAAAAGTTTAACGTAGCATATTAACTCACATATGCAGCCTTAAGAACATTTTGTTAGGCTGGTTTGTACCGAACTAAGTTTTCTAACTCTGTCAAAAACAAATGAAAAATAGACTGTTTTTTGCATGCAGATGGAAAAACTTATGCTCATTTGATAACATTAATCTTGATAGACGTTTTTTACTTTTGAAGCAAAACTATTAACTTCTTGAAAGCTTTGAACTATAAGAAAAATGAACCTAAAAAGATCTTTCTGCTGCTACCTCGTTAAAAACAAACACACATACTCTATATGGGTGTTATCATAATGAAACTTGACAAAAACTGAATCACAATTTCAGAAGACTGCACACCAAAACACTCAAATCAAGTTACTGTGGCCAAAATAAAACTATTAGCAAAAAAAGGTCAATTGTTTTTAAACAAAACTTGAGTTTGTTCACTCATTTATCCTAAAGCAAGCTAGTAATAGGCTGTCGTCAGATAACACAAAAAACAAAGCAAAAACAAAACATAACTACATCAAGTGTTCCCAAAAAACTGGGGCAATTACATTCTTTAGAAAAGGTATTGCCCAAAACTAGGAAGTTTTTAGGTTTTAGATCACAATTCACAAATTACAACAATTTTCGTCCATCATTATTGCTTGATTACAAAAAGATAAGAGTTGGTGCCGTAAGTCAGGTAATTTTTAAATTCGTTCAAAAGTAAGAAAACAAGAATAGCAAAGCACTTGAACTAAAAACGCTATTATCATACAGTTGACCTTGCTTCAAACAGAAATCAGTCTGTTCTTGTTAGTAAGTTGTGGAAGTTACGAACTGATTATTTTTGTTTCAAATGGTTCAATTGACACTGTAAATAGAGAACACTTTTTTTTGCTTTCACCAAACAAAAACCGGATAAAACAAAAAATAGCCAAGATCACTGTCCAATTAAATGTTTTTTATCTAAAAAACCGTTGTTATTGGTCTTCATTACCTCTCAAATAACAAGTTTTGATTTTGAACTTGAAAGAAAAAAAACTTGAAGTCAAGTCATTAAATTTTCAAACTCTGGAGACTCATTTGATCTAACAGTGGTAAAAAGTATAATTTATCGATAAGTAAAAAGGTTACTTTTTAAAGCTAAAATTATAGTTTTTGTTTTTCAAATATTAAGATTGAAGTTTCAAAAATTTCGACTGATTATTTTACTGAATGCATATGATTAATATTCTGGCCTTTAAAACAAATTGAAGTTGTTTCCTCTAGAACTAGGCGTGTTACTACAACATCACATGCTACCAAGTATCAATTGACAAAAAAGCTGAACAACTAACTTCAATCAGAATTCCATCAGTTTTTGAAAGCTTTTAAAGTTTTTTTGCATGATCACCATATAATGTCTGAAAAGTGTCTGAAAGCTTCATGTGCATTATTTTTTGCTTGTTAGATAAGAAGTGTTTTTGTCGCTTCATTTCACTGCCTGCGACTTTTATTCGGCAATTTGAGCTAATTTTTTCTAAAGTGAAAATGGCCATAGGATATGTTGGCATGCTTAGTTATATCGTATAGAGAAAACACTAAAGAGAACAGGGCAGCATAGAGTAGTGTAGTATAAAGATTAAAAATCCAGTCCTAGATCCAGGTATCTGGCCTCCTATCCTTACGTCTATCAAGCTATTCGCTATTCGTAAGAAAGTCCATCTAATTAAATTTTCTAACGACCTTTCAACCATTCATCTATCCATCAAGCAATTATGCAACAAGCCAACCAACCATCGCGTCATCTGATAAGCACTTTATTCATCCATTGATCCGTCCAACCGTTTATATAGGAGCAATCTGTGTACTCATCCTCCATCCTTTCAGCCACCCAATTATCCTATCATCCATCCATTTACAAAATTATCTCCTCAATCAGTCATCCATCCAACGGTCATCAGTCTCTCCTTCCATCTAACTAACAAGTCAGTTCTACATCCAATTATCCAATGAGCCATTGTTTCATCCATTGATCCGTCCAAGCAACCATACAGCAGCAATCTATGTACTCATTGTCCATCCTTTCAGCCACCCAAACATCTTATCGTTCATTCATCCACAAAGCTATCTATCTAATCAGTCAACCGTCCAAGCGGCATCAATATTTCCAACCAGCCAGCCAGCCATCTATTTTATCATCGAAAAGTTTTTTTCTAATTAACCATGTATCCATACAATCAGCCATCCATCCATATATCATAGCTATCTGTTGACCAAAAAATCGATCGGTCTAGCCATCAACCATTTTCTCGTCCAATTACATTCTTTAGAAAAGGTATTGCCCAAAACTAGGAAGTTTTTAGGTTTTAGATCACAATTCACAAATTACAACAATTTTCGTCCATCATTATTGCTTGATTACAAAAAGATAAGAGTTGGTGCCGTAAGTCAGGTAATTTTTAAATTCGTTCAAAAGTAAGAAAACAAGAATAGCAAAGCACTTGAACTAAAAACGCTATTATCATACAGTTGACCTTGCTTCAAACAGAAATCAGTCTGTTCTTGTTAGTAAGTTGTGGAAGTTACGAACTGATTATTTTTGTTTCAAATGGTTCAATTGACACTGTAAATAGAGAACACTTTTTTTTGCTTTCACCAAACAAAAACCGGATAAAACAAAAAATAGCCAAGATCACTGTCCAATTAAATGTTTTTTATCTAAAAAACCGTTGTTATTGGTCTTCATTACCTCTCAAATAACAAGTTTTGATTTTGAACTTGAAAGAAAAAAAACTTGAAGTCAAGTCATTAAATTTTCAAACTCTGGAGACTCATTTGATCTAACAGTGGTAAAAAGTATAATTTATCGATAAGTAAAAAGGTTACTTTTTAAAGCTAAAATTATAGTTTTTGTTTTTCAAATATTAAGATTGAAGTTTCAAAAATTTCGACTGATTATTTTACTGAATGCATATGATTAATATTCTGGCCTTTAAAACAAATTGAAGTTGTTTCCTCTAGAACTAGGCGTGTTACTACAACATCACATGCTACCAAGTATCAATTGACAAAAAAGCTGAACAACTAACTTCAATCAGAATTCCATCAGTTTTTGAAAGCTTTTAAAGTTTTTTTGCATGATCACCATATAATGTCTGAAAAGTGTCTGAAAGCTTCATGTGCATTATTTTTTGCTTGTTAGATAAGAAGTGTTTTTGTCGCTTCATTTCACTGCCTGCGACTTTTATTCGGCAATTTGAGCTAATTTTTTCTAAAGTGAAAATGGCCATAGGATATGTTGGCATGCTTAGTTATATCGTATAGAGAAAACACTAAAGAGAACAGGGCAGCATAGAGTAGTGTAGTATAAAGATTAAAAATCCAGTCCTAGATCCAGGTATCTGGCCTCCTATCCTTACGTCTATCAAGCTATTCGCTATTCGTAAGAAAGTCCATCTAATTAAATTTTCTAACGACCTTTCAACCATTCATCTATCCATCAAGCAATTATGCAACAAGCCAACCAACCATCGCGTCATCTGATAAGCACTTTATTCATCCATTGATCCGTCCAACCGTTTATATAGGAGCAATCTGTGTACTCATCCTCCATCCTTTCAGCCACCCAATTATCCTATCATCCATCCATTTACAAAATTATCTCCTCAATCAGTCATCCATCCAACGGTCATCAGTCTCTCCTTCCATCTAACTAACAAGTCAGTTCTACATCCAATTATCCAATGAGCCATTGTTTCATCCATTGATCCGTCCAAGCAACCATACAGCAGCAATCTATGTACTCATTGTCCATCCTTTCAGCCACCCAAACATCTTATCGTTCATTCATCCACAAAGCTATCTATCTAATCAGTCAACCGTCCAAGCGGCATCAATATTTCCAACCAGCCAGCCAGCCATCTATTTTATCATCGAAAAGTTTTTTTCTAATTAACCATGTATCCATACAATCAGCCATCCATCCATATATCATAGCTATCTGTTGACCAAAAAATCGATCGGTCTAGCCATCAACCATTTTCTCGTCCACCAAGCTATCCATCCTCTCAGACACCTAAAAATCCAGTCACCAATCCATCCAGCTAATTATTTAGCCATACAGCTACACATGGTTCAACCCTGCCAACCATCCATCCTGTTATTCGTCCTATAAGCCAATTATCCATTCAGTCTTTCATCGAGCAATTCAGCCAAGCATTCATCCATCCTGTCATCAATCCATCTATCTGCCAATCCACCATTGTCTATCCAGCAAGTTATCCATCCAAACATCCCATTAATCTTATCAGTCTTCGATCAGTCCAAAATCTCAACCATCCATCCAACCATCGATTCACACATTGATCTAGCCAACCCTCCATCCATCAAACAATCCATGCATCAAGCCATCCATTCATCATAAAACCATACATCCAAAAAGCCACACTTCATTCATCAATTTTCCATGCGTATATGAAGCCATTATCCGTCTAACCAACCAGCTATCTATCAGTCTGATTGATCCTGCCTTCCGGCTATCTAGCCATCTATTCATCTAACCGTCGATTCAACTGCTCATGCTTTCAGCCATCCATTCAACCAATTAGGTTTTGTTCCAACCAGCCACTCTTCAAACCGTCCATTCTCGCAGCCTTCAATCCGTTGTTAGAACTAGCTATCCCTACGTACATCTTTCCAAACACCCCACCATTCAAAATTTCAGATTTTTTTCTGTTTAAATAATGGTGCAACTACCCATCGATATGGCTATTTAAAAATCAAATTAGCTTAATCTCTGAACTTTCAAAAAACCAATTATTACTACCGTACCTTTAGATATTTACCGTCATTCAGATATTTCACACTATTTGAGTTATCTTTTCGTCAGTATAAACATGGACACTTTCACCAGCTAATCGATCAATGGGGTTTTGGAGTTAGAAACTTGGAAAAAGATGTTCGCAGACTTTTAAATAGGTCTGTAAGAAAATATGTAAGAAAATATCTATATGGTTATTTAGGTAAGGCAGTAATTGATTTAGCAGGTAACAAAGTAGGTATATGTATAAAAATTGAAGTGCAGTTAAGTTGAATTAGGTAGAAAAAAAAAGAGAAATAAATTAAAATAAAATTAGGAAAGTAAGTAGGAGTAGGTAAATGTGAAAAGGTAAAAGAACAAAGCTTAAGTACATCAAATAAAAACAGACGTTAAGAAAAAAAAAGTAAATAAGGATTTAGTTACAAAGAACTTAAATTAACTTAAAGAAAAACTAGAATTAAAAAGTGTCAAGAAAGTTAGGTAAGCTAAAACTAAAATAAAGTAAAACAATTAGAATTAAGGTAAAACAAAAGTAAGAAAAAGTAAAGTAAGTAAGTTTTTTGTAAGTTTCGGTAATTATGATTAATAAAAATTAGGTAAAGTAAACAAGACCAAGTGAAGAAAAGCAAAGCAAAGTTAATTAAGAAAAGAAATAAAAGTATACTTAGGTAAGTATAAGAGTTACACTAAAGTAAGAGAAGTAAGCTGAAGTGAAGTAAGGTAAATAAATTCACCAAAATAGCCTAAACATAATTAGATTTATGTAAAATGAAGTGAAATTGGAAAAAAAGTAAGTAACTAGGCAGCAAAAAAAACAGTAAATAAGGAAGTAAAAAAGTAAGCAGGTGAGTAAGAAAGTAAGTAAGTAAGTAAGTAAGTAAGTAAGTAAGTAAGTAAGTAAGTAAGTAAGTAAGTCAGTAAGAAGGAAACTAAGTGAATAAGTAAGTTAAGTAAAAATCAAGTAAGAAGGTAGTATGTGATTGATTAAGTAAAAAGTAAGTAAGTAAGTAAGTAAGTAAGTGAAGAAGCAAGTTAGTGAATAGGTAAGTAAGTAAGAAAGTAAGTAAGTGAGTAGGTGAGGTGGTAAAGTTAAGAAAGAAAGATGAATTAAGGCAAGTAAAGTAGGGTAAACAGAGAACATTAAGTGCAGTGAAAAGGTCGAAGTAAAGCTAATTAGGTGAGGTTGAGTAAAACTGAATCATGTTAAAAAAATTATGCAATTTAAAGTGATGTGTGCATGTTATTTTGTCTGTCTGTATTTATCCATGTACGTGTGTATGATTGTATGCATCTAAAATATATGCAGGTTAAAATGTAAGTAAAAAGTTTGTTATTGAGTTAGTTTTTAATTAAGTATGAAATTTAGTGTACTTAAGTAAAGTAATGAAGAGTAAAGTAAAGTAACGTAAATTAGGTCGAATAAAAAAATAAAATAAATCAAAGCCTGAAAGTAGTCAACTAAAAAGGGACTGCTGAAAAGTTTTCAAGTTTCCAGTTATTTAGGTCTCATATTTCCAATTATTATTCTGGCAGAGAGGGAAATAAGTTTATTCGAGACGGATAGTTTGTAGACTTATTGTGATGTGCACATGACAGAGCTAAGCAATGCCGGTATTCAAAAGTTAGCGGCAAAACATTGCGCAGCAAGTTATTGAGAAGACAGAAAATTATTGTTACAGTTCCCGGGTAACATATAACAGTACGTTGGAAACTCGTATTATGTTCATGTTTTAATCCAGCTGCATCGTGCAAAAAGCGTGCAATCATAAAAACTTGGAGTCGTTCAAGTTTTTTTTCCAAGGAACAGTTTGTGATACCAATTAAGCCGCCATAAGATTTCAACTAACTAATATGTCGCAAATAAGATTATTAGATCTAACGAAAATGAAAAAAGCTACAAAAAATTTTTGTAGTTACAATTATTGTAATAAGTTTGCCTTGAGCACGTATACTTTTCTTGTTTTGTTTCGAAATCAAATTGAGTAAAAGGGTTTTTCCCAATTTCAATGTTTTTCAATAAAAATGCACCAAAATTTTGCATAAAGCTCTTTGCATTTTTTCATATTCCTCTCCCCTTTTCTTTTTCCTTTCGACCTTTCCCGATTGAAACTTCCATCCCCTTCTCGAAAAACACAGCATACTGTTCCTTTCCGGTTTGGAACTTTGGTTTTTTTGTATGTTGAAAACCTTCTGTTATTGTATAAGTCGTATAAATTAACTATGAATATCTTAAGTACACCCAATTCGCTCTAACTTTTTTAAATCTCATTTCAAAAAATGACAAATTTATCATTTACTATAATTTGCCCAGAAATGGCCGCCGTCTTTAGAGAGTGAGATCATTTTACTGCTTTTCACCATTAATTATAGCACAAGTTGTGGAAATTGTTTACTGCCGCCAGCAGTTCAGCTACGCTGCCAAAATTGTCGGTGAAATTTTATTATATACCATAGAAATCAATTCCCTTTTCACTAGCAAATTTCACGTAGGTCGAAAATTCATTTGCCCGAAACAAATATAACAATTAATATGATTCATATAATTAACTAGAACCAATAATTAGGACCCCAAAAATTGGAAAAGAAAAACTTGTTTATCGTTTCTTTTGTTGTTAAGGCAAGCTGAGCAAGACTCCAAGAAGGGGATCTACTGCTTTTTGGGTGGAAAAATTTTTTTCGTTCAAAATCCTAGGATGAGGGTCCTCCAAAAAATTAAGGACCCCTTTCCTAGGATTTTGCTTTACGTGAGGACCCCCCTCCCGCTAGGAAGAACCCACTTATGAATCGGGACACGATACAATACTACTCATAACATTGCTCTAATTGCATTAATTGTCGATTAAACGCTCAAATACTTGAAATTTTACATTAGATGGAACAATCAAGAAAGCAGAAGGCAACAATTTCAAAACCAGCCTTTCGAGCTTGCTTGAACTTCAGCTCATTGGACTAATTACAGTACATGAGCTGCATTTTTTGTGATTTTTTTGGTACTTTGACCTTCAATCGAACCTTTAACCATTTTTTGCACCTAATGATGGATTACGTTACGCAAATCAATATATATATATACATACAAGTTTCTTTCGCATAATCACACTTCAGGCCGAAAGAGTTGAAAACGTTGCCGCTCAGAAAAAAAAACACTTGATAATTCTTTTAGATGCTAATTTAGATGAAAATGATCCAGCCCTCTTTAAGTTGAGTCAGATATCCAAAAAACCTACATCCGTTATCACTCAGCTGCTTGTATTGATTTAAAGATGGGCTTCGTTATCTATTATTGTACAATATCAATGCCTTCAATCAAAAATCAACCTTATCGGTACAAAAATTTTAATAGATTCTCCCACAATTCGTTTAAACGATAGCAGCCAGTTTTTTATATATGAAGCAATAAACAACTCTCAGTTCTGAAAACCCAAGAAATTCAGTTTGAGTTATTGATTTGCCAATCACAACATAAAAAGAGGCGCACGAGCTAATACGATAAATAAGTACTAAAAAAATGAAATCAATTTTTGTGATGAGCTACAGTGAGCTACAGTTGCCTACTCGAAAAGTACAACAAACAACAGCAAACACCACAAATACGACTATAGTTTCGACAACATGACAAATCTTTTCTTGATCCTAGATTAAATATGATCTGAAAAAATCCTTTGCCATGAAAAATCGTATTTAAAAAAGAAGAGGGTGAAGGGTAACTTCGAAATGAAATTCAAGCGATGTGTGCCGGCATTTAAACAAGACGAAATTCAAAAGAGCAGATTTTACATCTGACAATGACAGATGAATAATACGGGAAAATGAAAGATGTTGTTTGGTTGTCAGTATCCCCTAGAAAAAGCTTTTTGTGATACAAACTCAACTTTTTTTAGTGTCTATGTCATGTTTTTTAGAGTCAACAACTTTTTATAGTGTCTGCGTCAGGTTTTTAAGATGAGTAATTTGATTCTTCAGTACGCTCGTGTCAAGATTATTTAAGATTCTAGTAATTTTGTGAGCTACAATATAAAAATTTGGAAAAAAAAAGCTTTTTTTTTCAAAACTCAACGGTACAAATGATTAAACGAGCTAAGCATGATATGCAAAATGTTCATGTCAACCAAAACAGCTGCTACACAGAACTACAAATCCTACAGCGTAACTAAAAAAAATTTCAAAAATATTAGATCAAAGAAAACAACGTCTCCCAGTAAACAACGAATCCAAAATGAATAAAAAAAAAGCGAATGCTCAATTTGAAATAAAATTTCTGGGAAAATTTGTGTCCACAGAAAAATCGAGCTATTGAAACGGTTACAAAAGTGATGTTTTAATAAGAAACAAGAAAAACGCATTGACAAATAATTTAAAACTAATCAATTGCTTAAACTTTTATCAAGTATTCGCTGTGGTACATATAAATTTTTTGACTAAAGAATAACCGGTTACCTCAAAATAGTATGGAGATGAACTGAAACAGTTTTTTTATTAGCTGTTTACTGTGCGTTCAAGGAAAACGACAAAAAAACGCTATAAAACTGTCAATTATAAACATGAGCAGACCAATAGAAGCAAAAAACTGTACTACAAATTGAAAATTTTACGGGGACATTAACAGTGGCTTCCGGCTTATCGATAATCAGATCAAAACTTCTGAACCAGAAAATCTAGTAACTATTTACAAAGCTTTTGAAATTATAATTTACACAAATCACTGAATTTGTGATACCGTACATAATTCGAACAAACTAAGAAACACGAAATTTTTTATTACTAAAGTAGATGCAAGTCGGTTAAAATCTTAAAAAGGAGGTTTTTACTTGCAATGACTGTTTTTTTTGGATTTAATAAGGAAATCTCTCTCAGATCAGCAAGAAAAGCAAAAAAATGTCAATTGGTTGTACTATAAAACGCAAATAAAAGTAATTCTTAACACTAAATTCCAACTTTTTTTATAAACAAAAATTAGAAGTAACTTTTTGACAATATTTAAGATTCTTATCAAAGAATTGAGATGTTTGATTTTTCGAACACTCATTCAACAAAAGATGATTGCTTTGACATGCATCAAGATGACAACAGGCACAACTTATATATATCGTTTCGGAGTCTTCCCTCTAAGAGCAACAAATTTTATTTC
>NC_087071.1:20610948-21081162 GCF_963678635.1 Symsagittifera roscoffensis | reverse complement strand
AAAAAGCAATTGACACGATTAATTTTCCAGTATTGGGCTTATCGGCCTTTTTTTGTTTTTGATTAACTTCGCACATTCGAAAAACTTGCTCAACTACATCAGTCCCTGTAAATATTATTTTAAAACTAGTACTTGGGCTAATTCAAAAGTTGGACTGATTGCTTGATTCAATTGGCAGTTTAGGATGATTTAAAAAAAATTTTCGCATAAATTAAATTATTTTTCATAAGATTCGGTGAAAAATGTAACATAAAAACAAAGCGAAATTTTACAAATATTGTTCTTGCTATGATTTTTATGGTGATAACCAAAAATTGAATTGAAAAACAAATGCTTCTGCGCAATCTTACTTTGGTTTCTGTAAATATAATAGAAAAACCCGAGACGCAGCATTACACTATAGAAAGTTTCAAAAAATAATTTTGTTTCTTAAACCAGAATTATGACATGCTAGAGAACATGCCAGTTCAAAAATAAATAATTGTCTCAGTTTCAATGCACTGTTACTCAAAAAAAAAATCATTTTTGTTTTCAAAAACAATTGAATACGGAAAATTATCAGCAAGATAATTCAAATTGGTTCAACGCGGAAATTTGAAAAGCTAAAACTGTAAAGTAAATTGAAAAATGAAAATTGAGAAAAAACCAGGTGAGCTCAAATAATCCGTGAATTTCATCGAAAGTTAGAACTATAAATTATGATTTGAATTTAAAAAAAGCTGAAAGCTAATTCTTTATAGTTTTTTTGGATTTATTTTATGATTACAATTACCATTTTTATGATTTTTGATTATAATTAAGGTATGATCATTAATACTTCCGATTTAAATTATAGTTTTTGTAACGTTGTTATTAGTTTCGATTATGATTATTCTTTATAATTTTCAGAAGAATTTTCTAGGTTTTCTTTTTTTGTGGTTTGTTACAGTTGCTTATAAAAAGTCTCTATAAAAAGGTCATAAAAATTTACCAATGAGTTTCAGGTATAATGTATTGAAGCCAAATGGGAGATGTTCTAGTCATTTTAATATATTTATATAACAACAATCACAAAATGAAACAAGCGTGAATATGCAAGTTACTATTATCTTTTTGGCCATTCCATCGATCGTTAGCTTTTTTGTCTTTGAAACGAGGATTTTCAGCCAACTTCTATGAAAAAAACTCATCTTTGTCAAGAAATATTTTGCAGGACTAATCTACTAACTTCTACTAACGTTTTAATTTTTAAAAGATCAAGTTGTAAGCAATACGCCGAAAGATGATCAGATTATTAAAGGGATTATTAAATTAACTTGAATGTAATCAGGCTCTATTCTTGAAAATTTGGTAAAGCATCATTATTTTTAAAGGGTATCTCATCTACTTCAGCCCTTTGAGAAGGTTTTTGATCCATCACTTTGGTTACACTTAACCATGAAATGGATCAATTGCCCCCTTTAACTCTGGTAAAAGTGAGTTCATGTTTACGCCACGTTTCTCACTGAAGCTGGTGAACAAGACCGGCTTATTGACGGAACGGGCTTAATTAATATTTGAATAGGATTCGAACAGGTTAAAAAGTTTTCCAATCTTTGAAATTAAGAGATGCTTCTCTTTGGAAGAAAAGGTCTAATCACGCTCTCACAGGCTTGGAACTGAATTCTAGATTATATAACAAGGTTGCTAACATCACGACGTCAAGTTGGTTTTGTTGATGCAAACACATTGCGCTTAAAAAGATCTTGAAACATTTGCAAAAAAATGTTGAATAACTAGTTCCCGATCGAGATTTTTCACCTAATTTGAAGCAAGATTTGAGCGGTTTGAGCGGTTTTTTTAGACAATTACGCTCAAAATCTTGCTTCAAAATGAGCGGTTCTGAGCGATTTTTGAGCGTTTTTTTTTTTAGATGAACCGCTCAAAACCGTTCAAATCTTGCGCGTTTTTTGAGCGTTTTTTTTTAGATAAACCGTTCAAAAACCGCTCAAACCGCTCATTTTGAAGCAAGATTGTGAGCGTAATTGTCTAAAGAAACCGCTCAAACCGCTCAAATCTTGCGCGGTTTTTGAGCGGTTTTTGAGCGTTTTTTTTAGATAAACCGTTCAAAAACCGCTCAAACCGCTCATTTCCAGGCATTTGATTCCCAGGCTGAGCTACCCCTGACGTTCTAGGATCCATGTGTCCTCATCCTGTGCGAGGAATCATCAAACTTCCCTCTAGGTCCTTTGGGCAGTTTTCGGAGTTCGCCCTGCTAACCGGAAGACCATTTCTTGAATTTCATGAAATCATCAAGTCTACTCATCTTTGTTTGAATAAGTTTCTACATCATTGCAAGAGCCTAGTGTCCATTGTTTGCTCCTGCTGACTTCTGAGAAGCTCCACATCTCCCGTTAAACGCTGCTCCCTCTGCTCATCCTCTCGAGTCATTCTCGCTAGACTCTCAGGTAGCCATTCATTCGTTCTTTCGATCATCGGCTTTTCCTTTAGACTAGTTTTCTGCCTGTTTCGGAGCATCTCTTCCTTCAGTCTTTCTCATTTGCGCTGAACTACCATTTCAAGCTCGCTTGTCCTAATTGACATTCTTTGTCCTGCTAGCCCTTTTTATCCAGAATCATTGTCGAGGCGCTGTCCACTGACATTCCATTGTCAGCCGAGATGGTTAGATTTGCAATTTTGTGTTTTATCTTCCCCTGCTATGTTAAGTTTGAGTGCTTTTTGTGAGTCAGAAAACAAAGCAAACAAGCTACAACTTGCCTCAAATCCATTTGGAACGGGTAATTTTGCCAGCTACATCCAATTGTTCGAACTATTTTGCGCTCAATTTTTTCCCAATTAGTTTTTGTGGTCAAAATAGTCCTAAAATTAAACCCCCTAAAATGTTTTAGAGCGTAATGTTGCAGTTTATGAGTTTTCAAAATATGAGTTTTGGTGGTCTAAATTTGTTTGATGATATGAAAAATCAAAAAATCCAATACGGGCTAATTGAAGGTCGAAATCTGTCTGGAAATAACACCAAGTAAGAATAAAATTTGTTGATATATTTCAATTCTATTCCTAAACCTAGGTTCTTAACCAAATCAAGATAAAGACCTAGATTAACAACACGTAAATGTGAGAAAGTCAAACTGTTCAGAATTCAGTAAAATGATTTTCTGTATTAGTTTCTTAAACTTGGTTAAAGTCAAAAGTTGTACGGTTACAGTTGCCTGCATGGTTACAATTTGCCCGGCTACAGTGCCTTGTAGAGATAGGTCACAACATTTCCCGGCCTCCTTGAATGGGCTAATAAAACGGCTACTAGAAATACTTGAGTGATGTCCTGAGTGAAGAGAGTTCTGTAGTCGGTCAGTTTCTGTCGGAATGCAACAGTTCAAATCTATTGACTGGTCAATTGTAGAGTCCTGTTCGGGTTTTTATTTGTGCAACCCGGATGGTGTTGTCATTTCCATCAAAGACTTTACTGATACGACCCATTGACCACATCAAAGGCGGGATATTATCCTCTTTGACAATAACAATGTCTCCAATGGCGAATTGTGATGGCGATGTCGTCCATTTAGCTTTTTGCTGCAGAGAAGTCAAGTATTCTTCTTTCCAACGTTTTCAAAATTGTCAAACTTTGTTGTCAATGGTTTTGATTTGTCGATTGAGCGATGTCTTCTTGTCGCGCGTAGAACATTGGCATAGAACATAGTTGGTAGAACATAGGCATTGCTGTCAATGGTCTTCCGATGAGAAAATATCCTGGCGTTAAAGCGAGTGCATCATTGACATCCTTAGATGGCGTAACAAGTGGCCTTAAATTGAGGATGGCCTCAATTTGTGTGAGAACTGTCAGGAACTGATGAAGTTGTAGTTGCGTTTTCCCAACTGTTCGGAAAATTGTCGTTTCAACGATTTCACTGCCGCTTCCCATAATCCTCCGAAGTGTGGCGCTTTTGGTGGAATAGTGTACCATGAAACTGAGTTGTCGTTGGTGAAGGTGCTGAAGATTTCTTTAAATTCTTTGTTCATCATTAGTTTTTGGAATTCAATTTCAGCTCGAGAGCCAATGAAAGTCATCGATTTGTCACTGTAGAAAGCCTTTGGTAATCCTCTTCTGGCAAAATCGTTTTACAGCGTCTAAGCAATCGTCTTTTGTGAGAGAGTTGACGGTTTCCATGTGAACTGCTTTAGTTGCAAAGCAAATGAAGATAGCCACATATATTTTACTTTCTTGACTGCTGCTGTCTTTGTTGTAGAAATGTCCACAATAATCGAGTCCTGTGTTGCTGAAAGTAGAAGATTCTACCACTCTTTCGAGCGGCAAATCTCCCATTTCTGGTTGAAGAAGTCTGGCATCCTGTCGAATACACGGCTTGTTTTTATGAATTGCTTGTTTGGCCAACGCGAGGCCACCTGGTATCTCTACTGTTTGTTGAAGGGTGTAGAGTGTCATCTGAGGACCGCTATGAAATGATTTTTCATGCGCTTTCCTAAGGAGCAAGTTGTTAATTTGTGATTTCCTGGGAATGAACACCGGAAAGTTGTTGTTGATGTCATATGGCGAATTGGCGAGGTCCTCCAACACGAATTACGTTGCTCTTATTGTCGAAGAAGGGTGAAAGACTCAGAAGAGTGCTGTTCCTTGGAAATCGTTTCCCTTGCCCGATAAGTTGAAACTCAGTTAGATGATGCTGCTGAATCAAGCTGTACAAAGTCGTGCGAGCTTCCTTAACTTCCAAGGCTGAAAATTTTTCAGGTTAAGGCAACTGACGCAGTTCCTCTGAATTGACGTCGTTCCCCTGATTGAACTTCACTATGTTCCCATCGTCATGAGTCGTCAGTTTTCTTGTCGTTGATTTTGCTTCCTGAGTTTCTGATCGATGGAATTGTGCCTTAGCGCGATTAGCGATCGATGCGAAACCTGCTGCCCAGCTTCCTCAAAGTATCTGCTATCCCATCCCGTTCCTTTACCTCCAGTTTTCCTACCTGCAACTTTACCAGAATGACAATCAGTGGCACTAACAGAATTCGCGTTTGTATCCAAATCAGTACCCACACCTGTTCCATCATCGGGTTTTGTCCCTGTACCCTCACTAGTAAAGTGTTAGCACTATTCATACCTTTACCTTTTCCAATACCAACCATTGCGCAAATAACTGCCCCTGTACCAATACCTTCCTGGGTTTCGTTATGTTTTTTCATTGAGTTTTTGAGATTACTCTTAATACCAAAACCGACTCCTCTACCAACGCCTGTTTTTGTACCATAACTTTCCCGGTCGTCATTTCGTTTTTCTCTCTATGTATCTACCTTCCATTACCATCCCGGTAACTAACCGTCTGCAATCTTACGTTTGTACCAATACCAAATCTGGTATCAAAACTGGTAGTTTTTCTGATTATTCTCAGTACCAAAACATACACCTGTACCAACAACTGTTTTTGTACCATAACTTTCCCGGCATCGTCGCTTTCTTCTGTCCCCAAACCTAACCTTCTTTCAATACCATACCGAGTCTGAATACCTCCTGTAGCAGTAGTTGCATATGCTACGTTTTGAGCTGCAGCTTGAAAATCCAGCCTGGGATGAATTCTGCATTTTTTAACAAATCTCTTGACGTAGCCTAAGATCCTGACAATCTTTGAAAGCCGTGAAAACCTGGTCAAAAGATCTAAGACTCTGTTCTCTTTTTTCATTGTCACCATTATAACAGATCCGCTGTCTTCAATTGTTCTTGTTTCTTGTTGTGTCGTCTCCGCTTGGATTAATTCTGCTCTCGGCCAGTTGTCTGATGACTGTGAGAGCCATGTTGGTCCTTTCCACCAAAGTTCATGATATGCTAGAGCTGATGATGGAATTCCCCGAGAAGCAAAATTTTACCTTTTTCGGCTGGTAGAATTTCTTGAATTTTTGCTACTCGATTAGCAACGAAAGTCTCCCACTTGCGAGGAAACTCTCGTAACCACGTAATTGTAACTTGAGAGTCGGACACGCGAAAAAAGTTGGTATGATAAACCGTGTGTCACTGATGGCGGCTAGAGTTGCTTCCACTAGTTTCCATCCAAGAAGTGCTGCACAAAGTTCCATGCGTGGAACACAAATGCATTTAATAGGCGCAACACGTGTTTTTGCGGTCATCATTTTGACGTGTGTGGTACCTTGGCTGGTTTCATGTCGCATATAAACGACAGCTGCATATGCTGTAGTTGATGCGTCACAGAAAACATGAAGTTGAAGCTCTTTGATTGTCTGCGCTAAAAAAAACTCGGCGAGACAACTTGATGTCTTCCAATTCCTTAAGCTGCTGTCGAAGGCGTCCATAGTGTTCCTGTAGTGTGACTGATACCGTTTGATCCCACGAAATCTTGTCCATCCACATGAGTTGAGTGAATGATTTCAGTTGAATCATCGTAGGCGAAAGCCATCCAAGGGGGTCCCTTCAGAAGTGACTTCTCGTGACTTCTGACAGTATTTGTCGTTTGGTCACCGGAATCTGTTCGCTCAATTTAACTGCAAAACTAAAATGATCTAGCACTGGGTTGCAATTGATTCTAAGTGTTTTGATGACATAATCGTCACTTTTGATTGTCATTTCGTCTGCTGCTTCTCGATAGTGCACTGGGAGTCGTTCTACTAGCTTCGTGTCGTTTGATGTCCATTTGCGAACTTCAAATCCAGCTTTACCGAGTGTTTTGACGAATCCATCCTGTAGTTGAATAGTTGATTCAGTATCTGAAGATCCTGATAGAAGGTCGTCTACGTACAGTCGTTGAGTGTTGCTATCCTAAATGAGTCGTCGTCACTTTCTTCAGCAAGCACTTGAAGAGGTCGTATTGCTTGAAATGCTGAAGAAGCAATTCCGTACGTAACTCTGGTCATTCGATAGTGCCTAACCTCAGTCGAGTTCTGGTTTTTCGACAAAATTCGATGATAGTCTCTATCTTCTTCTTCCAACTCCACCTTGCGGTACATTTTTGCAATGTCGGCTGAAAGTGCTACCTGATGCTTTCGGAAGCGAATCAAAACGCTGAAGAGGTCTTTCTTAACGGTAGGTCCAACCATCAGTTCGTCGTTGAGTGATATTCCAGATTTCGTCTTTGCTGATGCGTCAAAAACCACTCGAAGTTTTGCTGTCGTGCTTGAATCCTTGAAAACGCAATGGTGTGGCATGTAGAAACAGTTATAGTGCGGTCGCACCAACTCGTTGTCTGGAACGAACTTATGGTCAAGGTTAATAAACTCGTTGATGAAGCTATTGTACTTCTTGTAGAGCTCAGGGTTCCTTTCCAAACGAAATAGTAAACTACGTAGTCGTCTAAGAGCCTGCTGAAGTGAGTCTCCAAGTAGTCCAATTTCTTCTTTGAATGGCAGTTTTACGACAAATCGTCCATCTGGCCTGCGTTTAGTTGTTACTTTGAAGTGTTCCTCGCTTTTAACCTCCTCTGGTGTCCACATTTTTCTTTCTGGATTTTCCTCAATTTCCCAAAAACGTTGTAAACTTGAGTTGCTTTCGTCGCTGACAAGAAACGTCTGTTGTAGTAATGCAAGTAGGTTTTCGCTGTTTTGTTGCCCAATTACAAGCCAGCCAAAAACTGAGAGTCGATAGTAAACTGAACTTGTCTGTTCCTTGATTCTATTGTTTCCAATCATCAGATCCTCATAGTGTGCTACTCCAATGATCATGTCAATGTCCTGTGGGTCTTTCAATCCGGGATCAGCCAATTGTATTTCCTTCACTGTTGTCCAATTGTCAATGTTGATTCGTCTCGAAGGCAAAGAATTGGTTAGGTTTTGAAGAATTGATGCTGTTATTGAGACTGGTTCATTTTCTGAGGGCCGGATGAGCTATTTCTATTCTTCAAAGGGGATTGTTGAAAATTTTGTTTGCTGAAGTTTTCGTTCTGTGGGGGAGTCAAAATGACAAATCTGTGGTGAAATGCCAGATGAAGTAGTTGGTCGTTGATGCCGACTGTTTCGAACCCGAGAAGTTTTTCAGTGGGAGATACTCCACGCAAAAGGAAAAGACAAAAACAAAAGACCGCACGAGGACAGAAACCAATCCAAAATACCAAAAATTACTGAAAATTGAAGGAAGCGTAGCGTCGCGCGGAACCACTGAAGTAAACGTCATTTTATCGGTTATACTTCAGTAGTTTTCAAAAAAATCTAGTACCGATTCTACGGACAATTTCCGGGGTCTACCAGTGGTTAATCAACCTTCAACTTCTCTGAAATGTCAGCGAAGTTGAATTTGGGGGGCCTAAGTTGTCCATATACCTGACCGCCGACTAGAAATATCCTACCATTTTAGTAAAACTCCTGGTAATCCTATCCAATTTAGCCGGCGGACCAGTTTATGTTGATAAATTTCAATTCTATTCCTAATCCTAGATTCCTAACCAAATCAAGATAAAAAACTAGATTATCAACACGTAAACGTGAAAAAGTCAAACTGTTCGGAATTGAGTAAAATGATTTTCTGTATTAGTTTCTTAAACTTTGTTAAAGTCAACAGTTGCACGGTTACAGTTGTCCGCATGGTTACAGTTTGCCCGGCTACAGTGCCTTATAGAGATGGGACACAACAACATTCATTCGCTCTTTTCGTTATCCTTTCTCTATGATTAGTATAATAAAAATTTTGAATACAATCTATAAACGTATGATTATTTTATATAGTTCTCATTAATCATTGCAAATATGCTAAGCTGGCTACTTTCGTGTGTTTCTTTTGGTTGTTACAGTTGCCTAGAAAAAAATTCGCGCAAAGTGTGTCGATGTTCAATTGGACATCTTGATGTCAATGTTGAAGATTTATTGAACATATCTACGTGATGATGAACTGTAGCAAGCGCATAAAAACTTGTTATTGTTAGTGTCTCTCACCTTTCTGTCATTCTTTGGTTTTTATTCTTTTTTAAACCAAAGGTTGAGAAATCATTTTGATGGAAAATTCTTTTCTCGAGAAACTTTTAAACTAGGGAAATCAAAGTTTTGCAGATGTAATCTACTAACATCTGATTGGTTTTTTAATCTAAGATGTCTTTGGTTCTTTCATAAGAAAAGTGCTTAAAGCTTAATCAAACCGACAAAGGTTAAAATAGAACTGAAGTGGGACTAAATAATGACCCGGATTAATCAAACGTGAAATAATTAGTGCCTTTATTTTTTCACGATTGAGCTGTTATAGTATTTTGCAATTTTGGTTGAGTCAACAACATTTGAAAAGTGAAGCTTAATCTTATCAACCCTCTGCAGTTTTTTTTTTGAACAAAAACATGGTTTAAGGCTGATCATGCTTTGTATCAGTTGACTCATTTCACGGCTCTCTTTCGATTTTCCCCGCCTTCAAAAGTTCTATTTTGAAGTTGTTTTACGGGTTACTTTGGTTTAACGAGTAATCTTGAAATGTTTTAATCTTAAAATGTTATAATGTCTGAAGACAAAATTTGTTCAGAATTGTTAAATTGTTCATCATCATTCCGAGTGTCATTGCGTTATGACAATTTAAAATAAATTTTTCAAAAGTTAACTTTAGAGGTGGGGGGATGGGAGGGGGGGTTTGTAAAGAGCCCACTTAAATCAGATTAGGCTGATTCAACCCGTTCCCCCAATGAACTGTTCTTGTTCGCCAGATTTAGCGGAAAACGTCACTTAACTGTGGGCCAATACTACCAGAGATAGTTTTTGCTACGATGATCCTCGGAAAAAGCAAAAAATGATCATTAAAATATGAGTTTGTATTGGCGCAATCATGCTGGTCTAATCTTGCTTGCGTAATAACAATGTTTTCAAGCTTTAATTGGAGAGTTTTTTCCTGATTTTGTTATTTCCAAATTAAATCTAAAAGTGGCTGTTAAAAAAATTCTTTTTTAGTTTTGTTGGTTTTGCTATATTTCGGAAAATAAATCCGAGCAATTTTTCTGTTATAAAACAAGTTTGGGCGTTTTTCTCGCCAAATTTTGCTCCATAGTTGATCATTAAGGACTAGACAGATAATCGGCAAGTAGTTAAAAATATGGTTTTGTGATTTAACATGATTGCCAAAACTTTTGTTTCAAAAAGCGATCGCTTCGGTTTTTGGTGCTTTAGTATTAGAAAAAAAAGATGTTTATTCTATTGTTTTCAAAATAATCATCAAACGCGAAAAAACTATCAACGACATGCTTTCAAGATAGTCATTTGAATATATTTCATTCCCTAAACGATAAAAGGGGAAATTCTTTTCCATTTTGATTGAACCAAAAAAAAATTTCTTGAAGTTAACACTCATTTGATGGAAAACATTTTACTGGAGAGAGAAGATTCCGCAATTTTTGATACTCAGAAACGGAATACGGTCTAATGAACACTCAACAGGCTCGGAACCATATTATACAATAAATAAAAGAATGCTTGCATCACGAGAGAGCCCTTTATTTAGTGACTAACCTGTAACATCAAGGAGCAGCTTTTAATCAACAAATGTGAAACATTGTTCAAAAATTAAAAAAAAACTGAAATTTGTTCACAATTGTGGTTCTTGAAGATATTTTTTACTGTGATGATAACAAAATAATGCGAGCAAACAGCTTGCCTCAATTCAGCTTGACTCCAAATAAGATGAGCAATCAGCTAGCCTCAAAGTGACGAAAGAAATCAATCACTCAATTAGAATATTTTATATAGCTACTTATGCTCCAATAAAACAATATGCGATGCGCTTTAATTCAGCCAATTAAATTAATATACTACATTAGATTTAATTTCAAGCCTTCAAGTTTTTTTTTGAAAAAATGAAAGCTTGAACATCGATCTTTTTCAGTTGGTATACAAACTCAAACTATTCGAAACCTGGTTAGTTGAAAAATCGAAGAGTTGTTTCTGGAAAAAAAAATCCCGATTTCAAATAATCACTAGCTTGCTTCGAAGGCTGGACAAAGAAGTAATGAAGCGTACTCTTGTGACTTTTGTGTTCGCTTTTTTGGCTTTTTTCTGATATCTTACTTTTTTGCTTTTTTGATATCTCAAGATTGGACAACAAACGTAAAGAAAAGAAATTGCCTAGAATTTTATCAGTAGTGCAATTTTTCTGCGAATTTCGAAACTAAAATTTTCGGTCTTAAAAACCATTTTAATTTTTAAGTTAATCAAGAGATAAATTAATGAAACTACTGAATTATTTGATAAAAAGTTTAATTCAAAAGCAGCCAATAATACAACTCAACAAAAAATTGAAGAGGTAAAAGTCTCCAAAAAAATCGAAAAACGTTGAAAAAATTGTTTCAGTAAAGATTTTTAGTAGTTTTATGTAGTAAAAAACCAAAATTTTTAGCTATCAAGCAAAAATAGTTTCTTTTATAAATGTTTTTGGCAAATTATCAAATTGAGTTTTGTTGAATTGTCTAAAAACTTAACTTTTTCATGAGTTAATTATGTAAATTCAGCGTTATTTTTGACTAGCTTCAAAAATGACCAATTTTGGGGTGAGTATTTAGTTCCAAAATTCGCGAATCAAATTGCACAATGCTTTTTCTGGTGAAATTTTCAGCAGTTTGTTCTCTTAATTTTTTTGTTTTGTCTTCAGACAATTGGAGAAAAACTTGACTTTGTTCTATTTACCGGATATTTTAAATCAGCACTGTATACACTTACTCGTGTAGTGAAACGTAGAGAGTGGCAAAAAGTTGGGAAGATGAAAATAATATTAAAAGAGAACAATCTGTCATTTTGAGCAAATTTTGCATGCAAACTTGAACTTCTGGTTGATAGTTAGGCAAATTTCCTGAAGAAAAAAAAACAGTTTGCCCAACTATCAACCAGAAGTTATCTGAATTAGGATTTTTGCTTTTCTTAAAGTTAATTTTGTCCTTTGAAATTTTTTGTTACTTATTATACATAATATATTTTGTCCTTTCGAACTTTTGTTACTTATTATAAATTGTCCCAAAAAAAAAACGATTGAATTTTAAACAAAAGTTAAATTGTTTTTTTTCCCCAAAAATAAGTTGACTTTGGACAAAAATTGAAGTGACGAAAATTGTTTAGAATGTAAGCAGAAATATTATTAAGCAATTAGTTTTGCGAAGTTCGGACTGAAAGTATGTCAAATTGAGCCTCTTTTGTAGCCAAACAAAGCTTCGAGATGATATACTTTTCTCAATTTTGTAAGAAAAATTTTAATTTTGTTTGATAGCTAAAAAAGTCATTTTTACTATATAAAATTGCAGTTTTTTATATAAAAAGAACATTTAAACAATTCGCGCAATAATTTTGGAGTTTTTACCCTTCTCGTAGCTTGTTGAGCTAGGTAATAGGATCACTTTGGTATAGTTTTGGCAGTAATTGACCCATTATTTGTTCCGTATCTTTTGCTTGCATGAAAAAGGCAAAACTGATCCTTTTATGGGGTAAAACTTAGGCCCTTCTAAACGAACAAAAGTACAGGCAAAAGTCAGTCATAATAGAACTAGTTCTCTCTCTTTTTAATTCCATATGTCCAAAAGTTTTACTAAACTCTTGAGCAATTGCTTGTTGAATCAGTACTTGAAAATTTTCTTCAAAGCGCAGTGCTGAATTCAATAATCCAGACGAAAAGCAGGAAAATTGAAACTTAAAATACGTGTTTCTCAATTAAGGTTGACATTAGATGGAAATTCATAAAGCAAAGTTAGCATTTTTCAGACAACCTCGAGCAAAAAAAACTGTTTTGATTATTTAGGGTTACATGCAATCAGTCAATTGCTCTATTTTAAACAATTTTGTCTGTCTGTCCAAACCTTTGCTCCTAATTATTCAAACCAAAAACCAAAAATGTAGCGGCTTTGAAACCCATCCAATTTGAGCTCAATCAAGGACAAAGCGTATTTTACTTTTTGCATCATGCACAAAAAGAGAATTGCTGTAACTTGCAATCAGCAGCTCATTACTGGGGACTGAAGACGAAAGTTCCTCTTCCTTTTGAGGAAATCGAGCCTCTACCGACCCAACTGGTCCCTCTTTGGTAATATTTTCAAATTCAATCCATTTTTTTTATCCAAAGGCGCCTTCTCCGCCAATATTAGTTAATTCCGAAAGGAGTGCGCGAGAAAACCAAACTTTCGGACAAAGGTTTCCAAAAAGGCCTATAAACGTCTTTGAAACCTTTTTTTAGTGAATCAATTTTTGTAGGTTAAATTGGATCAGATTTCGGCAAAAACCGCAATCCTGTAACCTTTTTAAGCAACTTAATCTTTTTAATTTATAAGTTTGTTTGTCTCAAAGCCCGGGCTTACGTCTTTTTTATTGTGAAAAATGAACAAACATATTAAGCTCGATTTTTTCTAACATTTTTCTTCTGGCATAATTATTTATCGTCCATCTGAGGGGATGCTTTGAACAAAGGCTGTGTCTGTATAGTCCATTGGCTCAAGGTCTGTAGTCTATAGACTGTGATCTCGAATTTCTATGATAATTTGATAACGCGATTCATTCTTTTTCAAGGCTCAGATCCCTATTTTTTGAACGACCTGATTGTTGCAATTTTCTGTATCGTGAATTCGACCCCCTGCCGGCATCTTTTGGTTCTACTTTATGGCATCTATTTTGACTGACCGACCCTAATCTTCTTCTAAAAGCCCTTTCGCTGCAAATGTATACAGTGGAAAACGCAATTTTTAGGTCAGAAAATGCCTTTTTTGGCATGTTTTTTTTTTCAAAAATCAAAGATTACAAAAAAGGGGCCTCATAATGATTTGGAAGAGCTCAAAAAATCAATTTGGCAGAACTAGAAAAAATCTAATTTCAGAAACTCACCCCTCTCTCCTCGAGAATGGTTTAAGTCCGCCCCTGCAGTATCATCTGAAGGCAAGAAAAGATGTTGAGGGCAATCAACTAATACATTTTTTTGACTTTAGTGAAACAAATCAAAAAGTTTTAGATTAATTTGTAAGTAGCTACAGTCACATAATCTACAGCGTTGCCAACAAGATTATTCGTACATCAATAATTGATCTTCAATTGTCTTTTAGTCTACTTGAGTAGAATTGGGATAAATTCTTGCTTATTATACAATTTACCGACAGTTTCAGCGCAATCATCACTGTATATATGCATACAGTTTCCAGCTTTATTTTTTCAATTTTATTATGTTCTTATAACAGTCTTACCAAAATTAGGAAAAATTGATTTTAATCAATCAATAATCTATCATAATCTCTCTTTTTGAAATCAAGACTTAATCAATTATAATAAATTTTGACCGACTATGATCGATAATAATCCATCTGTTTTTGAAAAAATTGTTTTCACTTATATTCGATTTTTCATCTCAATTCCCGATTCAAGTGTTTTGCACAAGAAATCTATTATAACTGAATATAATCCCTTTGTTTCCCCATTTCGTCTTCGACCTTGCATTCAAATTGCTGATACTTTATGGTTTCGTAGACAGTGGTTTATGTGAAAAACGTGAAAACTGTTTTAGCAGTTTTCAAATCAATTCAAATTTATAATGTTTTAATTTTTTCATTTTTTCTCGATTTGTTTCAAGATGCACTCTTTAAATTTTTTCGACCACGAAAATATCAGCACGTTGCTTCAAATTCATGATTTTTTTGGAAGAAATATTTTTCATCTACCGTGGGAACTTTTTAATAAAAATGATGGGATCTCTATGAAAATTTTGTTTCGTAGTAAATTTTGTGTTCAGATGAATCAAAGTGGGACAAAATATATATTTTTTAAAGATTTTGTTTTGTTATTGACATAAAAATAGGAATCCTATTGAATATAATTAAAAAATCTTTTTGGTGTGACAAAGTTTTGATAGAATAAAATACTATAATTGTCGTAAAACTTTTGAAGAAATAATTAATTAACTATAATTTATTTTGATACACTAAAAGTTTTCATTATATTAGATTAAAAATCATTTGAACGTCTAATTTTGGCAGTTATGATTTATCATTATTTGATAAAAGTATAATTAGAATTGTAATATATTCGATAATTTTCTCTTTTATTGAGTTAGGACAGGTTGCTCGATTACTTTTCTCCAACTTTACTTTGGAGAAGTGGAACTTTTGAGGAACCTTATAGAGTTCAAATACAATGATTCAAATTCAGCCGAATGAATTTTTGGTTTCGCTGTATCATCATAAAACCGTGATTCAATCGCGCATTTTTGATAGGAAAAACCAAAACAAATAGACGAAAAAACATATGATGTTGCCAATATTCTTTCATACTCTGTAGCGTGCCGAGAATAAGAACAAGGGGCCATCGCAAACCCCCCCCCCCGCGCCCCTCAATTCTAGTTGCAAATTTTTTAAAAGGTCCACTCTTCGGTATAACCTTATGACATTCATTTTTCGCTGAACAGACTAAAAATTTTTCTGAAGGCGCATTCGTTGCTAACATGAATAATTTTGAGGGGAGAAAGCGCGTTGAAAAAACGCAATTTTTTAATTTTTTGTGAAAGTTTTCTACAAGGTGCCTAAAAACGCCTTTTTTTGAACTGTTTTTTTTTATTTGCCTACGATGCAGACAATTTTTCACAAAAAAAGGGTCCATATTGGTCAACCTACAAAAAATGTGGGCAAGCCTCCCAAGAAAAAGTAATGAGCTTTCCACTGCTGGTTTTTGCGTTTGAAACTGAATTTTTTTCGTGGCAGTTATAGATTTGTAATAGAAATAGTTGATCGCAATTGATCAATTGATCAGGTGCTTTCTGATGATAGTAATGATTGAGGACTTGCCTTAAGGACTCGTATAAAAATTGTTTAACTTGTTTCAAAAACGCAAAAATAACGAACCAAAAAAAAACATTTTCCAATCTGAAAACAATCTAGAATATCCCAAGCAAACTAAACAAACAATATCTAAGGAAAAATGAAAACAAATACATTTTCTAAATTTTCTACATTTTCAAATCAGGCAAATATGCAAAACACAATTGAATTTTTGCAGTTCAAATAGGAAAATTCTGATTTATGATTGCCCTCTGTAATTTATTAGAAATGGACAATTTTCAATTGACTTTTTTTCGGCTGACAGTCAGAAACTTATTCCATAGACCTTAGAAGACAGTGGGAACATTCAGGGTTTCGCCGTGATAAGGGTAGTCTTGTTTTGATTTACTCGACATGATTAGTTCTTACATCATTGTTTGATACTGACACGACTATAACAAAGATTCGATAAGAAACTACCCAGAAAAGTTTCAATTAAGGTGAAGTATTGATTAAGATTTATCTACAGCAGTTTACTGATCAATTTATACACTATATCAGAGATAAACAAAGAATGAAGTAGTTTTCTGTGGGCAATATCAACCGGTGGAGCATATTGATGATCGCAGCAATTCAATAAAAGTTCATTAAAGCATCATGTAGATTTATTCAAATCAGAGCAAGTTGATCGGGTTTCTACAATCGATTTACTGAGCTGTCAAAATATCTTAACGTTTCAAACTTAGTTTCTCAACTATGAAATTTGACCATATAGCCGTTTTAATCCGATTAGAAATTGCGAGGGGGGGGGGCGTGAGTTTGAATTTAGTCAAGCAAAGCGCGAATTTTTTGTGACGGCAATGTACCATCTAATCTCATTAACGTGTCATCTTTGTTCTTTTTCAATGCTCAGCCGCTTGAAAATTAAGGATATTGTTTTTTTTATCAAGTTTGCCTTGCTTTAAACTTGCTGGTAACAATCAAAACGAAAGTAAAAGTTTACAACAATGAAATTATTTAGAACAAAATGAACAGTAAATTATTTCATGGAAGCTCGATGAGTTTGTTTCTTACTATTCAACTAGGATCCTTCTGCGAAAAAAAGCCTCAAGGCATCTCACAAAAAACTCCAGAAGTTCGAATAGCGCAAAAACACTCCAGCCCAACCAGAGTCCAATATTACCTCCAAAGTCAGTGAGAACATCCCAAACATCATATTCTGCTTTTTCTTTGATCATCGCAAAATTCAATGCTTCGTAGAAAATTTCCAATCGCACAAAATTTTCTCGTATATCTTTAGTTATTTCCTCATTAGTACGGCTGACATTGATCAAATCGCTCATGTATTTTACAACTTTTTTCGACTCCGATTCCAACATTTTTGAGGCAAAGAAAGGGCTGTATTGTTTGGAAGGCCACAAAGATCTGGATTGCTCCATTTTATATTCTGTTGTATAACAAGACGGCGGACAATCGCATTTCAAACTGCGATTTTTAAAAGCAGTATAAATTTGTCTTCGGCATTTACTTACATCTTTTTCGTACCATTTACACTGAATATCCCAATTATCATCGTACGTGTCGTCGCACTTACATTTTTTCCATACCTCATTCGAAATACATTTTTTAATGCAAGACTCCTGGGTGTACTTCGGCCACTTGTATTTAAACTCTACGTTTAAATTCAACGAATCCGGCCAGTTTTCAGTGCAGGTGCCATATGGAGAACCCATTCGCTTCACTACTTCCATTTTTACAGCGAGGAACGTAGCCTCACCTGCTGAAATTGGGAAACTTTCGGATTGTAAATCGGGTAGAACTCTTGGATCGTGTACAAGTACTCGTGCACCGACATTTGGAGTAAGCAAACCAATATATTCAGCATAGTCTAGGAAAAGTGTCAACTTCAAACCAAACTCATTCCCTGTTCTACTGCTGTTTCGTAATTCTCGTATATCGGTTTTTCTTTTTAGGTGCGTATTTCTGAAATAAAAGCTACTTAATTTCCAAATTTGATTTATCATAAAACGAAACAAATCTAAGCCCTGTAGTTTTCGACTTCCCTTCAAATTCTATGGAGTAGTGTTAGTTTTTTTTAAAAAGTGGTGAAACTTTCAAAAATAGAAGATTTTTTTTGTGTTTGGTTTTAAACATCAACCTCACACGCTATGTAAAATACCAAACGTACATACGGCCTACATCAAAGGGTTTCAAAAAGTACAAAAGAACGCCTCAGTCCAACTTGAAACAATTTTTGAGGGAATTGAATCTCTGCTTACGCGTTAATAGCGCGGAATATATCTTTTTAAATTTGAGACCAGAAAAATAATATGGGTATAATAATGGTATATAAAAAGTCCACCCTGCGGTTAAATATTCCGTCAAATTCTTCGAAAGTCGGAACAAAAGGGAAAAAGAAATTTGAGGAAAAAATAAAAGTCGAGCAAAACCAGTAAATTTGTCCAAAAAACAAAACGTTAATTAGGAGCTATGAAATACAAGTCAAAATTGCGCTACAGCAAAAAAAAGTAAACATTTTGTGAACCTAACGTATGCGAGAAAAAGTTAAACAAATTGAACAAAAAAACACTGAGTTAATTTTTTTAGGAAAAACCCTGCTACGTCGATTGATTTAAAAAATAAAACATTTATAAGGCTTATAAGAAAAAAAACCAAGAAAGCCACCGGTTAAATGAACAAAAATGAATGCAATCTTGACAAATTAAACAATCTAAGCGTACGCTTTGTACATCTGTGCAATTTTGTGTAAAATACATCTTACACAGTAAAAAAGTACAGAAGTTTGGCGTGGTATTTTATGTAACCGGGTACAGGTTTTGGGTGGCGGAATTGTATACCCATTAAATTTTCCAAAAGATTATAATCTATTGTAATTGATTATAGTTCTTACAAAAAACCCTTAAAATCAATTATAATCGTTTATAATCGATTGTAATCTCTTATTTTGCCGAAATTTTGTCAATTCGAAACTAAATTCTAAATATATCTTATGGGTTTTTGTTTTTGTGTCAAAAAGAAAATCTCCATTAGAGAGATCTCTTGAACACTTTGCTTCATCTGAGCACAAAGTGTTACCATGAAATAAAAGTTTCACAGAGATTCTTTCATATGAGTGGAAATGTTCCCGCGGTAGATTAAAAAGAAATCTTCCGAATCAATTATGAAACTTAATCAATTACTGAAGTTTTGGTGCATAAAAAACCTAAAATATGCATCAAAAATAACTCTAATGGGTAAGAAATAAAAAAAACTTGTAAATTTGAATTAATTGAAAAACTTTAAAAACATTCTTCTCATTTTTCATAGGGAACCAACGTCTACAAAAAGCATAAAATATAGATGCAACTTCGAAGACAAAATGGACAAACAAAAGATATTATAATCAATTATGAACAATTATAATGAATTTTTGAGCAAAACTAATGAAATAGAAAATTGATTTTAAAAAATGGATTATAATCAATCATAATCGATTATAATTGTATCGAAAAATAGACGATTGGTTAATTGATTAAAATAGACTATAGTTGTTTATAATTAATTATATTTCGATTTTTTTTTTAAAAAGATTGTTTTCGATTATTAATTGGTTGAAATCGAGTGTTTCTCATTTTAGTAAAACTGGTACTAAAATTGTAATTTAATCGATTAATAACGCTTGAAACTGGATGCGGGTAATAAAAAGTCAGAAAATAAGAAAGTGATCTAGCGATTTATTTTAAATGAAAAAAATATGAGATGGTTTACCTGACTGAGTTGAAACTGAAACAGTTGCCGTAGATTGGGTCCTGATATCCAATGAAATCTTTTCCTCGTCTGTTACAAGTCATGCCATCATAGGTACACTGTACAATAAAATCGGACTCCCAGTGACCGATATGTTCAACCATTGTTTTTGGAAAGAAAGCTGCTCGTCTGAAATCTGTGTAGTCAGAAAGCTTGGACTGCTCGTACATGCCATAAATGTTAGATCTAAAATTCAAAAATAGGGGCGGTTCGTAGTCATAGTCATAATCGATTGCTCTTTTACTATGCGTAAGGTCAGTTGTTCTTTGATCAATGTTTCTTTGCGTGGCCGTTTCGTTCTTGCGTTTTTCGTCTGAAACTACTTTATTCAAAGATATTATTGTTCCGTTTTTAGTTTGGCGTAGTTTAGTATTGGGAATACTTTTGTAAACCACTCTGAACCCTCTGCCCGCAAAAGCCATATCGGATTGAAATGAAATATGTGCTTTTGGTCCAATTGAATAATATGTAAGAGGAAGCACTAAATCTTTTTGAGCTAGGATTTCATTATTTAGGGTAAATTTATCAGTACATGAATATCCAACTCCGTAATCCTCGCATACATATGTCTCAAAAACAAAAGAGTCATAACCCCAAGACGTGTCTGCTTCATCGCCAAACTCTATGTCCACTTCAACAACAGTAAAACGTATGATGTCGTTTTCATCATCAGCCTCGATAAACCAATTACAAGAAAGGTGACTGTCGTAAAAATTGGGATAGTTTGGGGACGTAAGGTTATTGGTCTCACGCGTGGAAGAGGTGTTATAACCACAGTTTTGTTTTCGCCGACGCTGGAAACCACTCGATTCATCAACTAAATTAAAAGTAAAAACTTCTTCAAGGTGAAAGCATTGACTTGATTAGATTTCTGAAAATGTTAGTGAACCATTTATACCATGTGAAAATGAGATAAAAAATAAAATAGTTAGAAAAATTCCTCTAAAATTTTGCCATTTTTTGTGTCTATAAAAGTTTAAATAAAAAATTTTTTATAATCCATTTGAAAAGGTTTTATTCAGGCGCGGATCTAGGAATTTCTCGAGGGGGGCGTATTTTCAAAACAAAATTGAATATTTTGTTGACCTTTTTTTAAGTCAACCAAATTGATTTTCTGAGCTCTACCAAACTACTATAAAAACCCTAATTTGACCAAATTTTCTGCGCCGCGGGCAAATTTAGGAAAAAAGACGTTTTTCGGCACTTTTTGAAAAATTTCGACCGCAAAATCGCATTTTTTTGGCGAGCGCTCCCCCTCAAAATTAATATAGATTGGCGCCAAAGGCGCCTTTAGAAAAATTTTAAAGTCATTCAGTCAAAATTGTTATCTCAAAATAGTACAAAGAGTAGACCCTTTGGGTCGGCAGCGGGTCAAATCCCTCAGGAAGAGGGCGTCCATTCACAGTGTGGGTTTAAAATTACTAAGTTTAAGTTGAACATTTCGTTCTTTTTCTTGTTTTTTGACGCAATGCTTACTGGCCGCAACAAAAACGTTTCGAAGTTAGTTTGAGATCAGCTATGTGGATATGATTAGGCTATCGAACACTCAATATAATAATTTTGCAATTTGTATTGCCTGTAGCGGGATGTATTTATTTCTCAGCTTTTTTTTCGAAGGTATCCAAAATGGGTTAGTTTTATGTTTGTTTTATGTGTTGTTACGGCTAAACGCGTGATGTTACGCTGTAACGTATGAAGAACAAATATGTTGGCAGTTGTCGATTTGTTCACCACGCCAAATTTCATTGCCTGATTAAAACGTTAAATAAGCTTTTCGAAATTGAAATTAAAAGCGGGGAGTGGAAAAGAGCCTCCAAAATTTCTCCTGAGCAATATTTGAATTGGAGTCTTTCAGGGTCTTCCCCTGATGGTCTTTCTCAGGGATTCCTCTCGATACTCTTAGGACTTCCTTCTGATACAAAGAACCGTGCTGTTCTGGCTTTGGAAGATCGTGATTATTCACTGAGCTTGAATGGTTTTTCTAAGGACAGACGAAAATTTAATTGATCAGCTCAAAACAAAGCTCACCTTTTCGGTGATCTGGAGAGTTTACATAATCATGACACATCACGTAGTTAATTTATTCTGAATGCGTTTACTTTTATTACAATGAGGCATAATATTTTGCTCGTTAAAATTTTTGATAGGGAATAGCTATCTTATACTTCTTTCATTCAATTTGTTAGGTTCTTTTTTAAAATATTTAGACCTTTTTAATTGCCATCAAAGTTAAAGTCTCAAAAATCAATAACTTATTGCACCTGAACCGATTGGGGGTTGTTGATCCGATACCATACTTGATCTTCTTATGTACTAAAAGTTGCGCTTCAGTTCCTCTCGAAACCATTGTTTCTTCCAGTGTTCGTAACAAAAAAATTTCTGTTAAACAAACTTTTGAAAATCTTGATATAGAAACGTTGGAACGGCTCGGGTCAATTTCTATACATAATGATGATTTTGGTAGTTGTTTGAGCCAAAAATTTTGAGAAGGCTTAAGGCAACTCAGTCTTTTTTCCAGCTGCTCGGCTTTCAGTTTTAAAATTACAGATCTCATTAATAATGGAAATTATTTGGCAGAAATATCTTGACAAAAACATCACTAATAATTCTTATGATTATAGGATTATTATCATAAGAAGCGACATCATATTATACGGCGCTTTTAAGAATAATGTGCAAGTAATGAGTTTGTCAAAATAGATTTAGCATTCCGGGCTGAGTTGTCTAGGCATTAAAACACATATATACCTGATAATTTTGCAGCTTACATCTAAATTACAATTTTTCCAGCTAAAAATTTTCAACAAAATTCCATTAGAAAAACTGCTCCAAGTTTTTTGTGAATATTGCGCGACTCATATTTCAATTTTACGCGACACATGTCTCGACCTTGCCTGACCCATGTTATGATCTTGTGTTGAATTGCGATAAGCAGTTAAAACTTCGCAGACTCTACGGTTAGATCGTTTTGCAATATTTCTGCATTACCATAGCAAAAAATGAAAAATTTGTTACAAAAACCCCAATGTTGCAAATAAAGAAACAAAAAATTAAATAATTATTTCAATCCGTATTTTTGAATGGATTATAAGTTGATAAAATTTATTCGCATAGATGAAAAACTTTTTACAAAAACCCCAATATCGCGAAAAAAAATTAAATAATTAGTATAATCCGCGAGTTTAAATGGATTGTAACGTGTTAAAATTTTGATAAAACAATGGATACAAGTGAAAAATTTATCCAAACCAGTGTTTGAGGATGAAATGAGAATCGCGTATTTTTGCAAAATTTTCTGCATTTCGTTCTCCTACTTCGGGTCCGCTTGATGGTTTTCTTATACAAAAATTCTGAAAACTTTTTTTTGAAAACGACGGTCTATGGGTTCTATTTTGAAATTGTTTTTGTTTTTCTACTTTTGTAATTCTATGTAGTGACATGTTAATTTTAAAATTGATTGCGTGGTAATAACTCATCAGAACCCATTCAATATAAATTACTCGAAAAAGGTATGATAAAATGAGCATGAAAATATTTGATATGGAATAGCTGTTTTATAGTGGTAATTACCCAATTTATTTTTCATCATGATGTTAGTACGATAATCAGTTAGATGGCAAAATTTCTTCATCTTTATTACGTAGTTGATATTCATTTGCTCCTTAAAATCTCAACTTTCCTCCTGATAATTTTTTTTCTTTCATTGGTTCAAACAGGTCTTAAAAGAATTAACTGGAAACTGTTTCAAAGACTGCAATTTTTTGTTCAAGAAACTGTCCCTGGTACTTTTTTTGTTATTTAAAGTACTTCGTACAAATGATTTCATATGTGCATCCTAAAAAAAATTTTTTTTGTTTCTTTGAAGTGTGCCTACCCTTTTCATCAACGCCACATAAATTTTCTAAGTTCTCAACAATTCTTTTTGTCGTTTCCTGAAAAGTTATTTTTGTCAGCCACGGTGCCTGAATCTTTAAATTAACCAAATACTTTCTCCTCTGATTTTCTATTGGAAAAATGTTTCACAAAAACAGCGCTGTTGAATTTTGATGGTTAGGCAATTCTTATCTAATTTTTTTTCGTATGCTTCAGGATTTTCAAGACAAAGTTTCTCGTTCAGTTTTTCAACATAGAAAAATGTGGTGTCGTCTGCAAAAAAAAAATCAACGGTCTCAACTTTTTTACAAGACATTGCCAGATCATTGCAACTTCCACATAAAAAAAGCTGACCTAATAATAAGCCATGCAGTATACCACAAGAAACTGGTTTGTATTCAGACATCTTGCCATCAATTTTGACAGATTGAACTCAATCAGCTAATTGAATATCAATAGAATCTCAGTTTTTATTAGGTCCAAATAATTTTCCTCGAAAAAATTAAGTTTCGATCAAAACGGCAGTAAGCCAAATGGCCTGCTAATATCAAACTTTGCAACTTCCAGCTTTATGATTTTGGACATAATTCGCTAACTTGAGATAACAACCATTTCAACAATATTGATTAACAAATTCTGCTAAAAATAGCTCTATCAGGTAAAGTAAATTAACAAATAACTTTTTATTGCCATCATGATCGCCAGTTCTTTTTTTCCAAAATACTTTTGCAACCGGATGAACTTTGAAAAAAATAGATATTGAAAAAGAAGGACCAATCTCTGTGAAAAAAGATGTGAACTATTTTGTGATCATTCTCATTATGAATTTGCTTGCAACCTTTGCAGAATTCATTGGAGGCTTAAGGAGTTAAGAGGATAATGAATCCATACACGAAAAAAAAACTATATTTGTTTGATCTGAGTAACTCTGACAATTTTGTTCCTTTTCGGTTTTCCATTTCCTAGTTTTATTAATAAAGCATAATTTTTTAGCAAAGAAGTGAAGTTTCTACAAAAAAATCTCGCAAGTTTATTCTAAATAAATTAAATTCGAGAGTTTAAAATTCTCGAGTTTAATACTCTTCTGTGTTTTTTAGTTCAACAGCTAGTGGGCTAAGCCTGAGGTAACTTAATTCAGTAAAATAAGCTACGGCTATCTTACAAGAACTGCCTCATCTTGTAAATTGCAGCTTACCCCGCTCGTTCAATTTCAACCCGCAATTGTTTGAGTGTTAGACACCATCACTACATATATGCCGCAATTACTTTGATGACAAAAGACAAAAAATTTTACCTGCAAAGCACCTAAATTATAATTATATATCTGGAAAAATTTTTGAAAATTAAAAATAAGCAAAATCGAACGCTGACCAGGGAAAAACAAACTATGTCAAAAAAGTCCAACAAAGTGGTGCAAAATTAAACGGTATCCATAAAAATTGAACAATATTGACCAGAGGGACGTAAATATGCCTGAGACCCAAACATTTGATTTGACAGTCAAAATGGGAGAAAACATTTCAATATCTGAGTTATAGAAGCTTTTAATTCACTTACTTTCCCACGGGCACTCAAAGCTTTCATCGTCTATGAGAGCACAAAAAAAAGATCCACACAATTCATACTTCGATTTGCACATTTCTTCGCCGGAATGATCAAATTTGCTTGAAAACGTTGAAGCTAAATGGAAATACTTTTGCAAATTCAAGGCATTACATCTGTGGAGTTCAATGTCTTCATCACTTTGGTCATTTCTACCACAATTTAAAATGCGGTTGCAGACCCAGTCAGTTGGAATGCATAGTTTTGTTTCATGACATTGAAACATCTGCTTGCCTAAAACAACTTTTTGTTATATGATATTTTGCTGGTAAAAAGTTATTAATTAAAATTAGTAGCTTTCCAACCTATTATGGTTGACAGCAAAACCATAATAAAGGGTTTCCATTAAGTGCAACTTAACGACAACCATTTCCGATTTACCAATTTATTTTTCTCAAGACGCTTTTGGCTCCATTATGAGGGGAAAGTGAACCAAAAACTGAATTTTTTCAAATCAAAACATTCATAAAATTTGGTAATAGGTCAATTTGGTCTAAAAAACTGCGAGCAACGACTTTTTGCCTCATATATTTTATCTTGGTCTTCGTCACGTCAGTTTTCGAATTTTTTTAAAAAGTAACACAAGAACGATTTTTCCGTGCCACCACAACGCTACCAACGTCCCAAGTTGCAGCATGATTTTTTTTTTCATAATACAAAACGTCAGAACGGTGATTCAAGTAAATTCTTGAGTGAGGCTAGGGTTGGCATTTGTGATCTCTATCTTTTTTTGATGAAAATCGGCGTAGTTTGCTATGCGAATTTGTGTATTTTGCTAATTGTATGCGATGTCTGCAATGTCTTCCTTTAATCTTGCGTTTTTTTATCAAACCGACAAAATTTTTAATGAAACAAGTTTAGGTGAAAAGATAAAAATTACAAGACTGAAGAAAAATATTGCAGACATCGCATAAATTTAGCAAAATACACAATTTGTTGAAGCAAAATGATTTGTCTCTGGATTCGAGCAAACAACACACACTAAATTTTGCGTCTATCCAGTGAACAGTTTGGCATCGTAATGCTTTCATTTTTATGTTTATTAAATGAGATGAACTTACCCTCGCCGTCTTTAGGACAATCTATGCCTTCTGCTTGTCCCAGGGCTGTTTGTGCTTTCGACCTCAACGAATACTTGACATGGTCATCCAAGAGCATCAGGTCCTGGTAAAACCACAAGCGCCCGACATACGATTTCCTGACTGGATTTTCGTTGCAAACTGTCACCGCCGGAAACTCCAAAGCTGGTTTTGATATAATCTCAATTTCGATTGTCACTGGATACTTATAATACTTCGTGCCAATATGGTACACGGAGTAAATGAAAGTAGCAGACAACCCAATGTAGACTACAAAGAAATGGTACAATTATAAAAACTGATTTATATTTTTAAAAAACAATTTATTAGTGGCTAAACATAATTTTCCGGTAGTGGTAAAAATGAAACTGAACCACCTGGCAAAAATTTGAAAATCAAAGTTTCCGGGTGTTTTAGTACTTGACTTCTTTTTAATTGCTCTGCGAAAAAAAAGTTTGAAAAAATTGCTACTATTTCTCATTGTTGCAATAATCTACGTAATTTAATTTTAACATAAATTACTAATAAAGAACAAAAATTAAGAAAGAAAGAGACAAAATAAAGAAATAATAAAAAAATTGAAAATTTTTTTTTCAACTTTCTATCTTTGTCTTTTCGTTGTCCCATAGCGGTAGACAAATCAAAGCTGGTTTTGAAACAGCTTCAATTTCTATTATCACTAGATACTTGCCACCTACGGTTTTTCTTTGAGGCTAAAAACGATGTAGAAAAACAATCCTACGCGATAGTTTCCTGCTACTAATTTGAAATTGGTCACAGCAAAATCAAGTTCTTGAACCTCGAAAAGTTACATATTGACGAAATTTAAATGCTCATTAAGTCTGAAATTTGAAAGCTGTCAATTGCCTGCGACTTTGAAAGTTTTACTCAAATTACTTCTTTATAGATCGGAATTGGTAGAGATAATTATTGGGTGAGATCGGAAAATCAATTTGGTCGATCTGAAAAAAAGTCGACAAATCTTTCGATTTTTTTTGAAATCCATCCTCTGCCCCCTCGAGAAAAAACTGGATCCGCCTAGATCAACCAAGGCGAATAAAGTTTGTGTTTTAAACAAAACAACAAAATTGTACCAACCCAATGACCAGATGAGCTTAAGCAATTTGTGCTCGTCTCGACTAACTTGCGGGAGTTGGGCACTCAAAAGTCTCCATCCTGCGTCATAGATGATACCGCTCTCTGAAATTTCTTCACTTTTAAGAGCCTTGTGGCTGCTTTCTTCTGAATCTGGAATGTCGATTTGAGATTCAAATTCCTCAGATTCAGAGTCAGGAGGTTCGGACTCATACTTCGCAGTCGATGAATCACAACGCTGTAAAGCTAAGTAATTGTCAATAGACATTTTACAACAAAAAGCAAGTAGTTTTTACTTTTTTTAATTCGGCATCATCGGCTTAAATCAAACTTATGATGCGGTTAGGTACGCTCCGATTATCAGTTGTCTTGTAATATTTAAATAAAAACGCCGATTTTCATCAAAGCTTTTTTCAGACGGTCAAACTGAAAGTTTCTCAGTTTTTGTACCGCCTTAAACTGATATTATGAACACTTTACTCGATGTTCAAAAAGTTGTGGTAATTTTTAATCGCTTTTGAACACGGCATATACGAATTCAATATTTTATTCTTTACTTAGACGTAAAATCATTCGTCAAAACACTTTTTTTAAATTTGTTTGTCTCAAGTTTCATGGGTTATAAACTTCAATACTCTTTGATTTGAATACTTTGATTTTTGTCTAGTCATTTTATTGGATTTTAACATATTGTTCCGCCCATATGTTAATCATACATGTATTTGCACCAATAAACTTAACATTTTAGAAAATGTGAACTAACTGAAAATTCATCGCTCAAAAATTACATATGACTAATGAATTCATCCCTGCTAGAATTCATTCCTGCTAGATCAAAAAAGTCGCTATCCAGCCTCGCTTTTTGTCAATCAGTTGTTTTGCTACGTCCAAGATTCAAACCAATTGCCAAAAAGAGCATTAAATTTGCGCCTCAAAGTTGACCTTGTTCACCGCTCGATCTTATCGGTTATCGGTATAGTTTTTGAAAGTTTATTTGACAACGTCCTAAAGTTTTGAGACAACTGTGATCTTGAGACAAGGAAAAAACGTTAAAGGAAGCATTCGATTTGTCAAAACTGAATTGAATTGTCAAAAGATCAGTATAACAGTCTTGCGTTTTTTCGGAAACGTTATCGAAAAATCACATAACTGAAGAAAAAAATTCAATCAAAAACGATCTGCTAACCAATTTTCAGACAAAAAAAAAACGCTTGAAAGGCCAGCGAAAAGGCAAATGCGGAACAACAAAAAGCTATCTTGATTTTGTTAAACCTTTAAGGTCAGAATTATTTCAAAAATTTGAAAATTCGTCCAATAAAACTGCTAAAAAAGTTATAATGGGAAAGGTCAGAAAAACTTCAAAAAAATTTTGGAAGCAAAGCCTCAACCTAATAATCTGCTTTTGAAAACAATGCGTTTTGAATCTTTTTTGCAACCAATTAGAAATATAGATAAGAAAATTCGATAAAAACTTATACTTATCCAAAAATTGAGGTTTTAACCTGAACGGCTAACTTGTGTCAGCTTTGCTTCCTTTTAACATTCAATAGAAAGCAGAAAAAAAAACAACTTATGGATCAAATTGATAAAAATTTGCCAAAAATAAATGAGAAACAAATAAATATTGTTTCAGGATTTAAAAATTGTAAATCGAGCGGCAAATAGTTGATATTTTGCAAAGAAAACTGTGGAGATAGAAATCACTTTTTGGTTTTGATTTGAAAATGATAATGTTGATTGAAAATAGCATTTATCTTGCAGTTAAATCTTCGTTTTTGGCACATCGTTTTGTTAGATCGATACGGTAGAAAACTAAATTCGCGATCTATTGCAACACTCAAACCAAAAATTATGTTTTTAAAGAATTTTATATGTCAGCTAAAAGTTTTAACCAATCAAATTTCTAGGTTAGAGCAAGGAAACAAAGGGATGGAACAAAGGGAACGAGTCAATGCTGAACACGAAAAAAAGTATATTTCTAATGAGACCATTTTGATAGCGAAGTCCCCGAAATCAAGGTGCTTATGAAATTACTGTAAAGCTTGAACCAACTGGCTCCATTCTTTGTGCAAAAAAAAGTTTCTGGAAAAGGTTGGTAACAAATTTAGAGCTAGGGTAGCTTCACGTTCTCTCTGAAACCCGGCAGCCTGTACAATGCAATAGACGGTGTTTTTCAGAGCTAGAGTTCAAGATTAGAACACTCATAAAGTAAAAAAAAGGAATCAAGAAACTGATTGATCTACTATAATCAGCATTAGACAAATCTAGTCGTGAAAACTACTCGATGATTAAACTGCTTCCTTTCAGTGTGACGTTTTCACAAATTATGAACTCAAAAATTGTCCATACTTTGTCCTTTTCAACATTTGACCACAAGGATTGAAGAAAACACGAAAGGTGACACACCTTTCAGCTTACACACAGGGCAGTATGGAGAAAAAGCTTGACAATTTGGTATGAAAGCAACAGCCGAAAAGCCCGATGGAAATTCGAAGTTAGAAGCAGCTATGACCCAAGAGAAGAGGAGTCTTAGGATCAACACGGGTGATATGTTCAGTAGCTAAGATTTAACACTTAAGTTTCAGTCCATGAAATTTTTGAAGTGAAAATAAATTACTAACCTGATTGATAATCAAATTTAAAAAAAAAAGAAATTTTTAGCCTCAGGAGTGGGGACGAAAATTTTTTGGATCAATATTTTCTTTGGTTTGGAGCATGAGAACGAAATACTGAGAGAGATGCACATTTCAAAAAAAAGGTCTCTGAAACCATTAGACAAGTGAATATAAACTATCTGTATACTAATGAAAAACTAGTTAGAACTAGAGTAGTTAAAAACATAATGAAAATGGGTAAAAAATAAAGCTCGATTCTGAAGACTTATAAGCTTTGTTATCTAGGAGTGGCAACAAGATTGGATAATGTATACTCATAAGTCTAGTACATATGTGCCCAAAAAATTAATCATGTTCAAAGATGAATTTTTCGTATCAAAGTTGAATTTTTCGTAAGGATCTACTTGATGAGAGTTTGTAAATTTGGCATCAACCAAAAAATATTGACAAGCTGGGTTCAAATTTTTTTCTCTGTAACAAAAGTTTACTGTGCGAACTGGCTAAATTTCATTCAGAGGTTACACTGTTGCATCCTACCCAATCTCTCTCCTGGTAGCACTAGCAAGATTTTTTCTTAAGATCGACGAGGCAAATATTGAGACCATCACTGAGGCTGCAAGGAAAAAAAAGAAAGATAATGAAAAAAATTCTGACGAAAGTATCATTTTGTTGTATATAAAAAGCTATTACCCGAACAAACCATTTAAAGATACCATTAAAGTTGTACTTAAGAAAACATACATACAGAGTGAGCCACGTGACATGTCGACAAAAAAAAATTGAAATATCTTGTGAGCATGCCTGTGAGTAATGCCCGTTTCAACAACAACTACACATATTTTCTACACAAGGATGGATCGACCATGAGTGCAACCCTGGCAGTCCTTTTGCCAAACTTTTGGTCGAAAGACTATGAAAAGGTCCTGCTAAGTTTAAATTTGCAGAAAAAAATGTCGTTTTTCAAAACCTAGGCAATCTGCTCTATATGGCAGCTTGGGTCAATTTTCTGGAAGAAATTTTCTGTAAAAGTAAAAAAAATCGATATAGAAAAAACATAAATACATTCTTCTAGTTTCTGCAGTATTTTTTTCAACGTTTTTTTTTGAAAAAACAAACTTAAAATAACCACTTTTCAAAAGGCATAATTTGATAAAGGACTCAATTACAGTCAATTTTGAGGCGTCTTTGAAGGGCTCAAAACAACAAATCAGTCCCACATGTCACGAGAAAATCAGTCGAATAAACGCAGTCGGAAAGCAGTCGATTCTCTAGATGAGATAGACACATAGAACGCTGTGGGAAGGTTGCAATCACTGCAGAATTGGAAGGGAAGACTATGATTAAGTCAAAAGACGCTATGAAGACCATAACTTTGGAAGCACAAAAATAAAATTGAGGCCGAATACTAACGCTGGTTGAGATCAGGGGATGGTAATTAACACTTATGTTTTGGTCCAAATAATAATATAAAACTAAAAAATTATTCAATCGGAACAAAAAAAAAACATTTCAGAAAATTAAAATCAGGAAACCTTGAGTAAAATAGAGAAAGCTCAGAGTTTTAGGCGAAATCAAATATCACTTAAGACTGAGATATTGATGCTTGAATATGATTGGTTGTTACGCCTTATTTTTTGTTAGAAACATTCAATTCTCTTTCTAAATGTTTCAAGATAAAGAAATCTTATCATAGTTTTTCTTGACAAGGGATGGACTTTGTAACAAAATTGTCCGAATTCACATTTTAATCTTTTTTGTAAGTAATCATTATAAAATTCAATTGTGCGCCGTTTTGTTTTCCCAAGCCGGTTGATGCGCACATAATTCTCTCAAGCGCGCATCAAACCTGGCGATGCGCAAAAAGCATAAACATTTTACGTTTTCAGTTCTTTATGTCTCAGTAGAACTTCGAATTCGCTTACAACTTAAGATATATTAGAACCTAGGTATTATGCTATTCATTGCAAATTAGATATGTTTCTAAACTTTTTAATAAAATTTTTCGAATGATAAAAAAACAAAAAACTTCTCCAATGCTTATATAATTTTTTTTTCAAAAAATTTTTTTGTTGAAGAAAGAAAATTAAAGATATAAATTTTTTCCAAAAAGGAGTAATTCGATATATGACTCAAAATTAAATTTTGAAGCGTGATTAAAAGCACTTAACTAAAAATAATTACACGTGTCACAAGAAAAGCAGTTGCCTTACTCCTAAATATTTTTATTGGCTGAACACAGACTTCAAAAATACAAAAAAATAACGTATATAAGATAAACAGAAACTGTGATGCAGTGAAGCATCAATAACTGCAGAGTTAAGGTGATGGTCAATAGATAAGTCGAAACACGCTATGAAGACCATAACTTTGGAGGCACAATAGTATATTGAGGCCGACAATTAAAGCCAGATGAGTTCAGGAGAAGGGAAATGAAACTTAGATTTGTGTCAAAAATATAAATTTGTCGAAGCAAAAAAACTATAATTCAACTGAGAAAAATCAGTAAAGGATGAAAAACACTAAAACTCTAAGAGAAATTGAATATCACGAAAATTTTATGATAAATGCCTAGTTTTAACTACTGGTTGGTCTTCATTTTTCAAAGTATGTCCAATAAAAAAAATTCGAAAATGAACTTGCGACATAATATCAAACGATAATTATGTGAAACAAAAATCAACATCAGGAAAAGTTGTAGGAGAAAGTTCAAAAAAAAATACAATGAATGTTTAGCTGATAAAAACTAAGCGGATTAATGAATATTCCTCATTTTTTGCTTAGAACTTTTAATTATTTTCTGTTTTGTTGTAAAAAATTTTATATCATTTCATATTTTTTTCAAAGTTAAGATGGACCTTGAACGAAAAACGTTCAAATGTATTTTCCCGAACTAAAGGATAATCTCAAACTAGAGGAGAACTAGAGTAGGATAAGTTTTTTGACCAATTGAAAAAATTTGAGACATATGGGACTGCTTTTTCATTTTATGACAAGTTTCTAAAACGCATTATTGAGATTGAGTGATGTAATTATTCAAAGCCATCTGAGATGCGACTCAAGCAAATCCGATCAGAAAATTATGGGTTTTAGAAGTTTTTGAAAAAGTTAACTCAGCAACTGACTTCTAAGATAAGCAAAACAGACAAAATAATTTGAATCGAACAATGTCATTTGATAAATAGTTTCAATCTAGTTCATATTTTTTATGTTCTTTTTTTACATATGTTTCTAGCTTCTTGTAGAGCTTCTTAGGCGTACTTGACAGTTCATTTCAAAAAACAGATTCTTCAAAAATCCTTATAAAATTGTTTTTTTTCCGAAAAGTTTGCAGAAACTTTCAGTGTTTTTTAAGAAGATGCCAAAACAGTCAATTTTTTTTTCTGGAGAAAAATTGATTATTAAATGGCATAAAATTGTACGAATTAATTTGTTTGTTTTGCATATTACAAGAATCACTCGCTCTGCTAACTATCTCAGAAAAATCTACATCCCATAAACTTCCAACGTTTTTTTTTGAATCGCAATCAGAGGGCTCCAAATTGATACATCACTCAGACCCATTCAATTTTGAGGCAGTATAAAAAAAAATGAAAAAAACCAGTCGCATAGATGTTTAAATAAAACAACAGTCTCAAAAGTCTCAAATCATTTCAATTGCTGAAAAACCAAATAAACCTACTTGAAAATCACAAAAACGAGCGAACCAAAAATTAAACAAATTTGGTTGTGCGAGAAGGTCACATTGGGAGGAAGATTTCGCATATCTGAGTTGCGAGGTAAACGACTAATCTAAAATTGCAATGAAGCGCCTAACAATCGACGAGCTAAAAATAATAAGCTGAGACCGATGTTATTCTTAGGGAACAAATTTTGAAAATTGAAACAAAACATATTTTTGCAAGCAGTTCTCCAGGCAGCCAAACGTACCTTGCGTTATTTTTCTGCTTGTCTGCTACCTTTGCCGTTTTTTTTAGCTTCAGCAGTAGGAGCGAAAGCCATCTTATGCTTAATTTTAGTTTTGGAGCATGAGCATGGAACATACTATTTTGCATTAAAAATTAGGTTTGATTCCGCAAACTGTGAAGCAGATCCGGAAAACGAAGTCTAACAAAACTCTATGGAGCCAATGTTTGATTACAAAAAACTTCTCAATTTATCTTAAACCCGAATTTACTAATTTTAAAAGAAAAAATGATTGCCAGGACAAACTCGGATTGCAATTGTTGAAAGTCAATTTGATGCAAAAACTTCAGAATAAAGCGGCCCCATCAAACGCTTAGAACCGCTATTAGTTTCCACCTAGATTCAAAAAATTGTGAATGAGAAACATTGACAAGTTTGCGGAAAAAGTGTACTTTATACTCTAATTTTTGAATGCCATTAAAAACTGGATGGCCCTAGCAATAAACTTTTTCTGAAAAAATCTCTGTTACAAACTGGACGCATGTACCGAGGAACCCATGGTAGGTAAGTTTTTGAGCAGATTTTTTCCCTCGCAATCTTGCACAGTTTGCGAACATTGCCTGTACACTCAGCCTTATCATTGATAAAAACTAATATCGAAAAAATTTACATTTGTAGAGTCAGGAAAACGAAAACTCAGCTCGAATATTTGGTAGAGCCCTAGCCTAATATCAGGCCAGTATCTTTGATCTTCTTTCAATGACGGTTTTATTTATGCAGTTTTTAGTTATCTCAACTTCGTTGGCTCGAATCCCAATCAGTTAACTCCCTTCTTTAATTTTTTTGTTGTTTTAATTTACTTTTCCTAGTTTTACGAATTTCCAATGGTTCTGTGACCAGGTAAATTGATGGAGGATTAGTGAAGTAACTTCGGTTAACATAATCGTTTCTGACCTGATTTAAATTTTAAAAATTGCTCTCCTTAAGAAGTCTAAAACTTATAAATATCAAAACAAATCACAATTACCGGGCTTCAAAATAATATAGGACTCAACGCCACTCAGTTATGATATAATCAGGGGATCATAGTTGCCGATTTTACGATCTTAAGAGGTTCTTAGATATAGAAATGATAATAATGAAAGGGAGATGATTACAGTTAGGTGAGTAAAACTAAGCTTGATACTGATTCTTCAGCAAGAGTAAGTAACTTGGTAAAAGCAAATTACTTTAACCTGTAAAAACAAAAAAAATCGCCGAATGCTGTATTGTCAAATATTGTGCCGATTATCGGCGTTCGCAATCTGTATTTCCCGAGATATTCTATTACTGAACAAGCTGTCTGCAGTTGGTTCCTCCGTGCTAGAGCCGCGCCTTAAACCTCAAAAACAAGTGGCTGATAAGGATATCCATAATTAATAAGTCTTTATCAATTTTCATCTACTGGTTACAAAAAGACCCCGCATCAAACCTATAGGAGGCTAAGAGGTCTACTGCCGCAACGTCTCGCAAATGAATGCTGCTTATCGACAGCCCATGGAGCGAGCGTCACCTCGGACTGGTCCTGTAGAAGATAAATTATGCTTTATAAAGGCATTCAAGATCCACTATCTAGAGAATCTCTCTGCTTGAGGCAAGAAAGTCCCAGCCAGCCATCTTTGATAACGTCAATTTATGCCGATCAAAAACCTTGGAGCCTAATCAAAATCCTATAGCTAATTTAAATTTTTGGTTCGACAATTTTAACCATAGACTTTTGCATGGGATGACCTTCAACACTCAAAAAGCAAATATCGCATGGAACGCTTTAAGTTTTTTAGGTCTGTTGATTCGATTTTGTCGGCAATTTTGGTGTCAAAAAGTGGCTCAGGTCAAAAAATTTTTGGTTTTTTTTTCTCGAGCCATTTCAATTTTTCCAAGTTCAAACTACCATTCATACGCATAAGTATAAGTTACTTCCTCATTGTTGAAACCAAAAAATTCGCTAAGGGCATTTTTTCTCCTGGTGCTGCGGCTAAGACAGCGGGTACATCTGGTAGATGAGCGGAAAAACCCAAGGACCTTTGGCTGCCAAGAAAACTCCTTGTAACCACTATTCATCTTCATTATAGTGACCATGCAAAACGGTTTCTCAAGTATTCTGTCGCAGCGATCCAAAAAGTCCAAAAAAAACATTTTTCGTATGCCAAAAAAAAACAGAGGAAACAGTTAATGCCTTTTTTGGCATGCTAAAAGACTTAAGGTAATTTCGAAATCTTTTTATTTTTAAGTCAGGAAAACGAAAGCTCAGTTTTGTCTAAGTATTTGGTATATCCCTAGCCGAACACCATGGCAGTACTTTTTTGTTTCTTCAACGCCGGATTATGCTATGCAGTTGTTTCTTTCCTCAATCTGGTTGGCTCGTTTCCCCATCATCTGATTCGTTTTTAAATTTCTGTTGACGTTATATTTTTTTCCTAGTTTTACCAATCTCCGATAGTTCTTTGACTAGGTGAAATGATGAAGAGATAGTGAGTAACTTCGGTTTCCAGATTTTTTTCTAACATGATTTCTATTTTAAAAATTTACAGGACTCAAGAAGTCTGAAACTCCTAATTGTCAGATAAAATCTCATTTTAACAGGGCCGCAACATAATATTGAACTCATCGCCACTCAGTTTTGATATAATCAGAAAATCATAGTAACAATTTTACAGTCCTAAAAGTTCTCTAGGTTTAGAAATGAAAATTATGATAAGGAAATGATTACAGTTACGTGAGCAAAACTGAAATTTTGTCATTTTGAGAAAATCATCTTCTCGGCGCGCGGAAAATTGCTCATGTTCAAACATGTTCGTAGTTGCTCATCGGACTAAAATGAAGCCGGAAATCAGAAGGTTGGACGTCATGATTTGTTAGTATCCTCCACCCACACCCAAAAAAAAGTTGATCGAAAAAATTCAGCTGTGATTTTACAGAAAAAATCATCTCGAAAAATTCAAACTGGTGAGAATGCTAATTTTTTCCGACTCACCAAGAAAAACAAAAGGAAAAAAAAGTAAATTAAAACAATTTTATAATTTTATAAGAAACCATTCAAAGTAACTTTTTAACAAGGAAATGCAAGTTTTTCACACAATTGAATTTCAAGTTTATTCTATTGAAAGTGACGGGTTCTCTTTGCTTTTCAACAGCTCCAAAATGAGCTTGAAGTTCGATGACGAAGAAATTCCGCGGCTTCTAAGCGAGCTTACATTGTGAATCCGGAAAAGTTTTGTTGCTCATTTTGACTTGAAACGTTTGTAAGTGGCTCGGCGTTGTCTTCTTTTGCATCACTGTGTATATATGGATTGTTCAAATAATATTTCTCCTGACTAGGTTTTTACGCTGTCAGCCACAATCCTGGATCAGGAGCAACGAAATTGACATATTTTTTGTTGTAACTTGAAGATGCTTCCGACCGGCTGGAGTCATCACAGCTACACGCAGATGTGTCTTCGAACCGCAAATCATTAATTGACTCATGCTACTTTGGAAAGATGTTTTTCAGAGCATTTTTGTAATGTACATATGCTAATGAATGTATGCCATCTTCCGCGTAATACTTTTTGTTGTCAAAAGGTGACAATGCAATTTTGTTGACTTTTTCAACGGAAAGGACGTGGTTTTCACTTTTTATTGTTTTCATAGCAGCTCGAATAGTCTTTCTTTTATCAAACAGCACTGATTTGAAACGTTCATGATGACGAGTGGTCTTCACTGTTTTGTTCACTCCCTCATCTAATATAGCTGCCCCAAAGTAATTTGGTTTGTTCCATTTAATTGACTTCTTGATTAAGGTGACAGCTACTAATTTTTCTTTGAAAACTTTGAAACTTTTGAAGTTAAAATTATTGCAATAGATCAAGGCATGCTCTTTATCTTTAACTTTATCCAATTTCTTCTTTCTTCTCAAGTTTTCCATTGTTTTACCAAAGCAAGAAATGTTTAAAAATTTGAAAACTTCTTATCAAAATCAGAGTTTTGAGGTCTGTGACGCAAGGTCTATGTATACCGCCATGAACTTCGACTAGTCAAATTGAATTTTTTTTCTGATCGTTGTGACTTTCAGTCCTTGCTGAACCAAGAACTTCAGCTTTGAATAGTGAGAAACATAATTTTTTTGTCAAAAGTGTCTCCATTTGTTTTTTGTGTGCTCTGTTTTTGGGTTTAGCTTTTGTTGATACAAAGATAGGAACTCATTTTCAATTGACATTTTTTCTGAGGCCAGGGGAAACATTATGAGGATCAAGCAGGTTTAGGGGATAGTGCAAATCAATCATGACAAAATAACCCTCCTTGCTCTCATCAGATGTCTCCAGAATCTCTTCAAGTGATTTTCAACCCATTTAAAATTACCGGTAGGCGTTTTCGTGGTCATTGAACCTCCGTAAAGATCCACGACATCCAGAAATAAGCCAGGAATGAAAGGTTTTGTTGAATCGTAATAGGCTAAATATGGGTTATTTGCCTTCATGTATCATTTTTCACCAATACCGTTAAAACCTCCGCGAATTGCTTTTTCGCAGAACAGAAGCATATCGATATCGGTAAGCAAGTCAAGCTCTGCTTTTGTAGTTTTAAGCATTGCATCCCACGATAAGTTAGGAGCGCTGTAGGTGTTTGTTGGGTCAAGTTCAAATGTGTCCTTGAACAAAGTGCGGAATTTTTCAAACACATAGGCTAGGAGTATTGTATCACATTTTAAATATAGGTCATGATAGTCTCCGATGTTTCCACATTCGAACGGATCCCAAAATTTGTTTGCCCACTGGTCATCTTCTTTGCTGTCATACATTTTTCCAGGAAGCGTGTTAGTCCAATTGGGTCCAAAACAGGGCAGTTTCTCTTCCTTGAATTTTTCAATTGAATCAAAATAAGAATATGGGTAAATTCCTTTTTGTTCCAGTTATAAATTTTTGGTTTTATCTGGAAAAGGTTTCCTCAGAATACTGAAGTCAGCATCAGTTAATGATCTAGAAAGAATATGCAAACTTTCCGGAAGGAACCTAAAGCTATCAAGTAATCTCATCTCTTCATATTTCGTTTTTAATAACTTCTTCTTTTGTCATATACTCAACCACCGGCACATGTAAGCTGAAGGATAAATAGTTCTCAGCCTTACAAGGCACAACTGTCAACTTCTCTTTTTCTTTCAAGTTGAGGTTCTTGATTCAGTGATGAGAATCGTAACAACTCAAATTGTGAAATAAAACAGGAGTAAATGATTGAGTACGCACTTTCAAATTGCATGATTTATGCGCTACTCCGAGGGTGTACCCGGTTGTATGTTATGTTCATGATGAACTACTTCGTCTTCAGCTAGCAGTTCGTGAAAAATTACGCAATTTTTTGAATCTAGAAGTAATTGCTTTCGTTTTCCATTTGAAATGACTAGTTTTCTAAACTTTTGCTTCGCACTAAACATTTCAGTTGCTTTTGTGCGTATATAATCGAAAAAAAATATCAATACAGTTCGGACCGCAAGAAGACTCATATGCGGACTTTCCAGTTGTTCTATCAACAAGTAGAGAATCGAAAGAGCAAGGATTTTGCTTTTCAACCGTTGTCGTCGCTTTTTTCTCAGGGTTAGGCTCACAACAGAAGGCTTTGTGCAAATCGCTTCTGTATCGGCGTAGCTGACATAAGGGTTCATACTTAGTTTATGCCAATTTTGTATTCGGAATTCACTTCAATTTGGAAGCATTTTAATTGAAACCGCATCATGTTCACCACATAGTTTCGAATGAACGAAGAGAAATTTTTCTGAACTTAAGCCACGAAGGCAACGCATGCAAAAAAAATTTCAGTTGATGCATTTTTCAAACTGTCTTGTCATAAAAGCATTAAAGTTTGCAATAAGACAGTAATAGAAAATTACTCCATCGGAAAAAAAGAAGCTAATTGATTGTTTCAAACGAACTTTTTGACAAATAATGTGGCGTTATTTGATTATTTTCTCAACCAAAAAGATTTATGGATAGTTCGTTGATCTTCTCGAAACGGGGAACATTATGTATTGCCACTGGGAAATCGAAGTCTTCGAATTCAAGCTGACCCAGCAGTTTTTGATAAACTGAAGGCTTCTGTTGATTATTGATGATGTTTGGGTTGAAAGCCACCAATATTGAGTAAACAAAGCATAGTTGATTTGTATTTTTGATATTTAAAAGAAAATTATTGTGTTTAACCATAAAAGGTGCTGCGAGGTAACTGCTTCCTCTAATTTACCTCCATCAATTTTGACTGATCAAGTTGAAATTTTTTTCTGATCGTTGGGACTTTCAGTCCTTGCTGAATCGAGAACTTCAGCTTGAATAGTGACAAACAAAATTTTCTTTTTCAAAAAGTGTCTCCAATTGTTTTTTGTAAGCTCTGTTTTTGGGTTTAGCTTTCGTTGATACAAATATAAGAACTCAATTTCAATTGAGTTCTCCGTACAGATTCACGACATCCAGAAACAATTGGAGGTTTTTGTTGAATCGTAGTCGGCTAAATAGGGGTTGATTGCATTCATGTATCGTTTCTCACCAATACCGTTAAAACCTCCGCGAATTGCTTTTTCGCAAAACAGAAGCATAACGATATCGGTAAGCAAGTCAAGCTCTGCTTTCGTAGTTTTAAGCATTGCATCCCACGATATGTTAGGAGCGCTGTAGTAGTGTGTTTGGTCAAGTTCAAATGTGTCCTTGAGCAAAGTGCGGAGTTTTTTAAACACATAGGCCAGGAGTATTGCATCACATTTTAAATATAGGTCGTGATAGTCGCCGATGTTTTCACATTCAAACACATCCCAAATTTTGTTTGCCGTCTGAACCTATTCTTTACTGATTTTAATTTTTCGAGAAAGCGTGTTAGTCCAATTGGGTCCAAAACTAGGCAGTTTCTCTTCGTTGAAATTTTCAATTGAATCAATATAAGAATATGGGTAAATTCCTTTTGTTTCAGTTAAAAATTTTTGGTTTTATCTGGAAAAAATTTCCTCAGAATACTGAGATCACTATCAGTTAATGATCTAGAAAGACTATCAAAACTTTCCGGAAGGAACCTAAAGCTATCAAGAAACCTCATCTCTTCATATTTTTTTTCTTAACTTGTCATGTACTCACCCCTCGGCACATGTCAGCTGAATGATAAATAGTTCTCATCCGTACAGGGCGCAACTGTCAACTTCTAACTTTATTTCAAGTTGAGGTTCTTGATTCAGTGATGAGAATCATAATGACTCAAATTGTTAAATAAAATAGCAGTAAATGATTGAGTACGCACTTTCAAATTGCATGAATTATGCGATAATCCGAAGATGTAACCGGTTGTATGAACATGATGAACTACTTCGTCTTCAGCTAGGAGTTCTAGACAGATGACGCAATTTTTTGAATCTAGACATAATTGCTTACGTTTTCCATTTGAAAATACTAGTTTTCTAGACTTTTGCGTCGCACTAAACGTTTCAGTTGCTTTTCTGCGTATCCATTCGAAAAAATTTTCAATACAGTTCGGACCGCGGGAAGACTCATATGCGGATTTTCCACTTGTTCTATCAACAAGTAGAGAACCAAAAAAAGCAAGGATTTTGCTTTTCAACCGTTGTCGTCGCTTTTTTTTACAGGGTTAGGCTCACAACCAGAATGCTTTATGCAAATCGCTTCTGTATCGGCGTAGCTGACATATGGGTTCATACTTAGTTTATGCCAATTTTGGAATTGGATTTTACTTCCGTTAGGAGGCATTTTAATTGAAGCCGCATCATGTTTATCAACAGTGTCGAAAGATCGAAGAGAAAATTTTCTGAACTAAAGCCATGAAGGCAACGCATGCAAAACAAACTTCGGTTGGTGCATTTTTTAAACTGTCTTGTCATAAAAGCATTAAAGTTTGAAATAAGACAATAAAAGAAAATTACTCCCTCGGAAAAAAGAAACAAAATTGATTGTTCAAACGAACTTTTTTTCAAATAAACTTGTTGTTTGATTATTTTCTCAACCAAAAACATTTATGGATAATTTGTCGGTCTTCTCAAAATGGGAAACCTTAGGTTTTGTCATTGAGAAATTGTATTCTATGAATTCAAGCTGACCCAGCAGTTTTTGATAAACTGAAGGCTTCTGTTGATTAATGATGATCTATGGGTTGCAACCAGCCAAAATTGAGTAAACAAAGCATAGTTGATCTGTATTTTTGATGTTTAAAAGAATATTGTTGTGTTTAAACATAACAGGTGATGCTAGGTAACTGCTTCCTCAGATCGGCTTGTACAGGTTGATATCAATATCCAGATGTTCCAGCGAGCTTCCAATAAACCCACTTCCGCTGCTGCTGAAAACTTGAAGCGTGCTAACCATTTGGTCAGCTAGTGAGTAGAAGTCACTGTCATCTAACTCTGTGATGATAGCTTTGGCATTGCTGCTTGCATGGCAAGAAACTTTAATTTCTACTATTGGCCCAATAAGATCAGCGAATGCCGAAAACTGGAAGTTGATTGGTCCAAGTTCTGAAAGCTTCTTTTTACTGAAACATTGAACGTCGACCTTGTATTCGTCCATTAAGGAGAGTTTATCCAATTGATCCTGAAATTTCAATCTTTACTAGTGGAAGAAGTTCTTGTCAGCATGGTGTACGGTTGTAAACTTTAGCTCTGTTGAACGAGGAACAGAACTAAGTTTGCGTATGTCATGGTGTTCTGAGACATGGTCCTGAAGTTCGCTAATGTTTCCAAAAGGATTTTACAACAAACACACTTTTTTTTTCAAATTATGAGTTTCTCCGAGATGCCTAAGAACAGTATCACTTCTCATGAATTGTTTTCAACAGTTCCCGCAGCTGTAGTTGGATGCTTTCCTCGACACAATTTTGTGGATTTTGGAAAGATGAACTTCCAATCATTGCCTTTTTGTATAATTTTAGGGACACAGGCTGCAGGACTAAAACAGAAAAAAATAATAAATGCTGATAGAAATTAATTAAAACGTTAATGATAAAGTTGAACACAATCAATTAGCTAATTGTTTTTTAAAATTTGTCCAACTTGTTTGATATACCTGTAAGTTCGCGAATATCAAAACCAAGAAAGGTTTGTGTGAAATGCAAAATTGAAATGAAGAATGAAAAGAAAAAAATTGTTTGAGGTATATAGTTTCAAGCTAAAGATTCTAGAATGTTCCAGAAATGTTCTGATTTTTTTCACATACGTAAGGACATACAAAAACATACATACAACCATACATACATACATATAAACATACCTACATATATACATACAAACAATCAATCATTCATACATACATACATACACACAAAACATTAATACAATCAAAAAGAATTACGTTTAAAACAAACATAGAAATAAATCATAAATACATAAATACAATTTTGCATGCATACATACATGCATACATACAAACACACATACACACAAAATTTACATAAACACATACATATATACATACATACATACATACATACATACATACATACATACATACATACATACATACATACATACATACATACATACATACATACATACATAAATTTATAATTACAGACATACAGACTTACTGAATAAAAATAAACGTACATGCATAAATACAAACACACATACACACAAAGTCTCAATAAATACATACATACATACATACGTACATTTTATTCATATATACAACTTACTACATACAAATATACATAGATACATACATACAGCTACACATACACGCCAAACTTTTATGAATACTTACATACATGCATACATACAAACATACATACATTCTTACAAACATGCTTTCTTTATAAACAAATATATGTATATTATATATACACATGCAATTATACATAGATACATTCATGCATACATACATACATAAACACATACATACATACATACATACATACATACATACATACATACATGCATACATACATACATACATACATAAATACATACATACATACATACATACATACATACATACATACATACATACATACATACATACATACATACATACATACATACATACATACATACATACATACATACTTACATACATACATACATACATACATACATACATACATACATACAAACATACATACATATATACATACATACATTCATACATACATACATACATTCATACATACATATATATACACACAAATGTTACCTTAATCATACATACATTTATAAATACAGGCCTGTAGACTTTCTATATTCAAATTAACGTAGATACATACATACATCCATGCATACACACCAAACTTAGTTGAATACTTAGATACATGCATACATACGTACTTACATACATACGTATATTTGTATACCCAGACAAAAATATCCTCATACATACATCGAGACATATATACATAAATGAAGAAAAAAGATAAAAACTAAACTGCAGACAGACGAAAAAAAATATGTGTTTTTTGTTTTTTCAAAGGAACACAAAAACACAAGTTATCAACAGTGGCAACTACAAAACTTTAAACTTCAAAATTCATGCAATTTAGTTTAAAAAAAAATAAATTAAGAACTATTCCAAAAGCAAAGCTTCTTTTGTGATGAAATGAAAAATCCAGTAATTTTTTTAATTTTATAGAAAACATGTTCAAAATCCATTCACACAAATGACAGTATTTTTTGAAAACACCTCATGGGCAATTTACTTAGGAAAAAGTTTTTAGCTATCAATTTACAGTAGAATCAAATCTTGACGCACAAGAGCGAAGCGAAGCTTTGAATCACTTGCTAATCAAATAACAAAGGATGGTCAGTTAGTAGAAGTATACTATGATGAGATCTGTTTAAAAACGGAGAGAACTAAACATCCTACCGCATCAAAATTTGCTCTCCGGTTTGATACTGTATTTCGGATTGTCAATTTTGCTCCAGCAGGAAACTTCAATCAAAAAAGAAAAACCTATAAACTATATTGAATTTCTTTTTTAAATTGATTTTCGACAGACACGTTTTTTAGGTGAAAACTCTTTGATATTTGCAACCACCTTTTGAGTTCACTTTTTATAAAAAAATTAATTGAGTAGCCATTATACACTTTTTCTATTTGCCTCAGGGAAATCAGAATCAAAAGCCATTTCCGACCATACAAAATTATTACCGTTTTTCTGATCATATCATATCTGATGATCGATATTGGAGTTTGTCTTTCTTCCAACAGAAAAAACTAACCATTTTTGTCACACAGGTGAAACCACCAAGAAAAAAACACTCAAGCAACACAGCAAAGAGCGTAAAGTAAATTCTAGTTTAAACAGTTGACTACTAAGCTGACATTGCAGAGACGCTCAATGAAAGGAAAAAGAAAAAATTATACCACAAGAAATTGTTGTCAAAAAAATTATGAGCAAGTTTTGAATTTTTACAATAGAGACTGCCTGATTTTTTTAATCAACAGTTTTTATCCTTGAAGCGACACAAACTAAGACAAAATCAGGGCTATTCAAGCTATAAATTACAAATTGCATCTACGATAAAAAAAATCTGGCCTCACGAAGGTCTCAAACGCGGCATTTCAGCCACGAAAGCATATGCAGACAAACGAAAGTTTGACCTTGTTCTTCCACACCTAATTAACAAATAATTAACAAAAGTCTAACCGCCAAAGATTAAATTTAAAATTGAAATACTTCTACGATCTCATATATTAAAACAAGTACAAACCAAGAAAAACCATAATTTGTTCAATGAAACTTCAAAATACTTTTAAGAAAAAAAAAGCACAAACCGAAAAAGGTTTTAAATAGGTTCTAATAATTATGTTTTAAAACGTTGGAGGTTGAGTTATGATTGTTAATTTCTGGAAACAATTTCCGCCGTTTAGATTCGGAGATCGAATAACGTACCTCCCCCTCTCCCGGAATAAAACCTTCAAACACGATCGAAGTCCATACAGTGGAAAAAAAACAACTATGAACTGCCATGAACTAAAATGATTGCATGAACAAATTTCAAAAAAAGTTTTCAAATTATGGATTTAAATTTAAAGGCATTCGAGAGAACATCAAAGTGTATGAAAGCACTTGGGTAGAAAGTTGAACATTCAAAAGTTTTCCAGAAAAAAAATATGATCCATATAAGAGTATAAATTACGTTCATCGATCCATAAAAAGTCAGAAGAGAGATAAAGTTGGTCTGATTTTGCTGCATTATGTCCATTCATCTCTATTTTTTTCCACATATAGCAGGCACCATTTCAAAATTTTTCCGAGTTTTTTAAAGTAAAGATTTACTACCCATTTTCTGATTGATACTTTTCTGCAGAGAAGACTGTGGTCTCAAATTTTCTGGGCAACTAATAGAAAACAGGATATTAGGCATTTGATAAGATGATCCTTGTGAAATCGTCCCAAGTATTCGATAATTTGCCATGGCAGTGGTAGTACGTGAGAATAAACTGTAATTGCTGTGAACTACCGAGACACAGAAAACTTTCAATTTTGAACCATAAGCTTGAAGGTCTTAAGATATTGACTGGATAGTGAATAGAAAAAAGCGCTGAAGGTCAAATTTTTCTTCAAAGAACTAAGTTGAAAAAAATGATACAACTCTAACGACGAAAACCTTGTTGTTTGTATTAGATGATGTTGATAAACAACTTTTAAATTTTTAGGAGTCATTTGCAGAGAGGTAACCCATGCGCAAGTTATTTTGACCCGTGTAAACAAAATAGAAGTAAGCAAAACCCGTGTAAACAAAAAAAAATTTTCAGCTCCAAGTTTTAGAATTTTTGTTCAACCCATCCGCAGTGACACCCTAAGCGATAGAACATAAAAACAACTCTCAAATCTGCACCTCAAAAAATATACCCCAACTATTCATAAAACCCTTTAAAACTACAACCTCCTCAAAAAATTTCGATTCAATTTATATTACATAGGCTTGAGCCGTTTAATCGAAGAATGAAAAAAACTACAGATAAAAGATAACCTTCAAAGTCAGATCAGCCTTCATAGTAATTTTTGCAACCTATAGATTTGTCAAAGGTCCAAAACCGAATCAGGTAAAATAAACAGCATTTGAGAAAAAAACGGAAGCTGAATCAAAGGAATATACGACAAAAAGCAAAGAAAGAAAAACAAACTGACAATTTTTCAAGAATTTTGAATGAAAAAACAATTACCGCTACTTACTGCCTAGCCCAACAGCTGGTAGCTTTAACAACTACTCAAAAAAATTAGCATGTTTGCCATACCCATCAGAATGCCCATTTTCTGAACTAACTTGCTTGTGGGTAAAAATTCGATTTATCCGTTTGATTTAAAATAGAAGTTTCCATAATTTGGGAGCGTAGTTTGCCTGCTCTTATAATTTCTTAAAATAGACTTAACAAAAAAACCTTAAAGCATTTATCCAACTCAAGCCTAATCAAACTGAAGCTTTACGTTTTTTTAGCATACAGCTAACAGTCAATTGGAATAGAATCAATGAACGCACTGAATCGAAATAAATATATATCGACATAAAGTTTATGGATTCAAAACTTTTTCTGTTTCAAGATTAACTTCGAACCTTGACTTTTGGTGACCTGAACACTATTAGTTTTTCAGTATTTTGTCCTACTTTAAACAAAGAGAAGCAACGGTATTTGAAACAAAAGCAAAAATCAAACGAATAAGAAAAAATAAAATGAAACAAGTTTTTTTTTGTTTTTCTCGAAAATCAATCCACCAAACGCTATGCAAAGTTCGAAGAGACGTAACTTCCTCAGTAAATTTTAATTAACCTGCCTCAGCTTGATTTGGAACGACTTCTTACACGGACTTATTCTCTAATTACAGGTTTATAGCACATAGTCTATTCCCCATTAGTTGCCACAAGTTGGTCAAAGCTTCAAATCCTCTATAACTTTACAAATATGTAATCCAAATTTATAAATTATGAAGACCAAGTTTTTTACCCAAAAGTGGATCAATTTGAAATGTGGTCAGGCAAAAACTACGCCAAAACTATCGAGTCGAAGACTGACAAACTGTATCCAGAGTGTGAGCCTCTTACGCAGCACAAAAAAGTTAGGAGATAGGATCTCCAAAAATCGGATATAATCTCCAAATGTTTATAAGCAATAAACTGTTTGAATGTTTTAAACTTTACACAGTAGTCGAACAATATAAATCAATCAATATTTACTGTAAACTGGCAAAATTAGCTATCTTTCTGGAGAACAATACTTTTCGGCTGATATTTGGGAAGTTTCCGTCGTGAATTGCTAGTTAAAGTTGACGTTTGTCTCGAGAAAAGACGCCTTCACGAGAACAGGTTAAATACCTTCTGTAACTTCAGCTCAAGTCAACGAAAAGTTTTAAATGGTATATAAAATTTTTGTCAAACTTTGCTAGTAAGAAGTTTATAGCTAGTAAAAAGCTAATTATGTCTTAAAAAACACCTAAGCACAAATATCAATATTCTTTTCCTTTCTTGGAAAATTGGAATGAAAACCATAAATTATATAAAATACCAATCATCAAGAATTAAAATTTGAATCGAACAAAAATAATTACGGTCATTTTGCTTTAATCAAAACAGTTTGGAACGATCTTTTGCATGAAATAACTCAACACTCATTAAAAATTTGGTTTATATTTCATCATGATTCTTAAAATCTTCATAGTAAGCATAAAATAGTCCAGAGCTTAGCCTATTTGCCAGTTTTCCGACCCCTATATTTTCACAAAAAATGAAGGCTTGATATTTTTTTCACTTGAAATCAAGGAGTCAAAACTTTCAATGGTAAAAAACTTTTTTTTGTTAAACCTCTCTCTGTTATTGCCCAACTTTATGAAAAAATCACTAATAGGACAAATAATAAGGAAAGAAAAATAAGGAATAATTGAATATGCAACAATTCGTAATTTCCAAAGTTCTGTTTTTTATTCAGGTGGATTAAAAAAATTAGACATAAGTAGAATGAAATCTATACCGCATTAATTGCCCCCAAATTCTCAAACCAACATATTTAAAACAAAAAAAACACAGAAAAATGCAAACAATTTTTCTTACAATTAAGCTCAAGACAACAAAAAGGTTCGGAAGTTTGATAACGAAACAATCAAGGAAAATCAAGATCAAATATAGCATAAATTGATTTATGAGCAGTTATCTGGTGTTTTAGATTTTATGAGTTTCTTTCTATTTTTCATACTTTATGTAATTTTCTGAACCAAAATAGATAAATGGTAGAAAGCATCAGGTAGAAAGCCCATTAAAATCTTTATTTTTGTAATCGACAAAGTTTTTTGAACCAGAATCCAGGAGCACTTTGTTTCCTAGTAAAATGCAAAACTTTCATAGCACACTGTTGGAAACAAAAACTTTGATTAAATTTATTTTTTGAACCTTTTTTACTTTTCTTTTTCATCCCAAAAAATTTCACTAGTCATTTCTCATGTTACTAACAATCCAGGTGAAAAGTTAATCATTTCAACGGCTCGCCTTACCAATGAAGAACAGAAACCATTAGCAAGCGTCTATTTTTATCAGATAAAAACTTATCGGGTTCAGAACCTTGAAATACTCAAATTTTTCTACTTATAGAAAAAAAAATTTCAAAAAAAAACATTTTTTCAAAAAAACAATCAACAAAATATTTTTTATCCGAACTAAAAAAAATTGTCGCTCTGAACCCTCGGTTTTATGCAAACCAATCGCTTGGCTCCTGTTAAGTTATAATTATTTTATTTTTTCTGCAGTTCAAGAAGCCAAAAAACTAAAAAATGAAAATTTTACCATGAAGTAATTGTTTTTGTTGCCCTGGCTTATGAGAACAGAAAAAATCCTCTTAAACAGTTGTGAATTTTATTCACACCACAAATTATCGGGTTCGGAACCTCGAATAATATTTTTATTTATTTCAAATACTGACCTAGTAGATTTAAAGTATTTTTTCATCTCATACTACGCTTCAACTGAAATGAATAATTAAGCTATTGGCTCTCCCTATCATAGGAAAACCATTAGTAGAGCTTCTATCTTGTTCACAACAAAGGTTATGAGGCTCAGACCTGCATATAAAACCTAACCAGCAACCCTGATATTGTACTTTTCCTACATTTGATGGCGGTGGTTAAGAACGTTTCGCATTATATCATTATATCCCTGCTCAACTTAGTCACTTTAGTCTAAATGAATGAAAACGTAGATTTATAAGAAAGAATTGAAGGTCTACTTGAAATGAATTAGTCCAACCACAAGTATTAGTAACGGTTTGCTTAATAGGACTGACTATTATAATCAAAAAGGAAAACAATGTTATGAAGAAACTGATACTAATCACCTTCAACCCACGCTTGCACTTAAATAATATTTAAGACCCCAAACCTAAGCTTAAATTCATTTTTAACTTTTGCTTTCTCAACTTCAACAGTTCTTGATTGGTACCAGCAAAAACTATATCTTGAAATTGAATATAGGAAAAACTCAATAAAAATAACAATGCCCAATTCTTCAAACTTTTCATGAACTAATTTTTTTAATTCTTAAGTCTAGAAACTGTTCAGTAGCAAGGATCAAAATTTTGAGAGCTTTCCCTTGAAGGCTTTCACTGGTAAATTTCTTGTTTTCTAATAAATCTGTTTGTATACAGTATCTTAAAATTTCATTCAATGACAGTATTGGTTCAACGGTTAACTTCTTGTTTAATTTTAAAAGTAACATTCATTTGGCTTAAAGGCGTTAAACAATTTCCCAGATTAACATGAAAAATAAACAAAAACTTATCAAGCTTTGCAGCCCAGATGTATCAGCAGCTCAAAATCACTCTCTCTTTCCTTGTTTCTCGACCGACACTTGCAATGCTTTGTTTGAGTCTGAGTTTGTTTCGGTTTTTCCTCCTGCAGTCTGAGGAAATCTGCTTGTTGTTTTGGTCTACTCCATTTTGGGGTAGGAACAAACTTGATATGGATTCAGTAGTTTACTTTGATTTTAGAAGTGGTTTACTTTGATTTGGAATTAGAAACTATTCGAATATTTCCTTGTTTATAGCTGACACCGTGTTCTGAGACGCTTTGCTTTTCTTGATGGAAAGAGATATATAAAAGCGTGGTATATCGAAGCAGTTTTAATCATGTTATCAAGCTTTATAGCCTTTGCTAAAATTTCGTTATAATTATACCAACTGATCAGATTACACTACTGTATGAAAATGAAATTATAGAAAGTCAGAGTATTTTCCAATCAGGTTAGTTTTTAATTTAAATTGCACAATGACGCGCCATGTTGTCTCTAGCTGCATTGAATTTCAACCTATAAAACTATCGTTTTGCGGCTTGAATATGAAATTAATATTTTCATCGAAAACTATTCTATTAAAAACCGTCGTTTCGCGGCATGATTACGAAACTTAAACTCTCGGGTAAACGTATTTGATCATGTCTGGACATGTTCTTTTCCGCAGAGAAGAGATTTTTTCGAAGAGTTCGAAATGTGGGAAGCTCTATATGCCGGGATGATTACTTATTTAACTACTGAATTCAACAAGGATTCTTCAACAAGAACAAACAACTCCACAAAATAAATAATCAAATCTGCTTTAGGAAAAAAATATCGTTGAGTGCTGGTTTTGTCAAAAAGTTTGCCGATTACGCACTCACCTTAAATCTCGAAAACTAGTGGCTGATAGAAATATCCATCATCTACTAAGTCTTTATGCTTGACATTTTTTTGCTCTTCTGATTCAGCGGCAGCCGTACCACGGTTATAAACCGACCACGCATCAATCCTAATGGGGTCTAAGAGGTCTACTACTCACAAGTGCTGCTTACCAACAGCCGACGGAACGCGCGTCAAACCGTTTGATAACCTCTGACTGAACCAGTAGAAGATAACTTCTTGTTATAAAGGTATTCTTGATCCGCTGTCTGGAGAATCTCTCTGCAGCTTTCAGGCAAGAAAAGCCAAGCCAGCCATCTTCGATAATATCCATTCATGCCGATCGAAGGCCCCATAGCCTAATCAATTTCCTCTTGCTCATTTGAGTTTTGTATTCAAAAATTTTAACTCTAGTTTTCAATCTATCGACAATTTGAGTTTTTGTTTCAAAAATTTTAAAATTAACTTTTTGGGTCTGTTGGTTCGAATTCTAAAATGAAGCCTGATACTTATCTGTCAAAAATTGGCTCTGGTAAAAAAAATAGTTTTCGTTTTCCGGAGCTTTTCCAAAATTTCCAAGCCCCAACCACCATTTATATGCATAAATAAAAACTCAAAATACTATGAAACGGTGATGATTACTGTTACGTGACTGGAACTAAGCTCGATAAGGATTCTTCAACAATAAATTGTAACTCGACAAAAAAAACTTTAATTTATTTTAAGAAAAAAATTATGAAAGCTGTATTGTCAAATATTGTGCCGATTACGCACGCGGCGTTCGCAATCTGTATTGCGCATAAGATTCTTTTACAAAAAAGTTGCTTTGGTGTCCTTCGTACATATGCTTTGGTTCATACAAAGTTAGCTCGAAATTTCATTATCTACTAAGTCATTATACTTGTCATTTTTTGCCCTTCTGCTTCAGTGGCAGCCATACCACGGTTACAAACCGACTCCGCAACAATCCTATTGGGGCTAAGAGGTCTACTACTCAGAAGTGCTACTAGCCAACAGCCCACGGAACAAGCGTCAAACCGTTTGACACCTCTGACTCGTCTAGTAGAAAATAACTTCTGCCTTATAAAGGCACTCAGGATCCACCAGAATCTCTATGCACATTTGAGTCGAGAAAGACCAATCCAGCCATCATGCCGATCGAAAATTTTAGATCTTAAACTATAGTTCTATTGCTGTTTTGAGTTCTTGGTTCAAAAGTTTTAATCTTGAACTTTTGCACGGGCTGACCTTCAACTCTTGAAAATCAAATAAATATCTTGACACGCGTTAAACTTTTGAGGTCTGTTGGTTCGAATTCCAAAATGAAGACTGCATCTTCGTTGACAAAAAATAGTTCTGCTCAAAAATGTTTGGCTAACGTTTTCCGGAGGCGCTTCAGTTTTCCCAAGTTGAAACTACAATTTAAACGCATAGTTTCAAGTTTCCTACAAATAGTTGGAACCAAAAATTTTGTCAAGGGCTTTTATGTCTTTTAGTGCAGAGGCTAAGATAGCAGGTAAATCTAATGGACGAGCGGAACAAATCCAAGCAAGAAAACTCTTTGTGAAACTCGTTATCTTTATTTTAATGACCATGCATAACAGTTTTTTTAGTATTCTGTCGCAGCGATCCAAAAAATGTTTTGAAAAACCAAGAGCTCTTACGCCAAAATTTCAGAGCAAATAGTTATTGCCTTTTTGGCATACAAAATGTTTTTCTTGAAGGTAAAAACCAAAACTGGCATATAGTTTTTCGATGAAATCTGCGATTTTTTCTTGCACTTTAATTACTTCGAGAAGCGGTTTTTTCACAGCAAAGTTCGCCTGTTAAAGATTGTAGTACTTCTTGTTTTTTTATTTCTTTTTCTGGGACGTCTTTTTTGAAATAAAGTTAAAAGTGAAATGTAATCTGTCCTCAGTGTCGGAATAAAAAAAATTGCAGTATTAAAGCTCAGACCACAATTTCGTTCCAATTACACAGTTTTTTTTAAGGTTGCAAACTACTGTATTCAAGTCAACGGCTGAATTTCTATCATCTAAATACCAATTGCGTATTTACAACTCTAGCTGTTTTACTAGCGTCTAAATAGTTTCCGCATAAAAGGATAATTTTTTCCGCCTTATTTAGATCAGTTTTCTGACTTTATTAAAGAGCTTCCGTTAAAAAGGCAACACATTTTCTGTATGCGAAACAAATGTGTTTGCAATGCGTCTTAAAAAGTCGCTATAGACGATTAGTCTCAATCCTCAGTCCGTCTTTTTGAGGGCGATAAGCTTTTCGCTATGAAAAGGAGGTCTCGAGGATTCAGGTAGTTTGGCATCTCTAATGGGATTATCAACTTTTTGAAAGATTGCAAAAAATTTTTTCCTGCACTGCCGTTTGACCTTATAACATATTATTTTAAAGTTTGATGAAAAAAATATATCTGAATGTTTTGGATTTGGAGCGAAAATTTTAGCTCGCTCAGCTTGAATAGGCAATTCTTGATAGTTATCAAACGAAAAATGAGCATTTTTGTCATCCAATGCAGCCAACCATATTCCTCCTCCATCTAAATTTTTTTATTGAGAGTACTACTTAGTATTTTCTTTCTCTTGTCGAAATCACTCGGAGGCAAGCTTTAAGCTTCAGGATGGGCTTTTGGAAGTGAAACGTAACTTAGTAATTTTTTTGTAATATCAAAATACTCATGCTTGTGGACTGTAGGCGTCCTTCTCATCTCTGTTGCTTCAAGAAAACTCGAAAGACTATAAAAAATAGCCACTTTGAAACATCCTATACTATGTACAAGAATGTAGAATGTGACAATTTTATGTCTGACAGGACTTCAGGCAAAGGGAACACACTAGTCGTTTCATACCTCCTGAGTACTTGGAAGCTTCAGATGGTTATATTAACGGAATTCTTTAGCGCTAAACCATTATCTTTTGTTGCATCATCAATCAATTTCATATCAACATTTAACGGACCTTGAAACCATATGACTTTCATAGAGTCACAGGGAGAGTTTTACTCACCTGATATGATAGAAACTGAAAGAAAAACGTCATCCAAAAATATTTAACAGTCCTAAAAAAAAATTTGCAATCTTTGCTTAAACCTTTCTTGTTGTTTTTCTTCATCTTAGCAGATGATTAAAAAAATATTTTGACTTTTGACTTGAGTTTAAGCTACTGAACTAACCCATGATAGTTCAGTCCCCGAAACACTATCTTTAGTCTCCAATGAGAGTATCCAGTGAGTTGGAACTTAATTCACTTCCAGTGATGCTATCCCATCAAGACCACCGTCCCTGTTTTTTCTAGAAGATCAGGGCACAGACTAGGAAGCTATAGTAGAGACGCCGCCGGTAAAACGCGCGCAGGACAAAGGCGTTGGCATTGGAACATCAAGAGGTTGCAAATGAACAATAAATAAACCTATATTGTTGCAATTGTTTTTTGCTTTGCTGATAGCCACATGAGTTTAAAGGCTCGTGGCCTACAATAAAGTAGATGACCGCAATATTGCTCCATCACTGCTTAGATCAGTAATTAAATATGAACTCAACTAAACAAAAGAGTGTTAGATTATAAAGAAAAATAAATAAATCTGGAAGCAGTTTTCCAAGAATTAATTGTCTGAGATAATGTCTAGATAACGACATCATGCAGACTTTTTATTGTTTTGCGTGCCTGATAACTATGTTTTTTTTCGAATCAAGCGGTGCAGAGCTTTCAATTCAACCTCTTATAAATTAAGGTAAGCCAGGCTGCTGCGAATATTAGATAGACATCAGCTAACCTAGCGAAAGCAAGGGGAGTAGAATGGAGATATGTACATCAAGTTAGGTGGCTTTTGGTAATAATCTGCTGAAATCTGCAAACAAGGTTCAATATCAAAATCCTGTCAAACCAACCCTACAACGAAACTGAATAGAATATCAGCAAAAAATGAGCGAGGTTGAAGCTGCTGAAAAGGCATATGCTAAGATTGTGAAACAGACACGCACGTATGTATATATAATGTATATAAGTATGTATATATGTATGCATATATGTATGTATATATATATATGTATGTATATATATATATATATATGTATATATGTATGTACATATGCATGTATAGAAGTTTGTGTATATGGAAGCATGTGTAAATGTATATGGGTCTACGTAATTATGTGTATATGCATGCATACTTTAATGTGTGTAGGTAACTATAATAGTAAAATCAATTATAATCATCATAATATTTAAAAAAACAACATTTCAGGAAAAATACACAGGCAGTGACTTCTTCTCAAGTTGTAGGTCAAATCAAAAATCTAGCTTTCTAATGTTCAAACAGTTTATGCAATTGCATTCATTCCTCCCTGTGAACAGAGTTGCGTCATTGAATTTCTCTTTGAAAAATCTCCCTTATAAAATCGTAAGGGTGTCTTCGATGTTTCCGCAGTAAATGATGTCATCTGCGGCGAAAATTTTTGTAAGTATGTATGTAAGCTGGTATTTAAGTTAGTTTGTAGTGGGTAAGTGTGTATTGTTGTAGCTATGTTTGTATGTAACTATGCACATTTGAGTCGAGAAAGACCAATCCAGCCATCATGCCGATCGAAAATTTTAGATCTTAAACTATAGTTCTATTGCTGTTTTGAGTTCTTGGTTCAAAAGTTTTAATCTTGAACTTTTGCACGGGCTGACCTTCAACTCTTGAAAATCAAATAAATATCTTGACACGCGTTAAACTTTTGAGGTCTGTTGGTTCGAATTCCAAAATGAAGACTGCATCTTCGTTGACAAAAAATAGTTCTGCTCAAAAATGTTTGGCTAACGTTTTCCGGAGGCGCTTCAGTTTTCCCAAGTTGAAACTACAATTTAAACGCATAGTTTCAAGTTTCCTACAAATAGTTGGAACCAAAAATTTTGTCAAGGGCTTTTATGTCTTTTAGTGCAGAGGCTAAGATAGCAGGTAAATCTAATGGAAGAGCGGAACAAATCCAAGCAAGAAAACTCTTTGTGAAACTCGTTATCTTTATTTTAATGACCATGCATAACAGTTTTTTTAGTATTCGGTCGCAGCGATCCAAAAAATGTTTTGAAAAACCAAGAGCTCTTACGCCAAAATTTCAGAGCAAATAGTTATTGCCTTTTTGGCATACAAAATGTTTTTCTTGAAGGTAAAAACCAAAACTGGCATATAGTTTTTCGAAGAAATCTGCGATTTTTTCTTGCACTTTAATTACTTCGAGAAGCGGTTTTTTCACAGCAAAGTTCGCCTGTTAAAGATTCTAGTACTTCTTGTTTTTTTGTTTCTTTTTCTGGGACGTCTTTTTTGAAATGAAGTTAAAAGTGAAATGTAATCTGTCCTCAGTGTCGGAATAAAAAAAAATTGCAGTATTAAAGCTCAGACCACAATTTCGTTCCAATTACACAGTTTTTTTTAAGGTTGCAAACTACTGTATTCAAGTCAACGGCTGAATTTCTATCATCTAAATACCAATTGCGTATTTACAACTCTAGCTGTTTTACTAGCGTCTAAATAGTTTCCGCATAAAAGGATAATTTTTTCCGCCTTATTTAGATCAGTTTTCTGACTTTATTAAAGAGCTTCCGTTAAAAAGGCAACACGTTTTCTGTATGCGAAACAAATTTGTTTGCAATGCGTCTTAAAAAGTCGCTAAAGACGATTAGTCTCAATCCTCAGTCCGTCTTTTTGAGGGCGATAAGCTTTTCGCTATGAAAAGGAGGTCTCGAGGATTCAGGTAGTTTGGCATCTCTAATGGGATTATCAACATTTTGAAAGATTGCAAAAAAATTTTTCCTGCACTGCCGTTTGACCTTATAACATAATATTTTAAAAATTTGATGAAAAAAAAATATCTGAATGTTTTGGATTTGGAGCGAAAATTTTAGCTCGCTCAGCTTGAATAGGCAATTCTTGATAGTTATCAAACGAAAAATGAGCATTTTTGTCATCCAATGCAGCCAACCATATTCCTCCTCCATCTAAATTTTTTTATTGAGAGTACTACTTAGTATTTTCTTTCTCTTGTCGAAATCACTCGGAGGCAAGCTTTAAGCTTCAGGATGGGCTTTTGGAAGTGAAACGTAACTTAGTAATTTTTTTGTAATATCAAAATACTCATGCTTGTGGACTGTAGGCGTCCTTCTCATCTCTGTTGCTTCAAGAAAACTCGAAAGACTATAAAAAATAGCCACTTTGAAACATCCTATACTATGTACAAGAATGTAGAATGTGACAATTTTATGTCTGACAGGACTTCAGGCAAAGGGAACACACTAGTCGTTTCATACCTCCTGAGTACTTGGAAGCTTCAGATGGTTATATTAACGGAATTCTTTAGCGCTAAACCATTATCTTTTGTTGCATCATCAATCAATTTCATATCAACATTTAACGGACCTTGAAACCATATGACTTTCATAGAGTCACAGGGAGAGTTTTACTCACCTGATATGATAGAAACTGAAAGAAAAACGTCATCCAAAAATATTTAACAGTCCTAAAAAAAAATTTGCAATCTTTGCTTAAACCTTTCTTGTTGTTTTTCTTCATCTTAGCAGATGATTAAAAAAATATTTTGACTTTTGACTTGAGTTTAAGCTACTGAACTAACCCATGATAGTTCAGTCCCCGAAACACTATCTTTAGTCTCCAATGAGAGTATCCAGTGAGTTGGAACTTAATTCACTTCCAGTGATGCTATCCCATCAAGACCACCGTCCCTGTTTTTTCTAGAAGATCAGGGCACAGACTAGGAAGCTATAGTAGAGACGCCGCCGGTAAAACGCGCGCAGGACAAAGGCGTTGGCATTGGAACATCAAGAGGTTGCAAATGAACAATAAATAAACCTATATTGTTGCAATTGTTTTTTGCTTTGCTGATAGCCACATGAGTTTAAAGGCTCGTGGCCTACAATAAAGTAGATGACCGCAATATTGCTCCATCACTGCTTAGATCAGTAATTAAATATGAACTCAACTAAAAAAAAGAGTGTTAGATTATAAAGAAAAATAAATAAATCTGGAAGCAGTTTTCCAAGAATTAATTGTCTGAGATAATGTCTAGATAACGACATCATGCAGTTTTTTTATTGTTTTGCGTGCCTGATAACTATGTTTTTTTTTCGAATCAAGCGGTGCAGAGCTTTCAATTCAACCTCTTATAAATTAAGGTATGCCAGGCTGCTGCGAAAATTAGATAGACATCAGCTAACCTAGCGAAAGCAAGGGGAGTAGTATGGAGATATGTACATCAAGTTAGGTGGCTTTTGGTAATAATCTGCTGAAATCTGCAAACAAGGTTCAATATCAAAATCCTGTCAAACCAACCCTACAACGAAACTGAATAGAATATCAGCAAAAAATGAGCGAGTTTGAAGCTGCTGAAAAGGCATATGCTAAGATTGTGAAACAGACACGCACGTATGTATATATAATGTATATAAGTATGTATATATGTATGCATATATGCATGTATATATATATATATATATATATATGTATGTATATATATATGTATATATGTATGTACATATGCATGTATAGAAGTTTGTGTATATGGAAGCATGTGTAAATGTATATGGGTCTACGTAATTATGTGTATATGCATGCATACTTTAATGTGTGTAGGTAACTATAATAGTAAAATCAATTATAATCATCATAATATTTAAAAAAACAACATTTTAGGAAAAATACACAGGCAGTGACTTCTTCTCAAGTTGTAGGTCAAATCAAAAAATTAGCTTTCTAATGTTCAAACAGTTTATGCAATTGCATTCATTCCTCCCTGTGAACAGAGTTGCGTCATTGAATTTCTCTTTGAAAAATCTCCCTTATAAAATCGTAAGGGTGTCTTCGATGTTTCCGCAGTAAATGATGTCATCTGCGGCGAAAATTTTTGTAAGTATGTATGTAAGCTGGTATTTAAGTTAGTTTGTAGTGGGTAAGTGTGTATTGTTGTAGCTATGTTTGTATGTAACTATGTATATATATACATATGCATATAGTTGAATATGTGTATGTATGTACTCGTGTTTATGTATATATGTATGTATGTATGTATGTTTTTATGTATGTTTGTATGTATGTATGTGTGTATGTCTGTATATATGTAGGTATGTGCGTGTATGCTTAAAACGAGGTGTATACGTATAGGCTTATCGAGGTGTATATGTAATAATTTTTGTTAAAAAAATACTCAAATCCAAAGTTCGCCCATGAAAGTTGGTTGGCACTTGGCCTGGCATGCAACACAGTTATTAACAAGAAACATCACGATTCTTAAGCGGTTTGGAAAAAAATCAAGAAAAACACTCTCATCCAAAGTTTTCAGCCAATGAGGGTGTTAGCAGATTTTAAAGAGTATGTGTTACCAATACCTTGACGCACAATCTTGGTTTCAAAATGGGTTATCACAAAATCACACTAAAAACAATGAAACAAAAAATTCAAAAGAGTGTCAAACTCAAGAAAAAATTTTGACTCGTTTCATGGACCTCAGTTTCTCGAAATCTTTCTTCAAGTTTTTCATAACTTTATTTGCGAAATCCTCCGTTTCATCGGTCGACAAAGGAATTCGACCACTATTCATATCATTCATGGTCACTCCATTGGTTCCTACCAATCGATAGCCGAGGGTTGAGAATAACATTTCAATACGCATTTTTCATAAGCAAAGCGCCGTTCGTCTCTTGGGAGAAGGGATATAAAAGATACCTCGGTAAACTGATTTGCATGATTAAGTAAACGCACAATTTCCGTGTGCTGATCATCAAGGGCCATTGATGGCTGGTCTTTCCACGCACTAAAACAGTTGCCCCCCACACACAACGCAACTTGCTGGTATTGTTTAAGATCTGTTCCCCGGAAAATGTGAAGGACATGTTGAGGCCTTCGGCCGCTTGATGAATAGGTATCGACATTTTTTAAACACAATCCATCAACAACTGAGTCGTCGAAGAAAGCAACTGCATTGGACGTATTCTCTTGCTTCCGGATTTTTAGGCACCTCACACCCTCGAAGTTCAACATCGTTACACATACAACTTGCTAACCAAATCGGGGTGCCCGCTTACTCGTTTTAGCTTGAGGTTTGCTACTACTACTGGTCCCCTGCATGCTCGATTCTTCTATATGAATTTCACTTGTAGATTGTATTTCGACTATTTCGTTTGTAGATTGTTCTTCTATCGTTGGGAGTTCTAGATCTGTTATCACTTCGTTTCCTGCTTTTAGAGGTTTTTTAGGCATTTTCCAATTCTGGAGACTTTGAATTTTTGTCATGTCATCTTCCGTCATTTTTTCGCATTCCTTCTGAATTGTTCAAAATTTTTCCGTACTTCATCAGGAAATTTTGCATTTTTCCACTCCATCATAATTTTTTGCTTTTGTTCGTTTTTTTTTCTACTTGGAAATTAAAAAGTTCACCGCAAAGTCGTCGCTGGTCATTTCGCACGTGCTGCGTTTCTTCAAGTTATCCAAAATATCTGGATAATTACATTAAAAATCAGGTCAAACTGATCATTAATCGGATTCTGAGACCCGTTCCTCAACCCGTTCGTCGAATCGTTTGACGATTCGTTTGATTGGGGGGCTCTCTTTCTTTTTCCCGCCAACCAGTGAAATTAGTAAAAATAGTATAACTTTGTTCACTCATCGGATTGTTGCAAAAATTGGTATGCGGACTAATTAGGCTATGGCAAACATATTTAGTCTTCATATTTAACCTTGTAAAATACCTCGTTACAACATAAAATTGATGTATGTGTGAGGTGGGGGGAAAGGAAAAAGATCCGATTGGGGGAGTCCGAGGATTCAAACCCATTCCTCGGTGATTCCTTCCTACCACTGGGGAGGGCTCAAACCCCCTGAGGTGCTCTAACCTACTGAGGGGGGGGGGGGGTTCTCAAACCTACTTGTGGGGGCCTCGAACTTACTTGGGACCCATCACCTGGGACCTGAACCTGATTGAGAACGCTTTTTAAAAAATAAATTTGAATTAACTGGGATAGAAGCTGAACGTGACTTTCGAATTTCTTCCACAATGAAGAACTATCAAAAACACTTGTACTGCATTCTACAACACTCCAGGAATTCATTTAGCTATATCTAAAAAAAATTAATAAAATCTTCGTTGCGGCTGAAGTTGGTCATTCACGCCAGCTCAGTTTATGACCCAAATAACATTTTAGAGATGGCATTCGAAAACTCTAAGGGTATAGAATTTTTTTCAATAGGTGCCACTCAAAAAATCCTAAAAATCACGATTTTTCTGGGGTTTTAGTAACGCAGCCATTTTGCAACCAATTATTTGCAAAAATAATTCATTTGACCATGCATAGCGATATCAAACACCATAGTTTTTTCTAAATTCGATGTTTTATCATTTTGAATCGAGTTATGTTTTTTTGGTTCAATTTAAAAAAAGATGGAAAACAGTAGTTTTCGAGCAAAAAGTGTCTATTTTCTCAAAGTTCCAAAAAATTATATAAAGTATTATACATATTTGGAAATCTCTCGGAGAGTTCTTTCCAATTACATTAAAATCAAGGCGAAAAAATCAGATTCGTTTTGATGGTTATCTGTTTCGGCGGTTATCCAAAAAATAGCTTTTTCGTCGGTTTCTCGGAAAAAGCCAAAATATAAATAAAAAAATTTATTGATAACGTGATTGATAACAATTTTCAGGGATTTATTTCGATATGTCGAACCTTGTTTAACAATCTGTAGTTCATGAGAAATTAATTATTGAATTTTTGAATTGATAAAAAAAAGGGAAACATTGACTTGAAAACTGAAAAATATTTGATTTATTTTGATGGTTTTTAAAAAAAAATTATGAAACAGTTTTTTCTGAATTCAGGTTCATATTTCTTTAATTCTATTTTAGAGAACAAAAATTGGCAGTTTAAACCCAGAATGAATACAAAAATCATAGGAAAACTGAAAATAGTTAATGTTTTTGAGTTTTCCGGATTAAATTGTATATTTTCTTAAAATTTTTGAGGACTTCATATAGGGTATTACACATTTTAAGAAGCCTCATGAACAACAATTTTAAAATCAAATGAAGAAAAACTTAAAAAACCGTTTTCCGTTTTTTCGAGTATCCAAAAAAGCACCGTTATGGTGGTTTTTCAAAGCAATCGCAAAAAAATGTCGTTTCTAAAATGAGACTCATTAGATGTTATATATAGATAGAAAACTCAAACTCAGAGCTTTTTTTGACATGTAGAACACCGTAAAACAATCTTTAGAATCTTTAGTCCTTGATAAATAAATTAGGGATTTTTTGAATTGAAAAAAAAAAAAGAAAATTGCCTTAAAAACTGAAAAAAAACTGGCCCAATTTTGATGTTTTTTGAAAAAATTTGTTTCAATTTTTTGACAATATAGATTTATAAATAGTTTTTTTTACACTTTAGAGGACAAAATTTGGCAGTTTAAACCCAGAATGAAAACAAAAATAGTAGAAAATGGATGAAATTGATTAATTTTTTCGAGAGTTCCGCTTTAAATTGTCTATTTTCTTAGAGTTTCTGAGGACATCATATAAAGTATTAAAAAACTTTTACAAACCTTCTGAAAGGTAACTTCTAACTCAATTCAAAAAAAAACCCGAAACAACAAGAACCGTGTTGACCGTTTTCCGTTTTGTTGAGTATCCTAAAAACACCGTTTTGGCGGTTTTTCAGAACAATCTTAAAAATATATATATTCTAAAATGAGACTTATTAAGTTTTATATATAGCTAGAAAATTCAAACTCAGAGCTTATTTTGACATGAAAAAAGCTGTTTAACAATCTGCAGCTCTTGAGTAATTAATTAATGATTTTTGGAATTGATAAAAAGGGGAAAAATTTTGACTTGAAAACTGAAAAAAAAGCCTAATTTTGATGTTTTTCAAAAAAATTATGAAACCGTTTTTTATTAATTCAGGTTCATATTTGCTGAATCTTACATTGGAGAACAAAAGTGGGCAGTTTAAACCCAGAAAGAATAACAAATCAGAGAAGAACTATGAAACTAGTTAATTTATCCGAGTTTTCCGCATTAATTTGTATATTTTCTTAAAGTTTCTGAGGGCTTCATATAATGTTTTATATGTTTTTTGAAGCCTCTTAATCATTAAATTTGAAATTGATCAAAGAAAAACTTACAAAAGCACCGTGTAGACGGTTTTCCCTTTAGTCGGGTATCCAAAAAACAGCGTTTCGGCGGATACTCAAAAGCAATCTCAGAAATATAAAATCTTTACGCGTAGAATGGGAAAAACTAACATAGAGCTAGAAAAAACATACTCAAGGCTTTTTTTGATATGTAAAACAACGTTTAAGACTCTGTAGTTTTTGAGAAATTATGCAAAAATTTATTGAATTGATAAAAAAAGGAAAAAAAATTGACTTGAAAACTAGAACACTTTTGGATCAATTTTGAAGCTGTTCCTTCGAAATACGTTTATATTTGTTAAATCTACTCTAAGAAACAAAAGTTGGCGGTTATCCATAAAACAGTGTTACGTAAATAGATACTTACGTTCATGGATACCTACATACATACATTCATATATACATTCAAACAACCTACACACATAGATACAAACATACATACACACATACATACATACATACGTTCGTAGAAACGTACAAACACACACATATACATATATACATACATACATACATATATACATAAATACATACATACCTAGATACATACATACATACATACATACATACATACATACATACATACATACATACATACATACATACATACTTACATACATACATACATACATACATACATAAATACATACATACATACATACATACATACATACATACATACATACATACATACATACATACATACATACATACATACATACATACATACATACATACATACATACATACATACATACATACATACATACATACATACATACATACATACATACATTCATACATACATACATACATACATACATACATACATACATACATACATACATTCATACATACATACATACATACATACATACATACATACATACATACATACATACATACATACATACTTACATACATACAGACAAAACTTGACTTGAAAACTAAAAAAGGATTGACCAACTTTAGAAGTACTTTGAAAGAATTATGAATATGTTTCTTCTTCAACTAGGTTTATATTTGTTGCGCGAAAATCAAAAGTTGCTAATTTACGTCCGAAATGAAAAGTCTTTCAGAAAAAACTCGTCAGAGTCATTCAGAGAAAAAACCTTAGAGATTTCAGATGGAAACTTTCTGTTTTCTCAACTTTTCTAATAAAAATGATGTAAAGTTTTATACATATTTTGAAACTTCTTAAGAGTACGTTTCATGTCAAAATATATACAAGAATATTTATATTCTAAAATGAGACATATTGAGTTTTATATATAGCTAGAAAATTCAAACTGAGAGCTTATTTTGACATGAAAAAAAGCTGTTTAACAATCTGCAGTTCTTGAGTATTTAATTAATGATTTTTGGAATTGATAAAAAGGGGAAAAATTTTGACTTGAAAACTAAAAAAAAGCCTAATTTTGATGTTTTTCAAAAAAATTATGAATCCGTTTTTTATTAATTCAGGTTCATATTTGCTGAATCTTACATTGGAGAACAAAAGTGGGCAGTTTAAACCCAGAAAGAAAAACAAATCAGAGAAGAACTATGAAACTAGTTAATTTATCCGAGTTTTCCGCATTAAGTTGTTTATTTTCTTAAAACTTCTGAGGGCATCTTATAAGGTTTTATATGTTTTTTGGAGCCTCTTAATCATTACATTTGAAACTGATCAAAGAAAAACTAAAAAAAGCACCGTGTAGACGGTTTTCCGTTTAGTCGGGTATTCAAAAAACAGCGTTTCGGCGGATACTCAAAAGCAATCGCACAAATATAAAATCTTTACGCGTAGAATGGGAAAAACTAACATAGAGCTAGAAAAAACATACTCAGGGCTTTTTTTGATATGTAAAACAACGTTTAAGACTCTGTAGTTTCTGAGAAATTATGCAAAAATTTATTGAATTGATTAAAAAAAAGGAAAAATTTGACTTGAAAACTAGAACACTTTTGGCAAATTTCGAAGTATTTTGAACCAATTTTGAAGCTGTTCCTTCGAAATACGTTTATATTACGTTTAAACCTACTTTATGGAACAAAAGTTGGCAGTTATCCATAAAACAGTGTTACGTAAAAAGATACTTACGTTCATGGATACATACATACATACATTCATATATACATTCAAACAACCTACACAAATAGATACAAACATACATACACACATACATACATACATACGTTCGTAGAAACGTAAAAACGCACACAAATACATATATACATACATACATACATACATACATACATACATACATACATACATACATACATACATACATACATACATACATACATACATACATACATACATACATACATACATACATACATACATACATACATACATACATACATACATACATACTTACATACATACATACATACATACATACATACATAGATACATACATACATACATACATACATACATACATACATACATACATACATACATACATACATACATACATACATACATACATACATACATACATACATACATACATACATACATACATACATACATACATACATACATACATACATACATACATACATACATACATACATACATACATACATACATACACACATACATACATACATACATACATACATACATACATACATACATACATACATACATACATACATACAGACAAAACTTGACTTGAAAACTAAAAAATGATTGACCAATTTTAAAAGTACCTTGAAAGAATTATGAATATGTTTCTTCTTCAACTAGGTTTATATTTGTTGCGCGAAAATCAAAAGTTGCTAATTAACGTCCGAAATGAAAAGACTTTCAGAAAAAACTCCTCAGAGTCATTCAGAGAAAAAACCTTAGAGATTTCAGAAGGAAACTTTCTGTTTTCTTAACTTTTCTAATGAAAATGATGTAAAGTCTTATACATATTTTGAAACTTCTTAAGAGTACGTTTCATGTCAAAATATATACAAGAATATATATATTCTAAAATGAGACTTATTAAGTTTTATATATAGTTAGAAAATTCAAACTGAGAGCTTATTTTGACATAAAAAAAGCTGTTTAACAATCTGCAGTTCTTGAGTAATTAATTAATGATTTTTGGAATTGATAAAAAGGGGAAAAATTTTGACTTGAAAACTGAAAAAAGCCTAATTTTGATGTTTTTCAAAAAAATTATGAATCCGTTTTTTATTAATTCAGGTTCATATTTGCTGAATCTTACATTGGAGAACAAAAGTGGGCAGTTTAAACCCAGAAAGAAAAACAAATCAGAAAAGAACTATGAAACTAGTTAATTTATCCGAGTTTACCGTATTAAGTTGTTTATTTTCTTAAAGTTTCTGCGGGCATCTTATAATTTTTTAAATGTTTTTTGAAGCCTCTTAATCATTACATTTGAAATTGATCAAAGAAAAACTAAAAAAAGCACCGTGTAGACGGTTTTCCGTTTAGTCGGGTATCCAAAAAACAGCGTTTCGGCGGATACTCAAAAGCAATCGCAGAAATATAAAAGCTTTACGCGTAGAATGGGAAAAACCAACATAGAGCTAGAAAAAACATACTCTGGGCTTTTTTTGATATGTAAAACAACGCTTAAGACTGTAGTTTTTGAGAAATTATGCAAAAATTTATTGAATTGATAAAAAAAAGGAAAAAAAAATGACTTGAAAACAAGAGCATTTTTGGCAAATTTCGAAATATTTTGAACCAATTTTGAAGCTGTTCCTTCGAAATACGTTTATATTTGTTAAATCTATTCTATGAAACAAAAGTTGGCAGTTATCCATAAAACAGTGTTACGTAAATAGATACTTACGTTCATGGATACATACATACATACATTCATATATACATTCAAACAACCTACACACATAGATACAAACATACATACACACATACATACATACACACATACATACATACATACGTTCGTAGAAACGTTAAAACGCACACAAATACATATATACATACATACATACATACATACATACATACATACATACATACATACATACATACATACATACATACATACATACATACATACATACATACATACATACATACATACATACATACATACATACATACATACATACATACATACATACATACATACATACATACATACATACATACATACATACATACATACATACATACATACATACATACATACATACATACATACATACATACATACATACATACATACATACATACATACATACATACATACATACATACATACATACATACATACATACATACATACATACATACATACATACATACATACATACATACATACATACATACATACATACATACATACATACATACATACATACATACATACATACATACACACATACATACATACATACATACATACATACATACATACATACATACATACATACATACATACATACATACATACATACATACAAACAGACAAAACTTGACTTGAAAACTAAAAAAGGATTGACCAATTTTAGAAGTACTTTGAAAGAATTATGAATATGTTTCTTCTTCAACTAGGTTTATATTTGTTGCGCGAAAATCAAAAGTTGCTAATTAACGTCCGAAATGAAAAGTCTTTCAGCAAAAACTCCTCAGAGTCATTCAGAGAAAAAACCTTAGAGATTTCAGAAGGAAACTTTCTGTTTTCTTAACTTTTCTAATGAAAATGATGTAAAGTTTTATACATATTTTGAAACTTCTTAAGAGTACGTTTCATGTCAAAATATATACAAGAATATATATTTTCTAAAATGAGACTTATTAAGTTTTATATATAGCTAGAAAATTCAAACTCAGAGCTTATTTTGACATGAAAAAAAGCTGTTTAACAATCTGCAGTTCTTGAGTAATTAATTAATGATTTTTGGAATTGATAAAAAGGGGAAAAATTTTGACTTGAAAACTGAAAAAAGCCTAATTTTGATGTTTTTCAAAAAAATTATGAATCCGTTTTTTATTAATTCAGGTTCATATTTGCTGAATCTTACATTGGAGAACAAAAGTGGGCAGTTTAAACCCAGAAAGAATAACAAATCAGAGAAGAACTATGAAACTAGTTAATTTATCCGAGTTTTCCGCATTAATTTGTATATTTTCTTAAAGTTTCTGAGGGCTTCATATAATGTTTTATATGTTTTTTGAAGCCTCTTAATCATTAAATTTGAAATTGATCAAAGAAAAACTTACAAAAGCACCGTGTAGACGGTTTTCCCTTTAGTCGGGTATCCAAAAAACAGCGTTTCGGCGGATACTCAAAAGCAATCTCAGAAATATAAAATCTTTACGCGTAGAATGGGAAAAACTAACATAGAGCTAGAAAAAACATACTCAAGGCTTTTTTTGATATGTAAAACAACGTTTAAGACTCTGTAGTTTTTGAGAAATTATGCAAAAATTTATTGAATTGATAAAAAAAGGAAAAAAAATTGACTTGAAAACTAGAACACTTTTGGATCAATTTTGAAGCTGTTCCTTCGAAATACGTTTATATTTGTTAAATCTACTCTAAGAAACAAAAGTTGGCGGTTATCCATAAAACAGTGTTACGTAAATAGATACTTACGTTCATGGATACCTACATACATACATTCATATATACATTCAAACAACCTACACACATAGATACAAACATACATACACACATACATACATACATACGTTCGTAGAAACGTACAAACGCACACATATACATATATACATACATACATACATATATACATACATACATACATACCTAGTTACATACATACATACATACATACATACATACATACATACATACATACATACATACATACATACATACATACATACATACATACATACATACATACATACATACATACATACATACATACATACATACATACATACATACATACATACATACATTCATACATACATACATACATACATACATACATACATACATACATACATAAATACATACATACATACATACATACATACATACATACATACATACATACATACATACATACATACATACATACATACATACATACATACATACATACATACATACATACATACATACATACATACATACATACATACATACATACATACATACATACATACATACATACATTCATACATACATACATACATACATACATACATACATACATACATACATACATACATACATACATACATACATACATACATACATACATACATACATACATACATACATACATACATACATACAGACAAAACTTGACTTGAAAACTAAAAAAGGATTGACCAATTTTAGAAGTACTTTGAAAGAATTATGAATATGTTTCTTCTTCAACTAGGTTTATATTTGTTGCGCGAAAATCAAAAGTTGCTAATTTACGTCCGAAATGAAAAGTCTTTCAGAAAAAACTCCGCAGAGTCATTCAGAGAAAAAACCTTAGAGATTTCAGAAGGAAACTTTCTGTTTTCTCAACTTTTCTAATGAAAATGATGTAAAGTTTTATACATATGTTGAAACTTCTTAAGAATACGCTCTGAATAAGTTATGGGAGAAACAAAACATCAAAAACCAATTGGACAAATGTCCATTTTGTCGGGCATACAAACAAAATAACAATTTAAAATGTTACTTTGAAATAAGTGCAAATTTAATTATATTTTCGGTAAAAACTGAAAATTTTATAGAAATGGTTAGAAAAAACATGCTCAAGTCTTTTTTCACAAATAGAATTTTACTTTATGCTTTGTAGTTGTTGAAAAAATAAAAACTGAACTTTTCAAAAAACAAAAAAGTGAAAATTTGACTTGGAAGCTATAAAAGAATTGACCAATTTTGATTTTTTGAAAAAATTTTGATTCTGCTTTCTCTTGAATTAGGTTGTTATTTGAATTAGGTTGTTTGATGAGTTATAGATTGATATAAATGTAAACATATAAATAAGAAGTTTCAAGGTAAACATTTATGAAACATGTAAACATGTTCAAAAACTATGATTTAATATACACACATGTAAGTTCTATATTCAGACCAGTTTTGCCTACAAAAAAATTTTATTTTGAGATTATGTATTTAAATCGGATGAAGATATTGTCTCCTAGAGTTCCATTATTAAAATATCTTAACTGCAATAATGTTTGAAAACTTTGATGTTTGAATACTGCAACTTCGTCATTTTCTTGGACTACTTGTGGACTCATTTCTGAAAGTTTATCGATGACGCCGGAAATGCATTTTTATGCGTGGCAACTAATCCAGCACGAAAATTGAATCGAACTGGCGCCTGCTAATGCTAGTTCTAGTTCTCAAACAAATTTTATTTCTCATAAAACTTTATATTTCTAGGCTTTTCGCTCTGAAATTTGGACTAACCAGGTTAAAGGAAATCGTACCAATTTAACAAGCTTAAGATGATTCAACAAAATTTTTGGTGCTTTAAAAAAATCTTTTTCATAAGATTCAGTGAGGCACGTAACATAAATTTGGAACAAGGTTTTACAAATATTGTTCTTGCTGTGATTATTTTGGCGATAACCAAAAATTGAAATGAAAATGCAAAAGTTTCTGCGCAATTTTACTTTGGTTTCTGTAAATATTATAGAAAAACATTAGAAACTTTATCCAAGATGCAGCATTACACTACAAAAAGTTGAAAAAAACAAAGTTTTTTAAACCAGAATCATGATATGCCAGAGAACTTCATATCAGAAAAAAAAAACAATTGTCTCAGTATCAATGAACTATAACAATTGAATACGAAAAATAGCAGCATTATAATTTAAATGTGTCCACCGCGGAAATTTGAAAAGCATGAAATTTTTATTCAAAACAACGAAAATTGATTGAGGGTACAAGCATTCAGGCTAATACATTCGAAAAACAATGTATGGGGAATTTCTTTAAAAATTGGTTGAACTCATTCATATATCAAACTCAACACTGATTCTGTAGAAGGTTAAGTAAAAATTCAGAACCTTTGAATTTAGGAGATGCTTGAAAACGGAAGAGATTTCTACTGCCATTGTCGCAGGCTTGGAACTAAATTTTACATTATTACAAGAATGCTGCTTTTATAACAAGAAAACGTCAAACATTCCGACTGCTCCTTAACTTCGATGAAAATTTATTTTGATAAATTTATTTAAAAATGGGCAACTTTTTTTGGAACACGAATTGCGTCTTACCTATGTTTCTAGATTTTATTTTTTTCACACTTTTGCTGATTAGGTAGAGAAATGAAGGTTTTATTTACTGCCATATGTTTAAGCCTAAAGGTGTGTCATCTTTCTTGTGTTCTTCAAATCTTGTGGCCAAATGCTGAACAATGTAAAAGCGGTAAGTGCGGGTATCAACATCCGGGGTACACGAAATTTGTGGGTTGTACGCTTTCCTTGTTTCAAAAACCCTGCTATAGGCGATCCTAACTCAAAAAATTCATCTTTCAGAATGATTCTTTTTTTGGGCAAATTTGTGGTTGACTGATGAGTAAAATTTATTGTGATCTTGTAGTCACTTTTAGATGAAAAATCTCACATTTTTTTAGTATTCACGCCCAAACTAGATCTTGATCCAGTTTCAGTGTGTGTTAAGCTACTTTTTTTCTAACTAGTATCCAACTAGTTCTTACTAATTCTTCTTTAGTGTGCAACTACTTTAATTTTAGTTTGCCAATAAAATCAGAGACGATGTTATTCGAATTGTGCTCTAACCGTAAAACATTTGTAAGCTCAAAGTGGCTTTTGCGCTCATCACCGTTTATTTCTTTCTCATACCAAAACGAAATTGCTCGCAAAAAAATGCACTCCAACCGCTGATGCTAAAAAAATCATTCTTATCGAATTGTTTGTCATTCTGGTTTGTTATTTACTTCCAATATGACATAACAAACAGAATCGAATTTTAAGTGTTAAGTTTTAACTCCTGAACTCATTGCCTGTGTTGACTCTAAGCCTCATCTTCTCTTTGTTCATCCTTTCCAAAAATAAGATTTTCAATTAGCTTTTTGTCGATTTATTATCTCCCAAATAAGCAGTTTTTGCATCTTCTCCGTTCTTTCATATGGTTAAGCCTGTGTCATCTTCCTTGTGTTTTTCAATCTTTGCGGCCAAATGCTGAACAGTTTGTCCAACATAGGTGCAACTACATTCTCAAAAAATTTGATTGTTGAGCACATTCGAATTTAGATCACACAAAATTGACGATTTAAAAGCGGGAAGTTCGGTTGTCAAAATATTTCCAGGGGTGAAAAAAACCTGTGTGTTGTGAATTTGCCTTATTTTGTTTCAAGGGTAAGCTAACCAAAATCGATTTAGAAAGTGATTTGCGCTGCGCAATCGTGGCCGGCCTTAAAGACAAAGCTCGAGAATTTAGAATTTATATATTTTTTCAATTTTGCAAATTATTAGATCGTCGATCAAATTTTCATCGTCTGAAAATCAACCGAAAATTCTGAGTCCCAAACTTTTACCAGCGTTCGAGTTTTTAAACAATTCAAAATGGGACTTTATGCTCAGTTTGCTATGTTTTGTCTATTGACTTTTTGATAGAACTCAGGTAGGAAAAATAGTTACATTCATTAAAAGTGCAATTTATAATAAAAAAGCAAATAAAAAACCAAAAAACAAACATTTCAACATGATTTTCCAACTCATACATTTGAATGCTTTCTTGAAGTCTAACTCTGAAAAACGTTTCTTTACGTTTTTTGCTGACCGACGGATTTCGACGAGAACGGGAAGCTTCCAGTAATTTGTTTTACACATAATGGAGCCTGCTTTCAGCGCTTTTAGACCCGATCGGTCTAGGCGGGTCGCCTTTTGGAATCCTTCTCAAACCTCCGTCTAAGCAAAATAAACTTCAGAGTTTCAGCCACCTTGTCTTCTCTAATGTGGTTTATCATTTGGTCGAGCGATTTCAAAAAAAGAGTCCTACACTGCTGTTTGGAATAACTTTTGCAAAACTATTTTGAATAGAACGTGGGCTAAACTTTTTTTGTAGAAAGATGAAGTACTCGTAATTGTAAACCTTGAAACTATTTACACAAACTGTCCATATTTTTGTTTTTGGAATGTTTTATTAAATAACATGGGTAGCTAGCTGAAAATTTTGTATGGAATGAGACAAATTAGCTTGATAGATGTTATTTTGGCAGGTTATTATTATGCCCGCTTTTTGACAGGTTTTTCGCTTTATTTGCACTTCAAGATGTGCCTGCTGCAGGCAGGTATGAATCTTTATGATAAGTATTTGATAGGAAAAAAACTAAAACATACTCGAACCCAAATTTCCTCCCCATTTTCAATGGGGGGAACAAATAATCGCTCTAATTAATAAAATACATGCAATCAGGCTTAAAAAAAAACAGTGTACATAATTTAAATTCAAGGTGGAAGAAAACTTATTTTTTAAAAATAGTCCGAGCACCATTCGAAATAATTCAGCATTAAGTGTACACAATGAGCACGCGTCATTTGCAAGTTGTATCATTAGCGTGATTTTTTGTTTAATAACACCATTAAATTCATTGGTGCATGTAACTCAGTTTTTTTAAATGTCATGAAGAATTCATTGCGCTTGGATCTGTTGCACCCTGCACCTCACAAATGAATGGTTGAGCAATTTTTGAACCAAAAGATACTCAAACTTTTTTTGATTCAAAATTGACTTCGCTTCGAAACTTGTCAGTGATTCATCATTCTCAGCCTACTTTTTTGCCATAGAACGGCATCCAACCATATTGCAAGTCCCATTCAGAGGCACATTAATTTCGGAAACTTCGCTATCAAAACGATTTCTTTCGAACTATTTTTTTTTCAGAATTTACTTGAATTGAAAAAAAAGCAAATTGAAGCTAAATTTCTAAATCATCATTTGTTCCTTTCCCTTGCCCTAACCTAGAAAGCGATTTCTTAAAATTTTTACCTGACTGATAAAATAGTTTGAAATCATCTAATTTTTGTTTTAAGTTTTTTCATTGGATCACGAATATAGTTTTCTAGCGTATCGGTTTAACAAAAAGTTTTACCAACATCAAGGATTTATACAGAGATGTAACATCCCTTGAGTAAAATCACTTTAAGAAAAACAAGTTTTTGCATGATATAACGACATTTAAAGAATTAAAAACGACTGTCGTTTTAAATCAAAAACTGGGAAATGAGTTCTTTCTCCACACGCTTTCTTTGAAAATTATCAAATCTGCGAATTCAAAATTCTGGATCCCGAAACAAACAGCAAAAATCTTTGTTTCTATTTTTTTTGTCAAACGTTTATCATTATGACCTAAAAGTTATTTGTTCTGTATTCTCAAGATTGGTATAAGGAAACACAGCTCACACAGTTTTGTCGTATTTTTATACATATTTGCTTTTGATTTGGCATGTTTTTTAGGTGCGAACTTCGTTTTCCGAATTTTTCATTTCTATTGGCTCACCTATTTGTATAACTTTAGGTAATTTGAAAAATGTGAAGCAACTTGATTTCCCTATTCAGCCTTAACGTGAAAATTTGTTTAAGAAAATAACTCGTTTAGATTGTCTTTTTGACCTATTGGGTTACTGAAAGAGATTCTGCTTTGTATCTATCAGCTTCTGCTTTGAATCACACTATTTTTGAAAAATTCTGAAAAGTATTTGCCTCTCGAAGAACGCGAATTTAGTTTTCTACCATATCCATATAACGAAACGATGTGCCAAAAACAGAGATTTATCTTCGCATGAATAAAAACCACTTGAAAAAAGCAAGTTTTTGCAAGATAAATGCTTTTTTCAAAACAGCTTTATCGTTTTCAAATCAAAAATCAAAAAGTGATTTCTATCTCCACAGTTTTTTCTGGGAAATATCAATTCTTTACAGTTTGATTTGCATTTATGAAATCCTGAAACAACATGTTTTTTTTCTCTTTTTTTTGGCAAGTTTTATCAATTTGATCCATAAGTTGTTTTTTTTGGCCTTTTAATGATTGTTAAATGGAAGCAGAGCTCGCAAACCAAAATTTTTGATTACCGATAAGTTTTTTGGGTAGCAAATTTCGAATTTTATCGAATTTTCCAATCTATTTTACTATTCGGTTGCAAAGATGATCCAAAACGCATTGTTTTTTTTTTCAAAAGCAGATTATTAGGTTGCGGCTTTGCTTTCTATATTTTCTGAAGTTTTTTTTACCTTTCCTTTTATAAAAAATTTAACAGATTACTTGAATAACTTTTCAAATTTTTAAAAAATTATGACCTTAAAGATTAAACTAAATCAAGATAGGTCTTTGAAGTTCCGCGTTTGCCTTTCCGCCGGCGTTTCAAGCGTTTTATTTCTGAAAATTGCCTAGTAGCTCGTTTTTGATTAATTTTTTTTTACAGTTACGTCAGTTCTGGGAAATTTCATTGACGTCTCCGAAAAAGCGCACGCAAGGTTTTTGCACTGATCTTCTGACAATTCAAAGGAGTTTTAACAATTCGATTGCTTTCTTTAACGCTTTTTCACTGTCTCAAGATCAGAGTTATCTCACTATTTTTGGACGTTGTCAAAAAACTTTCGAAAGCTATACAGATAACCGACAAGATCGGGCGGTAACAAGGTCGATTCTGAGGCGCAAATTCAATGCTCTTTTTTGCGATTGGTTTGATTCTTGGACATGGCAAAACAGCTAATTGACGAAAACCGAGGCTGGACAGCAACTTTTTTTGATGCTAAAAAATCTAGCAGGGATGAATTCATTTGTCATATGTAATTTTTGAGCGATGACATTTTCAAAGTTGCTAAGTTTGTTGGTACAAATACATGTATCAAAAACAAATGGGCGGAAAAATATGTTAAAAAAATACAATAAAATGGCTAGACAAATATCAAAGTAATCAAATCAAAGAATATTGAAGTTTATAACCCATGAAACTTGAAACAAACAAAATTGAAAAAGTGTTCTGAAGAATGTTTTCACGTTTGGGTAAAAAAGAGCTGTTTGGTATATGCCGTCTTCAAGAGCGGTTAAAAATCACAATAACTTTTGGAACATTAATTAAAGAGTTCTTAATATCAATTCTAGCGGCACAAAAAAGCAGCTTGTAATTTGATAGTCTGAAAAATGCCTTGATGAAAACAGGCGGCAATAATTAGATATGAAAAAAATGGTTTTACACGACCAGCTGATGTGATAATCGGAGCATACCAATTCGCTTCAAAACTTCAATTGATTCAATCCGACGTTAGAAAAAGAAGTTAGAAAGAAAAAACTAATGGTTTTTTCTGTTTGAAAATGTCTATTGACAATTACTTAGCTTTACAGCGCTGCGATCCATCGACAACGAAATATGGACCAGAACCCTCCGACTCCCAATCTGACGAAATTGAATCACAAATTGATGTTCCAGATTCAGAAGCAAGCAGCCAGAACGATAGCAAAAGTGACGAGGTTTCTGAGCGCACCATTATATATGACGCAGGATGGAGATTCCTGAATGCACAACTACCGCAAGTTATTAGAGACGAGCACAAATTGTTTAAGCTTATCTGGTCATTGGGTTGGTACAAGTTTGGTAGATTTTTAGTAACAACACATACACTTTTAAGCAATTTTTAGTTTTAATTCAACTAAAAAGCATATTAAATAGTTTATTCCTTCAATCAACTTAAGGAATTAAGGACTAAGACTTAAGGAATATATATCTCGAAAGAAGGTTATTGAGCTATCGTAGGCTGCCAAGTGTGATCTCGTATTAAAAACTTTTCAAACTTCAAAACACCGACGATTTGAAGTTTTGTTGTACAATTTATAAAAAATTATCATAAAACGGGCTTGAAACTTTGAGCTTTCCAAAATTTGATAATGATTCAGAACGATATGTGATTTTTGCTACCAATTTTTTGTTCTTTCAGTTTTCCACTAATAAAAATCGGCAAGACTTTACTTTTAAAAGTCAAAGTTAAACTTTGGTGGTCAAATCATTATGAGCTACCCGGGTTCACCAAGAATGCTTATCACACAATTTCATATTAAGAAAAAATTTCTTTTCATACATTTTCAAACAATTTCATGGACTGTATCAAAAGTGGAAAACAATCATTTTTTCCATGCTATTAAATTCTTTAACAAGCCTTTTTTGCCACACTCTCGAATTGAATAACCTGCTTTTAGCCATGAGTTTTATCACCAAAATTGTTTGAAGATAGCAAATGCAAATTTTTACCTTGAAACTGTATAATAAACCACAAATAAAATTTTAATTTTTTTTATTTTGATTTTTTGAGTTTTATCCATCATTAGAAAATCCAGCAAGTAAATGACGATTACCATGCTGATAAACTGCATTTGGTGATATTAGCCATAGTTGATAGTAACATTTTCACACAGATTTATAGACAAAAAAACTTAAATTTTTGCATATGGCCAGAAAGTTTTTGCTTTGCCAAAAACTTTGGTGGTTTAGGTTCATCTAACATATGAAACTTTTAAAAATAACTATGTGTATAAAAAAATTCTTGAGGGTTATCTTTTGTTTTTTTTAAAGTAAAAAACATAACCTCGATTGCGTTATAGACATATACACAAAAAATCAAATTAGGCATGTAAGTTTTCTTCTTCGGAAAATGCCTTTGAACATTTTTTTTAAATTGCTATGAAAAAAGTATAAAAACATTTTTATCTCATATTCGTTTTTTTTTTCTATGGAAAAAAGCATATCATATATTTTTCAGATATTTAATATCATATATTTTTCAGAAATTTATGTATCATAAGTTTCTTTTTGTTCAAAACTTTTTTTTGCTAAGGTTGCTCTTATTTTACCAAACCTGCCGCCATTTTTTTTATTGTTTGAGTTTTAAACCAATTTACAATAATTTTTGAAACAAATTTGCTTGAAAAATTGTTTATTTTATTATTTTTTCATGTAAAATTGCATGATAAGCTTTTTTATAATTTCCATATATGAAGTTATACGATAGGAAGTCAACCCGGTTACTTGCACAAAAACTGCAAAATTTTGTTTATCTAAATAAAGTAGAAAAAAATTTTAAAATCAAACTGAAACATACATATTTTGCTTGTATCATTACCTTGTAGTCTACATTGTGCTTTCCGCTACCTTCATTTACTCCGTGTACCAGGTTGGAAACAAATATTTAGAGTATCCGGTGACTATCGAAATTGAAATCGTTTCAAAGCCAGCTTTGGAGTTTCCGGGGGTAACAGTTTGTAATGAAAACCCAGTTAAGAAATCGCTCGTCGAGGGTTTGTGGTTTTACAGTGACCTTTCTCTTTTGGATGACTTTGTCAAGTACTCACTGAGATCTAAAGCCCTTACAGCTATGGGACAACCAAAAGGCATAGATTGCCCAAAAGGTAAGACGCTGTTTCCATTTTTTAGCAAATATACAAACATATAATAGAGAGACCAAAATTAAGAGATCAACTTGTCAAGAGTAGAAATTAACGACAATGCGACTATTTGAAATTTTATTTGGTTGTTTTTCATTTTGAAAAAGCCTTTCCCCAGGGATTTTACCCCCTCATCACCCAGAGAATCCCTACACCGCTAAAAAATTTTATCAAAATAGGGTCCTCATAGCGTTTTGAGAGAACTCGGATAATCAATTTGGTCGAGCGTAAGAAAAGGTACAAAACTTTTTTGAAAATCCGCCCCCCCCCTCGGGAAAATTCTAGATCCGCCCCTGATTGGAGCCAGAAGCCCATTGAAAAACTTTAGTGTCGGTCAGCCAGTGGCTTTGATAAAATAGTACTATATAGAAAAATTTGGCAACAAAAATTGAGTGGATAGGGTTTACTTTCATCTTAACGTGGACTTTCTAAATAAAAAGCTTGTTTCAGACAAAAAAATGTTTCAATGTCACAATTCAAAACTTTGTATTCCAACTGACTGGCTGTGCGACGGCGTTTCAAATTGCGGTGAAAATGACCGAAGTGATGAAGATCAAGAAATTCATAACTGTTCTACAATTAGGCTTGAAAAACAAAAACTTCACTATGACATGAGAGAACAGCAGCTGATGTTCAAAAGTTTGTTCCCTTTCGGCGAAACCTTGTGCAAAATGGGATACGACAGGTGCAGCTTTTTTATTTGTATGGTGGAAAACGATGGAATTTTGGAGTGTCCACATAAAGGTAAATACATTTAAAAGCAACATTTTCGTACTCCAGAGTAAATTTTGCGGAATCTTCAACAGCTTAAAAAATATTTTAAAAACACTCATATATGAGTGTAGTTGATTATGTTGCCATGAAATCTACTTTTTTAAGCGGAATCGGCGTTTTTTCTGCGGATATCGTTACTTACAGATCTCAATGCCTACAAACTGGCGTTTTCTCAAGTAAGGTTCGTTGATCTCCACTTTATCTCAAACGCTGATCTGTATCACTTCAGTTTAACTTACATGCTGAGACCTTCAAATGCGTTTGTTTTCATGATTTGTAGATTTCCCGCACTAGAGTTTCATGGATAATAGTCAAACTTTTTTTATCATTTCATAGTCAGTATCCATAAACTTACGAAAGTAATCGATTAGAATCCGTTAAAAATGCATTAGAGTTCTAATAATTTTTTAATCATTAAAGTTCATTTAAAATAATTATAATCAATTATAATCCATTGAAAATGATTATAATCAGAACATGTTAAACCATTATAATCCCTTATAATCTATTATAATCGATAATAATGGAATTTTTCAGAGATTTTTTTGTGAATTTTGCAAATTTTGCAAGTTTTCTATTTTCCTGTTTAGTGCAGTTGCTACGGATTACTTTTCATAACTTTAATTTTTCACATGAAAGTTTATACACTTATGTTTCTCTACTTTTTCAAGTGGCAGTTTAACAGTTTATTGTTCCGACTTTCGATACGAAAGTAACGGAAAATTTGTGCTCGGGGTGTGTTTTTTTTCTTCAGACAAATTTCGACTTTTTAACTAGCCATTTTTGACGGAATTTTTTATATCATTCGAAAGCTATTGTTGTCCTGAGCTTAAATTTGAAAAAATATTTCACCTGTGATCATTTTTCGTAAAGTTATGAGGGTTTAAAATTTGCCATTTTGGCCATTTTGACCAATTTGGGACAATTAATGCGCGATATATTTCGCGCTATTAATGCGTAAGCGGAGATTTAATCCGTCTTAGAAATCGTTCCAAATTGGTTGAAAGAAGCTTATTCGCCATAATTGTTTTGTTGCAAGGAGCGAACTCTATTGCTTTGTACTTTATATGGCGTGTGGGGGGATGATTTGCATAGAAAAATTTTCAAATTTTAGAAAAAAGTTATTCATTTTATTTTTCTTCATTTAATTTTTTTTTCTTATTACTGCTCCATAAACGTTAAAAGGCAGTCGGAACTTACAGGGCTTCGCCCTGATACAAGGAGTTTTGTTGAAATTTTATTTTTGATTCTACGGGTTGGGATTGGGGCTGGGGTTTGAGAGTGGCGGGAGGAGGGGTTGAGAGTGGCTGAGGGGGGGGGGGGGGGTCAAACTTTTTTGAGATATTTAGGGATGAACATGTTTGTTTTTGTTCTAAATTTGCAGAAAATTGATTTTTTTCTATTAATTTGGTGTCATTTTGATGTAACTGTTCTACTTTTTCATCCAAATGTTTCAAGAATTTGATTAGCTGTATATTATTCTCTGCAGAAAAAAATCGATTTTCATGGATTTTTGGTGCCTAAAAAGTTCGATTATCCTGTCAAAATAATCGGTTAAAATAGATTTTTAATTAATAAATGAAATCTATTATTATATCTCCAAAAAACCCATTTCCATGGTTGGATAGGTCAAGAAGCTCGATTATATGGGTTGAGTTTTAAACCGATATAATTAAGTTTTTTAACGCTATAATCCATTATAATCGATTATTTCCCATGAAACTCCAGTGCGAGTTGCAACATGGTGATAACAATAAACGTATAGATAAAAAAAAGAAACATATAGCAGCAAAAATGTTTAAGTAAACTTCAGAGGTATGAACAAATTTTCAAGCTGAAGCCCATCTCTTGCTGGTAGCAATTCCCAACTTTTGTCAAGAATAATTTTTACCAAAAAAAATGCTAATTATGTCAAAGTAAATTTTTACCCCAAAATTGTTGCAAGTTACCGAAAAAAGTTGCAAATGCGTGCCTCAAATTGGGCCCTCTTTTCAGATATCAAATTAACTCAGAGAAGTAAATTTTGTTAAATATGGGCCCGTTTTAATCAGATGGCACACTTTGTTTTAAAGAGGCACATTAGTTTTTTTCAAAATCTTCGAGTCTATGTAAATCTTGGGTCGAGCGAAAGTCCACTCAACTCTTTCACCAGTGCAAGATTGTTCATTTTAAGAAAATTCCTTATATTGCGAGCTGTTTTGGTTTTTGATTGTGGTGTTGGACGCTAATGTTGATTGATTTCCCGGGTAATTCGGTCCAATTTGATGACACAGACCAGTCCCTATTAGAATGAATTCACTGCCGTTTGCAAGGAAGCTGGAAGTGATTGCATCACAGTTTGAGTATTTTCATTACTCAAAGTATCCCAGTGAGCAGGAGGGCAAATTGCGTGACATAATTAGAATGTCGGATGATTGAAACAGAAATAAAAAACAGAGGCGATACGAACAAAGGTCTGAATTACAGAGACAAAATAGCAAGTTTCCAAGCTATTTTTTTCTACTCATCTGTACATCAATTCATATCTTGTTTTCTGTTTCACATTAAGTTCTACACTATTCTTGAATTCCAAGTTTTCTATGAAACCATACTATTCAAGACAATTTGATGAACATATCTTGAAAGTCACTTTGTTGAAGTCAAATTTTATTACTCATTAGTTCGGAACAAATCATGCTATTATTAAAAGATTTTACCGCATTTTTCTTTAATTCATGTGAGATAATTCATGTCATGAATATCCTCGGGGGAGGGAGATCTTATTTGGAACCGAAGGGGAAGGAGTTGAGCCAAGTTTTTTTTTTTGTTGTTGTTGTTGTTGTAAAACAATTAAAGTGGTCTTAAATCTTCTTTTTTGGGGTTACGAGCGCAAGTTTCACCGCTGGTCTCGTTAAAGTACCTAGGGCTGTTTTCAGTTTACACGAGCGCGCGATGCCATCCGAGCCGGTAAAAACTTCTAACACTCGACCCAGTGGCCAGATGCCTCGTGGTGTAAAGTCCCCAAGTATCCACACGAGGTCATCTTTTTCGAGTGGTTCCTCGGGTTGCGTCCATTTAGTCCTTCTGATGAGAGTCGGAGCGTACTCTTTAAGTAGACGCCTCCAGAAGCTGTCAAGTCTATCTTTTGCTCGCTTCCAGGACTTGTTGGACAGTTTATTGGTAGATGCTTCGTAGAAGGCTGCTGCTGGAGCGTAGACGAATGGACGACCCATTAAGAAGTGGTTGGGTGTCAGTGGAAGGTCGTCGTCAAGGTCGCTACTGACATGAGTTAGCGGACGTGAGTTGAAGATTGCCTCGGTCTCGGCTACGATAGTAGCAAATAGATCTCTTGATAGTCGATCAGAACCGAGATTTAGTAAGAATGCTCGTTTTATCAATGAGACGAGTCGCTCCCACACGCCGCCAAAATGGGGGGCAGCCGGAGGATTTAAGCGCCATTCAACATTGTGGATTTGTAGCGTTTCAGTTAGGGTGGTTTCGTTGAAGTTGATTGGTTCTGAGCGTAGTTGTTTACGCGCGCCGACGAAGTAAGTAGCGTTGTCAGAGATTAAAAGCTTAGGTGTGCCTCTCCTAGCAATAAAACGTCTAATTGCCGTTATACAGTTGTTCGTAGTAAGGTTGTCTGTCGATTCCAGGTGAACCGCGCGAGTAGAGAGGCATGTGAAGAGGCAAATATAGCTTTTTTCAGTTGTATCCTTTGTTGCTATATAGAATGACCCGATATAGTCAATTCCTGTGTTTTTGAACGGAAATGGGTCGTCAGACGGATCGTCGAAACGAGTTGGCGGCAAGTCGGCCATGAATGGATGTAGCCCTTTGCCTTGGAATCTTCTGCAGAGAAAGCAGTTATGTCTTATCTGTCTGAGTGTTTTTCGGAGCCCCATGATGACAAAACTTTGTTGCAGGTAGTTGCGAATGTACTCAGTGCCGTGGTGCATGCAGCGGCGATGAGCGCTCTCGATCATCATGCGCACAATTGGGTCCTTTGCGTTAAGAATTATTGGATACTTTGTTGCGTCCGGTAAAGGTGAGTTTTGTAGTCGTCCTCGCGCGCTAATAACACCGTTGTCGAGAAAAGGTGACAGTTGTTGCAGTTTGTCTTTGTTTTCAACTTGTTGCTTGGTTCGTAGTTGATTGTAGGTGTCACCAAAGGTTTCCTGCTGGGACTGTTGATAAAGGAGGAGCTTAGCTTTTTCTAGGTCTTTCATAGTGGTAGAACGTTTACCGTTTCCCTTAAGTGTATCGACAAAAACTATAACCCGAGCTGTGACCCGAACTAATCGAAACCAATCTGAAAACCTGGAAGAATCGATTAAGGGTATAGTTGAGGGGCTAACCGTTGTAGCATTACTTTGTTCCATTATTTCCTTGGTTCCCCAAATAGGCTCATTGTTGAGTAGAAATTGTGGTGCATCCAACCAGAGCTTTGCTACGTCTTTAAGTTCAATTCCCCGTGTAGCACTGTCTGCTGGGTTGAGTCTACCAGGGATGTGTTTCCATTGTTCGGCTTTGCGTAAAGTAAGTATTTCACCAACTCTGTTTGCGCAGTAAGTTTTCAGTTTACCAGGTGAAGCGATCCAGGACAAAACAGTAGTGCTATCCGTCCAAAAGTGAGTGGAGTGGGGCTTTAACCGCATTTCATCAGTAGCGAACTTGCATAGCCGAGCACCCATAAGGGCGGCTTGTAATTCCAGTTTAGGAATGCTCTCTTGGTTCAGTGGTGCTACCTTTGTTCTGCCAATCAAGAAAGTAGCGTGTATGCCAGAGCTACAAGCAGTTCGGAAGTAGATGCACGTAGCCATTGCGTCTTGCGACGCGTCGCAGAAAACATGCAGCTGTATATCACTAGGTGACAGCTGTGGACCAAGTAAGCGCGGCAGTCTAACAGGGGGTTCTTGTTTGCATTGGTCAACCCATTTGTCAATTATCGGAACAAAGTCACTGGGCACGGTTTCGTCCCAAGAGATACCAGACTTCCACAAGTTTTGCAGAAGAATTTTGAGTTTTATGACAAACGGCGCTAGGATGCCTAAGGGGTCGAAAACCCTTGCTACTGTAGAAAGAACTGTTCGGAGTGTAGATGATGTAGTATTATTTAGCTTGGTTGTTGGTTGCACGAATATCGTATCGTCAGTTGTGTCCCATTTGACACCCAGAACACGATGCACTGTAGCATTAGTAGAAACTTCGCCTCCATCAATGGAGTAGATCGCGTCATTAGTGTTAGATACGAACTTAGTTAGGTTGAATCCCCCCTGTCTTAGGGAGGATTTTAGTTGCGTAGTAGAGTCTCTAGCCTCGTGTGTCGTGTTGAACGAGTGAACAAAGTCGTCCATGTAAAAACTTTTGTGAAGCAGTTGAGCAATAATGGGTTTGGTTACGCAGTAATCGGCAGCTGTTTGATGAAGCGCAAAGATGGCAATGGATGGTGAGCATTTTGCACCAAAGATAAGTCGCGTGTATTGGTATTGTTTGATACCATTTTTAGTAGGCCAAAGGAAGCGAAGCGCATTTTGACCTTCATCTTTAATACCTATTTGCATAAACATACCTTCAATATCCGCCGATACAGCCACAGGTTTTTCCCGGAGTCGTAGTAGAAGTCCAAACATGTTGTTCAGGAGGTCAGGTCCAGTTTCGAGGCAAGAGTTCAGCGAGACGCCCTTGTAGGTTGAGGCAGCGTTGGCCACTCTGCGTACCTTTCCGGGCTTGTTTGGATTAGTTACAGGGTGATGTGGGAGGTACCAAAGTAATTCAGGTTGGGGGTATTGGAAAGTAACGGGCTTGACATAGTTATTTTCCAGGTCGGTACTAAGCGATTTCTCATAGAGTTGCATGGTTTCAGGGTCTTTTCTGAGCCGTTTTTGTAGCGATAGCAGTTGACCTTTAGCTACCGGATAATTGTTTGGCAATTTTATTTCGTTTTTCCAGAGTAGATTTATTTTGTAGCGATCTCCATCGTGCTCAATACTTTTTTCCATAAATCTTAGTTGTCGTTTGCTTTTATCAGAGTATGTAGCTTTGTTATCTTCCTGGATGCCTGATCCTTCTACTTTCCAGAAATTTTCCACTAATTCAGTGAGATTAGCGTCTTCTTGATCATTTAAGTCAATGAAGTTAGTTGAGTGTGTATTTGATCGGGAACTATTAGATTTCTGGTTGAGTGGGCCAGTGATCGTCCAACCTAGTAGGTTTTTTACAGCGTAGGGGGTGCCTGTAGGACCTTTTCTGATATCGCGCTACGCAATATTCCAGAAAGCATCTACGCCAAGGAAAATTTGAACTGTGTTGTCTCCTAGTTCAGGAAAGTTGACATGTCGAAGGTGATTGTAGAGTGAGCACGTTTTGTTAAGGTTGTTTGCGTCGATAGCGTCAAAACTCAGAGCTTCAACTGAATAGACTGATTGTAGGGTGAAAGTAGGTTTTGTAGCGTTATGTGGTCCGATACTAAGCCGGACCAGCGAGGAAGACACTTTGTCGTTACTGAAAGCACCTCGTACGCTAAACTGTAGTTGTTGGCTTGGTTTGCACTGAAGTGTTTCAGCTGTTTTGCTGAGGATATATGAGCAGCTGCTGCAGTTGTCGAGTATGGCGTAGCAATCTAGTTTGATGCCATTGTTAAACAGTGTTACCGGCATAAATTGTAACTGATTTCTGATGTTGTTCATATTTTGGATTTGATCCTCAGCTTGTTCCGAGGGCTTGGTTACTGTAGTGCCAAGCTGCATGTTGTTTGATTTTTGGTTGTGCGTTTGAAACGGTTTTTTGTCGATGTGTAGAGTTGAATGGTGTTTCCCTCCGCAGTTGTTGATGGAACATCGCTTAGACGATGTGCATTCACTAAATCTGTGTTGGCCTAAGCAGTTGAAGCACAGCTTATGTTGCTTCACCAGCTCTGCCCGTTGATCTACGGGAAGTTTCAAAAAGTCCGGACATTTTCCAACGTAGTGAACTTGGTTATCTATTGGACATGTTAAAGTTGTTGGTCTTGCTGATATGCCTGAAGATTTGTCGTAGTTTTGCCTGGACATAGAAGTAAATTGGTTGGGTCGGCTGTCGGGTTGTTGTTGCTTCATAGGTTGGCGATTTCGTCCCGCTTGGTTTGGAGTCGACGGGTCTATGTCCAGGTTCTCGCATGCTCGCGAGTAGTTATTGAGGTACTGCGTCAAGTCTTTGAGTGTAGCATAATCGAGATCGTGCAGCACGCAGTGTTCTTCCCACTTCATTAGTAGAGTTACTGGGAGTTTTGATCGAGCAAGTCGAGTCAGGTTACTAGAATTTAGATCAGCGGTGTAGCCGTTGAGTTCGAAGTTGTGGATTAATTTCCGTAGGAAAGCAGCGTATCTTTTGAAGCCCTGTGGTTCGCTTAGTATCAATTTGTCAAACTTTTCAAGTTCCCTGATGAACGCTGACACCACATATTTTGGGTTACCGTATCTACGCACTAATTCAAGTATTGCCTGTTCATACTGAGAAGAACTGGTTCCGTAGCTCTCTATTAAAGATTTAGCATTATCAGTGCATAATGACTGCAAGTAAGTTATTTTTTCAACCGGGCTTAGGCGTGGGTTGTTGCCAATCGCAGTCTGGAAGAGTTCGAATCAGTTGTTCCACTCCAGTGGGTTGCCGTCAAACTTTTGTAGTTTTATATCTGGCAATTTGAATCCTTTCAAACTGTAGTTGATGGCAGTGGTCGGATGACTGGTAGTGTGGTTGGTGACGTGTCTTTGTTCATTATCGAAAAGGCTGTTGCGTTGTTGTTCGTGTGATTGTAGGATAGTCCTATGATGATCATTGAAGTGGTTGGTAACGAACTGTTCAGATGTAGTAGCAGGACTATTTGCAATTGAAGTTGTTAGCAGACCAAATCGGTTATTGCCAGTTGACATCTGGGCTTCGTGTCTTGAGTTGTCGTTCCAAATGCGATTTTCATTGGAAACTGGTGGAGGCGAGAAGTTGTATCGTAGAGGAGCTCGAAAGTTGAAAGTACATGGGTTTGCAGACGGTGAGATTGATCTGAAATCAGTTGTAGAAGTAGTGATGACACCGTTGATTGTCTGATCCATAGCTCTGTTGGTTCCCGGTAGAGGTGGGAAACTGTAGCGTTGGGGAGCGTCTAAGTCGAATGTACTCAAGCCGTAGGTGGATGTGTAAGTTGAGAAGTCGGCAGCCGTAGTACTGATGAAGTTGTTGGCCAAGCTTTTAGTAGTATTTGAGCTTCTTACTGGTACACTGGCTGTTGCAGATGTGCCTTGCACTCTAAGTGGGCTGTTTGACCTTGTGGAAACTGAACCATCGTTTGTTGAGGCCTTTTCGTATTTTCTAACATTGATTAGTAGGTCGCACTTTCGTTTTCGTAGCGTTGAAGCAGTGTTGAGGCAGTCTTGTGCTTCCTGAGTAGAAAAAGCGGCTAAGTCGTCTGCGAGCGTATCAAGCAGGTCAAAACAAGTGGTTATCTCCTCAAAACTGAGTTTAACGTACTCGATTTCGCTTGAGTTGGCTATTTGCCTGGTTACTTCTTCCTCAAGCTCCTCGAAAGTACTGTAGCGGCGTCTCCATTGATTGAGTAGCTGTTGTAAGGTTGGCTTCGTTGGAGCCATTCAAGAAAGTAGTACAAAGAGTAGAAAAGATGTATTAAAAGTTAACGAGCTCGGATGGCAGCGATCGCAGAGTAGTTCCGGTAATGAAGCTTTTTTGAGCTTTCTCAAGGTTTTTACTATAAGTTAAGTTTAATTTTTTGTTAAAGTCAACCAGCCACAGGGTTATCCCGGTGGTTAATTAAACAAAGTGAGCTACAACTCACGCAGTTATGAGCTTTTTAATTATGGTTAAGGACTAAGCGGTGAAACTTTCTTTTTTTTACGGTTTTTTTTAAGAGTTCAAATGAGTAAAAAATTTTGAGACTATCAAAATTTTTGTAGAAAGTTTTGTAGATGTGGCTAGTAAACTATTTGTAGTTATGGGTTTAAAGAAAACGTTTCAGAAAAAATGGGCTTTTGAAAATTCGCAGCAGCTAGTTTTGGGCTAGAAGATTTTGGCTATCGGGTTTTGGCTATCAGTATTTTTTTTTATAAGTGGGAACCTTGTTTTTTTTGTGTGTTTAGGTACTACCTTAATACCCCGAGGATTAAAATTAAATTGACCAATTCTAACATTTCACATTGGAGGTTGTGGATTTCTTTAAAAAAACAGCACAAAAGTTTAGCGCAATTGTTTTAAATTTTAGCACAATGTGGGTTTTGCTATAGCACGAACTTGAATAAAGCTTTCAAAATCGACTATGGGGTTGAAATTTTTGTAGCAAGATCATGAATTTTTAAATTTAAGCACAAAAATGTCTTTTGAAGTAAAAAAATGTTTTCGAAATGGATCTAGCCTGAGTTGTGATGTAGGACCTTGGTCAGGACCTGTTGTTGATGCCGTTGATCCAGATCCAGGTGTGGGTCCGTATGTAGGTCCAGATGTAGGTCCAGATGTGGGTCCGTATGTAGGAACAGATGTTTGTCCAGATGTGGATCCAGATGTGGGTCCGTATGTAGGTCCAGATGTAGGTCCAGATGTGGGTCCGTATGTATGAACAGATGTTGGTCGAGATGTGGGTCCGTATGTAGGAACAGATGTTGATGCGAGACCTGCTTGATGAGTCAGGCGAGGCCTTTTGGATGAAGGCTAGTTGCCACGGGGGGCTGAATTTCCCTTGAGCGGGTAAATTCCGAGACTTCGAGAAAAAAATTTTGGTCGCCAAATATTCAAGACAATTTGATGAACATATCTTGAAAGTCACTTTGTTGAATTCAAAATTTATTACTCATTAGTTCGGAACAAATCATGCTATTAATAAAAGATTTTACCGCATTTTTCTTTAATTCATGTGAGATAATTCATGTCATGAAAACATACCATAAACAAAGAACATGCTGAAATGTTGACTGAAACATTAATGGTTGATTCAGATCTTGATTTGACTCATCAACGTTGATTCATCAATCAAAAGTCATCAACCATCCATAAAAATTCTCATATAAAAACAGGCTTGACTCCACCAAAATTTGATCAGGCATTTTGAGTTCTTGAGTCTTCAAACGGCTATTTTTGCAGCAAACGGCTATTTTTTCATAGCAAAATACCAAACGAGTATAGCTAATCGCTACGGCAGCCCTAACGGCTTTTCTGCACGATCGTTCACGAAAATCTTCATTAAGCAAACAAACAAAAACTGAGCCAAAGACAGGTAGTTAATCAAAACAAATATTAATTTGAGTCAAGCAGCCTTTGTTGTTGTTGTTGTTGTTGTTGTTGCCTAGGTGCCCGTAGTTTGGCCCTCCTCTTGTCCCTCATTTGTGGCTTCTTCTGTATCGAGTTGCAGGAAAGCAGCTGCTTCGATCGGGTTTTCCCAGAGTGCGTGGGGGGTGATTGTAGTCGGGTTTGCGCTGCACCTGAATAGGTGACCCGTTGTGTGGGTTTCTGAGTTGCACTGTGGGCATGTTTCTGGGGTTGATTCATCTAGTCTGTGTAGGTAGCTTTGTAGGAATGGGGAGTAACCGCTCCGCAACTGGGCAAGGGTCCGTCTGGTACCTCTCGGTAGTCGTAATTCATCCTTGCTCAGTTTGGGGGCTGGTTCGTCGAGCACTTTGTTGTTGTCCCGGTTGTCTAGGGCGTCTTTGACCTCATTTGTGTGCACTTTTTTGAGGAGCCCTCTGTAGTCCTCTTCGGTAACGTGCGTGTCGTCGTCTTCTTCTGAATCGGATGTTTCGAGGAGTGCAGTGATGTACCTCTCGTACCTCTCGTACCTCTCAAGCAGCCTTTCCAGCAAGTCTCTGTAAACTATTCTGGGCAATTTTCTTTTTCAATAAGCGAATATTAATTTTATGGAAGTTTTGGATATTGGGAGCTGTTTTGCTTTCCCGACTGTGTTCATAGACAAAAAAGATTTTTGGTTTCTCGGGATTTTCGGTCCATTATAATTTTACAGGCCAATCATTATCATAGATCAATTATAGATCAAATTGTTTTTTCTTTCTAAATTGGAAGTGATTGCATACAAAAAAAATTACAATCAGACGAAAGAAGCAGAGGTCTGGATTATAGTAGAAGAAGAGAAAAGTCCAAAACTTTGAGTCCCTTCAAATATCAAGCATCAACTTTTTTTTTCACTTAAAACATTGGCTTGTAATTTTTTCTGCTCTTTTTCTGAAGCACCTCATTTGATTTTTGAAAAGAACTCAATTAATTTACATTCGTTTTCTTAACTCATCTGTACAACAGCTCATCTTTTTCTTAACGGAAAGTTTTTAAAACAGACCAAAAACTAACTCATCAATTGAACGTGTTTTTACCGCCTGAATAAGTCGAATGGTTGATTCTACTCTTGATTCAATTCAAAAATGTGAAATAAGCTCAACCTTGAATCGTTGTTTTTGTTTACTAAATAAGTTCAAAGAAAAGTCTCGTTAAGAATTCAGTTAAGGCTCTGGTAAAAAAAAACAGTTTGAACAAACGATGACGCGACAAGATTTTTTCAAGGTTGTATCTACCTGGGGATGAGTATATCTGGCATCAATTTGTAGGCATTAGGAACAAATTTCAGACAAGAAAAAAATCAGAATATAACCACTTATTGAGCAGATGACAAAACAGTTGAATTTTTGAGTTAGAGTGCGACTTGAAATAAAGTGATTCTGAAAGTGTGGCATATCAAGAAAGTGTTGCAAAAGCTTGAATGATAGGTCGGACAATTTTAAACAGATAGAAAACTTTGCTCTAAGAACTATAAAAAATTTTACAACAAAAAAAAACATAAGTAAAAAAAATCCAAAACAAACCAAAAACATACAAAAAAAGGTTCAATTGAATCAGAAAATTTCAAAATTTATCCTTCATCTTCCTCAGTGAAATCAACTAAAAGCTTAGACGTTTGCACATCCACGTCCTCTCTTCTCTGTCCATGCTTAACAGTCGAGTACTTACTAAATTGATGGAGCCATGTGAGTTAGAACCGATGTGGTTAACTCATAGAGTAATTTCAGATAGGGTACACCGTCTGCTCGTCACGCTATCTTATTTTCGGCCGGATAGATTCGTGCAACTTCTTAGTCTAATACCGATCCTAATCTTACTCTTATACTATCTAGTCTCAGGGTGTTTAACTAGTCTCTGCTAGGCTCAATAGATCTAGGGTATACTGGTTTATTGCGGCTGCTGAAGTTCTCTTAGAGAGGCAACTAATTTCTAAGTTAAATTCAAATCTCTCTGGTGCTGAAATTACAAGTAATTTCAGCACTTACAAATAAAAGGGTTGTTAGTTAGATGGATCATGATTGGTTAATATTAAATACTTTACAGTGGTAAAATATCTAATTTATCCAATCATAAAATATAGTTTAGATCAGGTTCCACCCATCCGGGTTTTACAGAGTTTTTTAGAATAGTTCTTCTGCAATTCGAAGGATGGATGATGGACGTTGGTATTTGGCGAACATCATATTTCTTTTCCGTTTTCTCTTTGTTAGAGAAGTTCCAGGACGCTGGAGTGAGGGGCATCAATCGTTGTGTCTTCTTATGATAACGATGGTATTTCCCAATGAAATCAATCTGATTTCAGAATGGTTTGCTATGACGGGTTTTTCTGTTTTATGTAGAGAACTTCTTTTGTGTTCGACCTCGTCTGGGAATGGCGTGGAGATTGTGCGTGGAGGGAATGCCTTGTAACTCGGATCTGTACGTATACTTGAACATCGAGGTGGTCATTGGTCTAGTTCAATGAAGTCCTTTTCTGCGAAGTCAAGTCTTACTCTAAATCCTTTGAGCTTGTGATTGTGGACGGCATATCGGTTTGTGGTTGGCCATTCTTTTTTAAGTGTAGTGGGGTCATTTTGTCTTTGGATGTTCGTCTTTGTTTTTGTGTGCTGATCTATATACTGCAAGGTATAGTTTACATTTTATAAAATTTGTATTAGTTCAGTTTTTAATTATGATTTTGGTTAGTTGTTTTCACAAAAGAATTTTGTTTTAGTTCGGTTATTTTGAAGAGTTACTCACCCTTGAGTACCTCTTATTAAAAATAGAAGTGTGGTCACAAAGCGTGGATGTAGAGCGGTGGGTTAGGCCGGCTATAGAGCATGCTCAGGACGTCCTCTTTGGTGGGTTAGGCCAGGAGTGGGAGTATGATTTCGTGCGGTTTCTGTGAGAGGTCCTGTTATGTGATAACATTTTATGTTGGCTTTATGGTGGTTTTTTTTCTTATGTTTCGTTGGTTGTGTCCTTTTTTCAAAAATCAAATTGTTTTTGGTATGGGTTTGTCTTTCGACTTTTTTGTGTTTTATTATTTCTTTCTTAGACTTTATAAAAGTCTTCAAAAGAATAAATTATCCAGTTTTAAACTGGGTTAATCCGGTTTGGGTACCGTTGGTTTTCTTTTCTTAGTCATGCTATTATTCTATGATTTGTGGTGTTTAGTAAGCTGCGTTGGTTAGTTTTGTTTAGTATATAATTCCTTTCCAACCGGGTTAAAGGAAAGTTTGAAACTTGTTATTGCTTGTTAGAGTTGTTGAGTGTGAAAGCTTGAAACTGAAATTCATTATTTAAACAATTCTTCTTGGGCGAGCTGTGCGAGTTTGGATAGAATTCTTGTGCGAGTGAATGAAAATATCAAAAGATTAGTACTGCATTTTCATTTTATCAATTTACTACATAGAATTTTAATTTTACTGCTTGTTTTGGGGAAAAATTAATTTACAAATTTTCATTTTTTATGAAATTTATTGCTTTTGAGGAAACAGTTTATAAATCAATTTACTACATTTGGTATAAATTTTATCAGTTTATCTTGTGGAAAATTTTAGTGAAGTGAAGAATTTTAACAAGTTTATTTTTTATTTTGCTTTTTTGTTTCTTCAGATGATCCTGGTATGAAGACTAAAGATCTAAATGAAACATGAGTAAAGAATGGTTAGTATTTATTTCAAATTTATTTATGCAAAATATGTATAAATTATACTTACCTGTTAGTCGTCGGGGAAAAAACCGTGGGGGAAGATGTCGTGTATTATGTCGGAGTTTGTTAGTAATTTTGCTAGTATGCGAATGATGTTTTTAGTTTGAAGCAGTGGCCAAAGCAATTGAAGTGCTTTAATAGTTTTTAGTTCTTCAGTGCCAACTGCAAACTCATAAGGTGTGTTTTGAATGAGGTTATATAATTTGTGATTGTATTTAGTGTTGTGGATGAATTCTAATATTGGGATTTCTATAGGTTGGATAAATTCATGTTGGATAAGGAAGGGTCTGGATTCTTCTGCGTTAAAGGTCTTTGTGATGGGACAAAATATATACATTTGGGTTATGGGATCATAATTGCGGAGGATGCCGTGAAGGTTAGTATCTTTGATGCAATATGTGAAATTAAGAAAAAATGGTGAAGAGTATTTAGAGTTAAGGAACTGAAAACGGTGGTGTGGTTGTCTTGATGGAGTGTGTAGGTCAAAATGATTTTGTATGAAGCGATAATATATATATGTGTGGGCTTGTTTAGTGCGTAACATAATGTCGTGTGAGCAGTGCAAATCGCGTTCATGTGGTGCAAGGAAGTGGAAGGTTATTGAAAATAATTGAAATTTTTCTTTTAAACTTTCGTAAGCTTGCATGTCGGTTAGTGCTTCAGAAATGATGTGATCAAATTTTCGATCAAATATATTGAGTGTAAATACATATGGTGTTTTGATGAAGAATTTTTCTGTTAGTTGTGGATTAGCGAAGCGATCATCATCTAAAAATTGGTCTTGGTTAATTCGTATGATGTTATGATCGTAATATTCTAGCGTAAATTCGTTAGCTCGGGGTGCAGTGAATGTTTTTTGTGATTTTTTATATCCTATATAAGTAAATTGTCTATGTGTTAGTGGTGTGGTGAGTCGATATAGCATATCTTGATTTCTTTCTATATCGTCATGAGTATTAGATAATGGTAGGCAAAGGGGATTAGTAAAATGATAATATGATGTCCAATGAAGTGTAGGCATTAAAACATGTTCATCTACAAAGCTACGTGTGTCGTTAGTGTCATGAGGGGTGTTTAAAGTATATTATGGAAATGAAGGTAAGGTGATTGCTAGAAAATCTTTCGTGTTAGTGTGATGTGGATGATTAATATATTCACGGGCTGTTCCTGGTTTGGTTGGGAATGGATGGTTTGGGAATTTTCTTTTAAAAGTACGATAAGCTCTATTAGTGCTTTTTGATGATTCGGTGGAAGTGGATGATTGTGCTAATGATGCAGAATAAGCTGAAGAGGGTGTAGGGGTAGGTGGGTTTGAGGATTCTATTGTGGAAGAAATCTGATTTATAGTGGGGGTGTTAGGGTGTAATAGTTGTTGTTGTAGGTTGATAAAATTATCGAGTTCTTGGGAGATTTGGGGAATATCTGGAGAATTGGATGATCGATCTATTCATCAATAAAATGAAGAGTATGTTGGGGTGACTTGAGAAGCATAAGAGGGTGTAGAAATGGATGGGAGTGGGTTATTTGGTGGGATTGGTTGAAAAGGGGGTTTTGAAAAAATTGAGGAGTTGGTTTGAAAATTATTGGATGGAGATGGTTCAGAGTCTGCAAATTCATCAGGGGTTTTAACATTAGGGTTATTGAGTTGTGAAATGGAGTATAAAACTGAAATATTTGAATTAGTGTCTGAATTCATGCCTGATGTTATATTACTAGTTGGGAAATCGGGTGGCGGGAAAGCAAAAAGTGGAATTATTGTAATTGGAGTGTTGAGGTTGGTTGGATGGGAATTTGAGCGGTGTAGGGATCCAAGTTGTCGGCTCATCGTGGGCTAAAAAAAATTATTATTTTGAGACTGAAAAGCGGTGGTATGGGGTTGTTCGATAATTTGTTCATATGTATTTTCATCTTGTGAATGATGTGTCTTTATATGTTGTATGGGACTTTGCGATATGTTTGTCTAAAATTTGGATTATGTGTTATTGCTAAATTTCGAAAATTTCGTGGGACTAGGGATAATGGATGGTTATGTGGTAGGGGTGGCAACTGTGGTGCTGTAGGCGTTATTTCTATATTATTATGTTCTTCGTCGTACGTGTTCTGTCTTGTCGCTATTTTTGTGTTATATTCTTTTATTTGTGCGTCTAAAAGAATTTTGTTTATTGATGATGAAAAAATTCCAAAAAATCCTGCAAATAGTATGCGTGCTACACTTGATTGTCTATTTACTTGTGTGTGTATAGCGCATGTATTATAGATTCCTTTTAAAAGTGAAAAAAGAAAGTTAAACATTGCGTATAAAATAGTCAATTTTTCTAAGATGTAATAGGGCCATCCTAGAAAATCAAGAATTTCATTTTTTAGTGGAACAAAGCTAAAAATATTTATAGGTGAGATATCTTGTGGTCGGTATTTTTCACCGTTGAGATATATATAGTCTTTAATATCTTTAAAATATCCGCTATAATCTTGTGTATAGATATCTGCAAATCCTGCTGTTTCGGCAAGTTTGCGTAAGTTTTGGTCAATTGATTGTCTTTGTATAGTGTCCATTTGCGTTAATAATTCTTGGAATTGTTGTGTTCTAATGTGATGTTGGATATCGGATTTTGAATATATTCCAATTGATTGTAAGTCGATATTTGGGTTTCGAGCAATAGCTCTAATGCTTTCTGGTGAAAAGTTTTTGAGTGATTGCATTAATGTGGGGTATGGGGTAAGAAGGCAATATTTATCTTCATCAGGGTTCAGTTGTACTACATTGTGGCTATTTTCTGATCCACATGGGACTGCGGTATCCCAGAAATATGTTCGTCTTGAAAGTGTGTCAACGAAATGTACTTTATTTTTATAAAAGATAGGGATTCTTTTATAGCATCGTTTATCTTCAAAAACATATAGTGGTGATACTTTTTTGGTGCAGGTATAAAACCATAAAATGTTTCCTTCGTAGTCTAAAAAATTTGATCTATTTCCTGATAGTAAATATCCTGCGTAGGGTATTTTTAATACTGCTAGTGCAAGTGATTGTAGGATTTGTGTCCGTTCTAATTCGCATAGTTGGTGAAGTGTTTCTAATTCAGAGAGTGACATTTCCTAAAAAATTCGGCTAATTGTGTAGTCTAATTTCATATCTAAGTGAATATCATAGTGGATATTACCAAAATAAGAATTATTCATTAGTGATAGTTCTTGTAAACGTGTGCTTCTAGTGTCATGGGGCTTTAGATGTCCACCTGGTTGACCATTACTTTTTTGAAAATTAACTGGTATATATGATGTTCCTTCGTTTAGAGGATGACCTGTGGCATAAGGGTCAATTTTGATTTTTCGAGTGGTCATGTCGAAACCTTTTTCGTATTCAACTAATATTTCAGTTAGATCAGGTTCCACATGCGATGTAGTTGAACCCAGATAACTTTTTTTATCTTCATTTTATTCGTCATTGAGTTTACTTTTTTTGTTTTCAAGATCAATTTTGTATTTGCTGTTTTTAGCGTTTAATAATGAGACTTATGAAACTGTGGGAAACCTATGAAAAGTGGTTCGATAACTGTTTATGTCTTTTGAACTACAAAAAACTCATTTTATTTGTTGCATATCAAAAAATGGTTAGCTTAACTTAATAAAGTTTTCTTCAGCAAGATCTAACAAAGTTGGAGGCCTTTGCAGCGTTATCTCATTAATGCCGATATTTGTCTTTTGCGCAAATATTCGTTATTGGAGCCAGTTTTTTTTTAATGAACAAAGAGTAATTGAGCCTCAAACAGGTCGGTCGTTTTAGGACAATATTTATTTTACCAGCGAGTTGACGAGAAGACAAATCAAATGAATTTCTGAGCTTGAGTACGTCGGGAAATGTTTTTTTTGCTTGTTTTTTTACTCATCAAGAAAACGACTCTTTTGATGGCTGAAAGTGTCGCAAGTGTCGCAAGCCTGACTGATAGACCGGATAATTTAACAGATAGGAAAATTTGTTATAAAAGTCATATGAATATTGGTAAAGAACATATAAAAGTAAAAAGTAAATGTTCCAAAATAAACAAAACCAATACAAAAAAAAAACAGTTTTGTTAAACTCGAAAATTTAACTTCGAAAATCCTCATTCATCTTCCTCAGCAAAATCAATTGAAACTGTAGGCGTCCGCAGATTTACGTCTTTTTTGTCGATACTTAAGATTGGTGCTCGTATTAATTTCTTGGAGCCAAGAACTTCCCAACCGGTAATTTTGCCAAATTGCAATGTAGTGGAACCAAGATAAAACATTTTTTGATTTTCAATTAATTTTGCGGTCACTAAAATCAATTGATATCCGTCAAATTTCTAATAAATTGATTATCAAACTGTGTTTTACCTCTGATACATTTTAAATTTTGTAAGGGGACGCGGAATGCAATTTTTTGATTTAGAGTACTCAAAACTTTCTTCTCCTCGTCTTCATTTTTTTTGTTTTTTGTTTTGGTTTCAAAATCAATTTTTATATCTGCTTTTTTCATCGCGTTTAATAAGAGACTTATGAAACTGTGGGAAACCTATGAAAACTTGCTCTCCAAGAAACTCAATTTTTTCCTTGTATATCAAAAAAGGTTAGTTCAGCTTAATTCATCAGCAAGGTCTTACAAAACTGGAGGCCTTTGCAGCGTTATCTCATTGTTGCCGATAAATGACATTCAAGCGATTACTCGTTTTTGGAGCCAAAAAATTTCAAATTGTCTAACGGTGTTTTTTGAATGGGAAAAAAATATATAGAATTGAACCCAAACTAAAAGCTTTGTTCGAGATTTAAAAAAAAAATCATTTAACTTAGAAAAAAAAGCATGTCAAGAATGCAATGAGTTACTGAGTCACATCAAGATTATCATTGCCACATAGTAGATATTTCAAGAGGACGCAATCTGTTTTTCCTTGATACAGAAATATCAAAGCTTTCTTCTCCTTTATCCTGTAATTTTCTCGCCTTTGGTTTCTTGACAAAAAAATTGAAAAGTGTTTTGATTTTTTAAATGTCTTCTCCACTCGAATAACAAAGTATATCATTCTAATCAATCTTCCTTAAAGTTGTAGTTTCATCGGTTTGATGAGCAAAAAATAACTGCTTCAAATGAACGAAGATTACGTAGGCATCGAACAGGTCGTTCACAAGGACAATGTTTTTTTACCAGCAAGTTTAAGAAAGGAAAAATTATTTAACTTTCTGAGTGTTAGGGCTGCTTGAAATAAAGTCATTGTTTGTCTTAGTCTCAAATGATTGTTCGAAATAAAAATTCATTGTTTGTTGCCTTACAGTTATTTTTTGGTGACTTGTCGAAACAAATGAACTATAAAACTCCCTTTGTTAACGAAGTAGTTGTATCATTTGGTCATAACTTCCACCATCAGCCAAGTAAAGGTAATGTTATAACTTGTAGTTGAATTATTTTTTTCGAAAGTTAACAGCTGAGTTCTAAAATAACCCCCGAGGTTTGATTGAGGTCAATCCCATCAGATATACTTGATTACACCAATAACGGAGTCATTTATAATGAAATTTTGAAAGCAGATAAGGAGATAAGTATGCAATTGATCCAGTGCTTGGAGCCCTGTATGAGTTATGCAATCTTTCCAAACTTCAACTGAGTTGTTTTTTAAATTAATTTTAAAGAAATTGATATTTCAAGACTGCCTTCTTTTGATATCGATTCCTTTAATAATTTAGTCCTTATGTCCCCCATTATCTAGGTAACTGTAACGCTTTAATTATTAGTTCAAAAGCATTCATCGCAGCGGATATTGGAGTGCTAATACCGAGCTCCTATGTTCAAATCTCATCAAATTTATCTGTGAGTTTTGATTGTACTGAAGATATGGTGGTGAATTTTGATAAACCCATGAAAATGAAAGCAGCTATAGAGATATGTCCAAAAATTATCAAATGCAAAATAAAGGTTTGTGTTCTGGAACCGGGAGCCGTGTATACGTAACCACTGCCTTCTGATCCTCAATTGAATTGTTTTGGTTGGTAACGATTTGACGAAACTGAGTTATCAAGCCTCACTTGGATTAAAAACTAATATTATTATTTGGCCGTAGTTACCCCATAAGTCGGGTGAAAGTAACATTTCAATTAAAAGTTCAAAACTGCTCTCTGCAATTGAAAATTGGAGAAAACTAAAAGCCAACGTTTGAACTCCATCAAAAATTTTTAGTTCTGTTTCGAAAGTTGGAGTAAAGATAGCCAAATAAAACAACTGCTATGGAAATAAGCCCAAAATTATCAAAAACAAAGATTTGTGTTCGAAAACTGGGAGCTGTGTATGAGTTTCCAAAACCTTCTGGGCTTCAGCTGAGTTGTTTCGAACAGTAGCCATTTGAAGAAACTGACTGATCAATTCTCACTTGATTTGAAAACTTTTTATACCCTTTGTTCATAAATACTTCCATTAGCCAAGAAAAGGAAAAATTATAACTAGTAATTGAAAAGTTTTTTCGCAGATGACATTTGGGCTCTGAAATTGAGCGCCCAAATTTTATTTTGACTTGGTTGATTTCACCGATGGTTAATTTCTTCGATTAGATGTGGTTGAGTTGTTTTGGTTGGGAATTGTGATACAAAAATGAGTTATCAAGCCCCATTTGATTTACAAACTATTTCAGTATTATTTTTGTCACTTGGTCATAAATACACCCCAAACGCCAGACGAATGTTTGAATGTAATATTTTTTAGCAGTTCTCAGTAATTAATTAATGACAACGAACTTCTAGGTTTCAAAAGCATCAACATCGTTAGTAATTTTTCGAATTCAGTGACAAAATGGTCTTTCTAATCGAAACCAAAAAAATATGAGCTGCTATGAAGATAGGTCCACAAAAATCAGAAACAAATGTTTGTGTTCTGAAAATGCGATCCGTGAAGGTGTTTTCAAAACCGCGCTTCAACCAATTTTCTTGTTTGATAGACAAAACTTTGTTACCAAGCTTTATTTGGTGTGCAAAAAAAAAATTATTATCTTTTGTTCATAATTACTCCCTAGTAGCCCGGTGAATGTAACATCTTAATTAGCAGCTCAAGTCTATTCTCTGCGATTATTAATTGGGGAAAAAACCGAGCTCCTAAATTTGAATTGTATTAACTTATTTAGTTCTATTTTGATTAAAGTGAAGATAGGGTCATTCTTATCGAAACTAAAACAGAAAAAATGCAATGGAGATAAGCCTAAAAACATCAAAAACAAATTTTTGAATTCTATAATTTGGAGCCGTGTATGCGTTTCCATTACCATCTAGAAATCAACGGAGTTTTCCCAAGATGGTAACGATTTCACAAAATTGAGTAATCAGGTCTTACTTGATATTCAAACTATTTTTTATCATTCGGTCATAATTATCCCCATTAGCCATGTAAATGTAACAATACCATTAATAGTTGCAAAGTTTTGCTTGCAGTTGACTATATTTACGGTTATGGTTGATTACATTGATCACAAGGTCACCTTTATGAAAATTTTGAAAAAAAAAACAGATTTGATGTCTAGTTTGAAGTCTGGCAAAACGCCTGTTTGAGTTGTGGACCCACTTTGAGCTTCAACTGAGTTTTTTCAAGTTGGAACTGGATTGGAAAATGTGATACATGAAGACTGTTTTCGATTACTATTGATTATTTTTGTTTATTTTAAAAACTTTTCAATTAAGTGTTGAAAAGTTTTGTTTCGGACGTTAAGAATTGGATTCTAAAATGAGCTCTCAGATTTGATTATGGTCAATCACTTTAGTTTTGATTTCTTACGCGAAATCCAAAATGTTGATAATGATATAATTCAAAACACAAGAATCAAATGCGTGCATCAATTTATGTAAACTTCTCCAAAACTTCTTTTGACGTATTTCTGAGACAAAAGTTATCTGGAAAAAATAGGTATCATACATTTTCCATTGAGGGCTCGCGCGGAATTGTATGATAAACATTCTTTTTGTATGGAAATGTATGATAAACATACTTTTTGTATGGAACTGTATGATAAACTTCTTTTTCTACGATGGTTTATCTTTAAAGGGTGTATATTGTAAAATCTTCTAAGAGTGTTGAAATATTTTGCCAGATAGCCTGCCACATACAGGATCTCCAAAGTAGGTCATTTCTGCAAGAATCTTACCAGATTTTACCGGTTTGTTCATCTTCGAGATCTAGGGATTTTCGTTCAGACGTGCCCATCGAAGCATAGCCACTTTAAGTCGAGTCGGTCGAAACATAATTGGCTCGCGGTGATCCCTGCCGAACACATTTTCGTTCGGTCGAGTCGGTCAAAACATAAGTATTGTGAGTCGAGTCGTTCGAAACATAGCTGTCTTGTCTCAAACAAGGACTAACACATTATCCCTCGGTCGAGTCGGCTTAAACATATCCATTTTGTGTCGAGTTGTCCAAAGATCCAAACAGATTTGACTTGTATTGAACACAGTCGAACATATTTTCGTTTAGTCCAGTAAGTCGAAACATAGTGAAGTTGGGTCAAGTCGGTCAAGACATAGCCAATCTGGGTCAAGTCGGTCGAAACATAGCCATTTTTGGTCGAGTCAGTCCAAACATAGCCATTTTTGGTTACATTGGTCAAAACAAAAGTCAACCATCTCAACCACTGTAGACATGCAATTTCTGGACTGATAAGAAAAACCTGAGAAAACTGGTGGTTTTTGTTTTTCCTGCAGGTAATTTTTCACGGATCTTGGGAAAAAGGGCGACTAAAACGGTTTTAACATATTATATCATCCAAATCAATCCAATGATTATTTGTGACAGCTAATGCGTGGAAAACGAATAAAGTGGAAAAAAAGGAAACAACTGAAACACATCCGAGTACACAATTCCTCTTCATTGTCATCGATCGGAAAAATGTTGGGTTCTACTTTGTTTTCATTGCCTTTTCGTTTTATACTTGGACTATTATAAGCCTAGAAAAAGTCTAATAAAAGCCTGCTCGCTCTTTTTCCTGGTTCAAAATTGACAAAAAAGCAAAAGTTTCAAGCCGTTTTCTTTTCGACGTAGAAAAAACTTTTCAAAAACTGTTCGAACTTTTCACGACTGAAAAGAGGTTACGATATATATACTTCAACTCAATACAAAGAGTATTTGTGATATTTGCTTATGCGTTAATTACAAAAAAACCTAATAAAAATGAAACACACCCTTCGACAAAGTTCCTCCCAATTTTCAATGATCAGAATAACAATAACTGATATACAAATATCATTCAAGGATAAAGGAAGTTTCAAACAAGTGCATCCATATTTCAGTCTCCTTGTTTTTAAAAGTAAATAGAACTAAGTTTTTCTAATTACGGTGTCACACCTGTAACATTCGCCCAGACATTACACAGTGACGGAGCGTAGAAAAAACACCAATTGACGACTGGCTGACGTCAATCACCTTAGTTCTACCCGTTTTCATCCATCTCGACCTAGCCAGTTACTTTTCTGGTCTGTCATTGGCTAAGTGGAATTTACCTATTTTAGGTCATCGGCCAAACGGCTTTTGATCAGCTTTTGCTTACATGCAAAAATAACCACATAGTTGGGTCTCGGATTCCCAGGCAACGTGATTATTATTAAAAACACGGCTAGACAACCATTACTTAACGTTTTAGTGACATGTATATACTAAATTTTTTAGAGATGGATTGTCTCTTTCCTCTAATATAACTGCTCATTCTCTGAAATAGTAAGTTAATATTGGAGTAAATTGAAATTCAGGGCATTAGTGCAGCTAGAATATACATTTATTGTTCTCTAACAGTCTCTGGGCACCGGGCTTCTGATTCAGTTTTTTTCCAGAGATAACGTCGTTACCTTTCTAATTTCATGGCACGGAAGGGTTGGGATCGGTCTCGAATGTCACACTGGACCTTCCGTCTGTACAATCTTGTTTGGGTTCGTTTTCTCTTCTATTTTCCAGCTAATCTCCGACTGAATTTCGTCTGTGTCACGGTTGTTGTTCCAGTTGTTGTTGTTTTCAGTCTTTTCCCGGTAAAATTGGCCGTTTTTCGTTTTTCTCAGAAATGTTCTAAGTCAAATCGAAAATTTGAAAATGTAAAATTCTAAAACATTCTGAGCCTCGTTTTTATCACAGTTTCGAGTTTAATGTTCTTTTTGGACGTGCATCGGCAGGTTCGACTGTGCCAACCCGCGAGGAATGGCACATACTCCCCGGACAGTCTCCTCAATGTCACCATTGAACGCATAACTCCTGGTTATCTTCAAGTAGTGATCCAGTGTTCTACAATCAACTGACAAATCGCATCAGAAATTGAATTTTATCCACGTTACCTCAACTCACTGCGTGTCACAAATGGCATCGTTTTACATCTCACTGCTTGCTTACACTTTCACAAAATATGCACCATGAGGAGTATCCCATTTAAAAAACATTTTTCAGACTAATTACGTCATTCCATCAAAAAATTTTTTTTGCTCTTGCTTGTATGAAAAGGTTTGGGACGTGGCACGGCCACAAAACCATTAAAAGAGACTTAGAATTACCCACCAAATATAATCCTTTGCTCATGTTGTTACCCTAGATTTTAAAACAAAAATCTCTGAGGCTAGTAAAGGTAATGAGGTGCCCACCCTTCTCGAGCGAGCGTAACCGAACCCTACCAGAACGCCCCAAAGTGAAGATGTGTCATATACAGGTTAAAAATTTCATTCAGGTTCAAACAGTTTAATTTACTCACCTGCAGGCTTGCATAAAAAAGTAATATTTAAGTAAGATTTCCATTGCAGTTCAACAACCTCAGATAACAGTTTATAATAGTTTCCACATCTGGTCTGACCAGATTTAAACAAAAAAAGTTTAAAGACTTCAATAATCAATCTTCGTTGACTTGGCCAAGTTTTCAACCACTATGACATTTAAGTTTTTCATTCCTCCCCACTTCTGTTTCGTCTCGCTATCAACTCATATTCCATGGCTTCTTGTTTTTGTTCGCCCATCTCAGTCTTCCAGCACCTTCTGCAGCATCTCGAAAGAGTTGAGGGCAGTGCCCCAACTTTCTTGCTCCAAGTCTCTGCTCACAGCAGGGCAGGAGATCTACAATAACTTTTTGCTCTCGGAACCAGCAGAAACTGTTGTGTAAGCTTGTAAGATCTCCTTTTTCTCGTACAACACAATCCAGCCATCCGTTTCATAGCTGTTATGATGGCGTTTCTATGCGCCAGGAATGCTCATTTATAGGCACCCGGTCCTACATTCAGCTAAAAATTTTGATAGGCCTCCGAGTTTCGAGACATATGACGCTTCGCGCGTTCAAACACACATGCCATCATCGCAGCACGGAACCAAGGCATCAATCTCTGCCTTGCCTATATCCTTTCGATGGCTTTGGGTATCATCAGGACTTTGCAAGTGGTCTTGAACAGATCCAGTTTTCTGTTGACACTCACTTTGCTCAGTGGCTCAGGAGTCGGTAATGACATCTCCTGCCTCTTTCGTTCCTGCAATAGCTTGCCACTTCACTGCTAACAGAGCACTGACCACCAATATCGACACATTTTGGGCCTGATCTGGTAATCCCATGGAGAATAGCTCTCCAACATCCCATACAAACACTAAGTTTGCCCTCTTGAGGTACCAAAATGTATGCGCCAGGCACTGACCCGGTTACTCCCCATGATTCAACAGGATGTTCCTCCAGGTTCGGTAACCCGATGCTATCAGCAAAGGCTCTATTTCCTACATCATCTGATGCGTTTTATCCTTCTCGCCAACCGTTGTGAAATCGTTTGCCATCATTCCATCTGCCACCGGTCTTGATGGTGATTTGGACATCGCTTTCTTGTTCTTGTCTTGCTTCGGGCTAGGAGTGAAATCCCTTTCCGAGTGCATTATTCTCAGATGTTCAAAGTCAGAAGATAATCCGCCAATTTAGAGCGATGACATGCGTTAGTCATACAACGTGTTAAAACTCTTTTTTTGCTTACGAACTCGATTGTTCTTGGAATGCTCGACATCAACTTGGCTAGAGAGGATTGTTCTTTTCTCAGATTAATGCATTTGGTCTCCGACCTAGACGTCCCTTTGAACAACAGTTCATCTCCTACATTAACCTCGGAACGCTCCGAAATGTTCTCAGATCCTTTGACTCTCGCCCGCTCAGAATCGTCTCCAGATCATTCTAGATTGTCACAATGGTGGCGTTCAGGTCGAATTAACGTTTGTTCCCCTTCCTTGAAGGGATCGGATGATGTTACGTTCGCCGCACCGGCCTCAGCGTTGCGCCCTTCATCGCCATCTAGAGTTTGTTTGCTTCATAGTTTCATTCCGTTCACTAAAACATCTCTACGGCCTTCACTCGTTGCCTCACTAGCGAAATTGTTGGAGATGCTCCTAATCGAAGATTGGCTGCGCCGCGACTTAAGCTTCCGCGTGCTTCCCGTGCTAAGCTTGATAATCTTAGTCACTTCCCCTAACGAGTCTTTTCTCTCCATTTTTTCGATAAAAGAGAATATATGCAAAAATTTGCGACGACAGTGCACAAGTTCCACAAAAAGAAAGAAAGCTTGCGCGTGCCAATGTACTCAATTCTTTCGAGATAAAAGATCTTTTTAGTATCTTAGAGATTGTATGAACGACTCAGCTAAGGCTAAACACTGGATCTGCCCAGAAATAAAATATTTTTAACACTAAAATTATAATAGTATCCGAAAAATCCACAAAGCACAATAACCAACACACAAAACACAACTAACGAAAAACACAACACACCCTGTAGGTGACAGAGATATCTCGTATCATTATAAGTTTACTTCTGTGGACGTATCAAGTCACTGCTTCATTTAAAGTTCATGATTTTAGTGTAAAATAGCAGTGATGACTTCAATAAGGATGTAATAAAACCCAATCTTAAGGAAAAAGACTTCCCAAATTGGAACGCTCCAAATGAACGAAACCCAGGACACTTTCGTCTCAAGTGAGTGTTTTTTTTTGCTACTGCACTCACCGAGGTTTTCTTCTATGTGTCCTGCGATTACTGGAGCTGTCCGATTAAGTTGCTCAAGGCAATCTCTGATCGAAATTATTTAGAATCTGAGGAAGAGCTCTCTCAGGACAGTTCCAAGTGCACGAGAGTACGGAACCGTTTTTCTGTTCTCAAGTGAGTGTTTCCAACCTAATACAGTCCTTGAGGTCTTCCTCTATTTGTTACGGAATTGCTCGAGCCTTCCTACTAATTAACTCAAGGCAACCAGACAACCTAAATGATAAATAAAAAGAAATTGTTCGGGTATTTCTGATGAACGCGACCTAGAATCCAAAGTTGATTGCAAATCTCTTGGTCAACTGGTCTATTAACTCCTAATATACACACCCCGTAGGTAATAGAACTTCTATTTCAACTTTAAAGGGTACTTAATGTATCTAAATTACCTCGGATGATCACTCTAAAGTTCAATCCTCCGAGGGGACGACTTAAGCCCCTTAACAAGGAGGGTTGTTAAGGGGCTTAAGTTGCCTCGTAGCTTTTTTCGGAGGTTACTCAAACGTTAAATTTGTTTCGGAGGGTCTACCTATGAGGGTACCGTTAGCGTTTAAGTTACTTTGGAGGGCTCTCCTTAACTCACTAAGGAGGGTTACAAGGGGGTTTAGTACACTCCGGGGGGTTACTTCGGAGGGTTCCCAGATATTTCTGAACTTTTTGCCTCGAAGGAGTCTCAGGCTAGTGTCAAAATGGATCACAACCAACTAAATTACTCTGGAGGGTTATTTGAAATTTTTCGGAGGGTTTCGCGAAAATTTTTCTTTAAGGAGAGTTATTAAGTGGCTTAACAGACTCCGGTAAAGCCTCCGATTGCGGTCTAACTTACTTAAAACAAGGTTAGCTGAACTGTTCAACCTACCTTGTGGGATTAAAATGGAATTTTACAAACGTTTTTGTCGCTCGGAGGGTTACCTAAAGTGTGGGCCCTCCACCAAACCGATAAATTCTCGAAATTTTCCTTTTCCGACACTCTCAACCTCAAAAAAAGTTAGGAAATTGATCAAAAATGTCGACATAGGGTGCCAAAATTTTTCCGTGTTTCAAAACGTGTTTGCTGAATTAGATTTTTTTAACTACTTATTTAGGTTCTCAGAGACTTTTTTCGCAATTCATGCTGAAATTGCTCAAAAAAACTTGAAACGAGCGCAGTAGCCCTGTACAGTACTGGATTATTAAAAAAAAACTGGACCAAAATTGGCTTAAAGACAAAAAATTGGCCAAAAACTATCAAATTTGGACCCTCCGATTCCTTCCTTTTTCGATCTTTAAGTCTCTATCTCTATCCACTAAGCTACTCGGGGGGTTACTGAAGAACTGTTCTAGTAACTAAGCTCGTTATGCTAGTAAAATCCTATCGCAAACATTTTTATCACTTTACCTCTAAAAGCTCAAAATTTCAATGCTCAAAACTTATTGACGAAAATTAGAAAATTACCAAAATTAGAAAACCATAATTTAAAATGTTTTTACTGACACTTATAAACTAAACCCAATAGAGATGGATGACTTTTTCCTCGACTCTAACTGCTCATGCTCTGGAATACTGATTAATATTGGAGAGAATTATACACGTTCAGGGCAATGGACCAGCTAAAATTAACAATTAACGTTCTCTAACTTGTCTCTTCCAGAGATAACTTCGTTATCGCTCTAATTTCATGGTATGGGAGGGTTCGGATCCGTCCCGAATGTCCCACTGGACCTTCCGTCTGTACGATCTTCTCTCGATAGGCACCTTATCGTGTCTTTTCGTCACCATTAGAGGCTTCGTTTTCTCTTCTATTTACCAGCTCCGGATGATATGTGTTCTGTGTCACGGTTGTTGTTCCCGTTGTTGTTGTTTTTCAGTCTTTTACCGGTCAAAATGGCCGTTTTTTGTATTTCTCAGAAAATTTCTAGTTCACATCGAAATTTTGAATTTTTAAAAATCTTGAACAAGATGAAAAAGCTGAATTGTACCAAGTAGATGGTCGGCACCTTCCGCTCAGTACAATGCAGTACCCTAAGGCATCTAACTCTGCCTTACGCCCGAAGCGTAGGGTTCGTCGCTGAAACCTTTGCTGATCATGATGGTCTATTTCCTCTAACAGGCACACCCAGTAGCACCATAAAAACGTCTATAAAACATTCGCCCAGACATTACATAGTAACAAAGCGTAGAAAAAGTACCTATAGAAGACTGGCTGACGTCAGATACCTTGATTCTAATCGGTTTTAACAGTCTTGACCGAGCCAGTTGTTTCTGGTCTCTCATAGGCTAAATAAAAAGTTACCATTTTTAGGTCATCAGCGAAACAACTTTTTATCAGCTTTTGCTTACATTAGAAACTAACCACATAGCTGAGCCTCAGATCGCCAGACAAGTGATTACTATTACAAAAGGGCTAGAAAACCAAAACTTAAATTGTTTTTAGTGATAGTTATATACTAAACTCACTAAAAATGAAAAATGACTCTTTTCTCGACTCTAACTGCTCATGCTCTGAAATATTCAGTAATTTTGGAGTGAGTTAAACAAATTCAGGGCATTAGAGCAGCGAAAATATACAGTTAATGTTCTCTAACTGTCTTTGGGCACCGGGCCTCTGATTTCACACTCTTCCAGGGATAACGTCGTTAACTCTCTGATTTCATAGCATGGGAGGGTTTGGAATGATCATCAATAACAATAGACACGAGGCCGATTTTTTTTTGAAATTTTTTTTTGAACTGGAGGCAAAATAAGCCAGTTTCTTCTTTAACTAGTATTGTTTTTTCTCATTCGAGTAATTTTTTTGACTGCGTTTTTGAAGTTCTATCAGGTCATTTTCAGACATTACCATCAAATTTTTTGAAAAAAAACGGATAAAAAACTTAAAAAAATTGTTTCGACCCTTTCAACCACAAAGTTTTGAGACTAAAATATGCACGATAAAAGGCAGTCTTTAGGAGTAAAGCAAGGTGAGAAAAAATACAAGCATATGAATAAGAAGTTTTTATTTTCAAAATCATTGACTGACTCACGGTTTTTTTTTAATTTAAATTTTCACTAAATTAATATCTAAAAAGAGGCTTCGGAGAAAATCATGGTTGTGAGCCCCTGTTTTTATGCACCAAGTTATACCGAGCAGCGTTTTGCTTTTAATTTTAAAATAATGACTACCTGTTATCAACGCATTAGTTTTTCTGGCAAGGAACGTTGGCATTGTTTTTGGACAGTTTTAGAATTTTCAAGCAAAAATATTCATTTACAATGGATCTGCTGATTCTCTAAGTATAAAAAATTCAATTTAGCTCTAAGTATAAAAAAATTCAAGAATACAGTTGTTTGCGTACCATTCTCACATGTAAATATACACATATGATTTCACTTTTTGATTCATGTGATCTCGCATGTTTGTGATTTTACATGTGACAATGTACATGCCCGTTGGTTATAGTGAAGACTCAATTATAATTTAATTTAGATCTAGAAAGATTTCGTCTGACTGGCCGGGGACTGAAATTCCTACCAAAGCAAAACTGTGGTTACAATACGATATCCCGACGTGCCCCCAATAACCTGACATCTCCAAAGTATCCTAATTTTTACGACAGTCGGCTTTACTGTTACTGGTATATCGAGGCTGATAACGAAAACGACATCATAAAGTTCACAGTTATTGATGTAGACATCGACGATGGCGATGAAGATTTTTCTCGCGATGTAGATGAATTAACATTTAAATCTGATGTTTGTGATGAGAATGGAAAAATCTATTCAACCGATAACTCTCAGATTAAATTAAATAATGAAGTCATAGCTAAAAACAATATATCACTACCACTAACATACTATTCATCAGGGCCGACAGCTGAGTTGTCATTTCGCTCAGATATAGCTTATGCAGGAAGAGGCTTCAGATTGATTTACGAAAGTGTTCCAAATTATAACCTAAGCCAAACTCAAAACGGAACGGAAAAATGTCCAATTAAACAATCTCCAACAGATTATGACTTCAATTACGAGTATGATTACGAAGTAGATCATAACATCACGCTTGATGCTGGGGATTTTTATGGCATGTACCAACAATCAAAGCTTTCTGACTACACTGACTTCCGACGGGCAGCTTTACTCCCTAGAGAATTGGTTGTTATTAATGGCCACTTGGAGTCCGATTTCATTGTGCAGTGCACGTATGATGGTGTGTCATGTAACAGACGAGGAAAAGATTTTATTGGATTTGAGGACCCAATTTACGGCAAATGTTTCAGTTTTAACTCTGTCAGGTAAAATCAATCCAACTTTTTCTCCATAACTCAACTCTTATGGGTTGCTATTAAATATTTTGGCAATTAACTTATCAGTTATATGGTTCTCATTAAACTCACGTACAAAACTATTCGAACTATTTCACTATTTTTTGGAACTTTAATTTTGTAATGTGTGGTAAGATTTTCTTCTTATACCGGTTTGAGGTGTCAGTTTCTGCATCAGTTTTTTGGATCTTTGCCAGCACCCGATTTGCCCGCACCCGGGTAGATTGTATTCCGTTGACATCTTTGTGAGTTATGCAATAACAACATAGTCTAGTTTAGTCATTTTTGCCTAATTTTGATAAATTATACTCAACTTTGGTCATGGCTGGTCGGACTTGATTCAAATCTCGTCAGCATGTAGACCCATTCGCAATTAAATAGAGTGAATAAACTCAAAAGGGAAAGGTCAATAAAATCAATTCTTATGTCGCCCAAAATTGAATATTGGGTTTAAAATTAAGCAAAACAATTTGGAGGAAAGGTCGAAGAGCCGGGCACTCCTCTGCTAAAAAAAAGTTAAATAGCGCTGATTTAAACACCTGGCAAATTTTAACAGGGCCCTTTTTAGGCTCATGTCCAAGGTCAATCTTTTGGCAACACACGGTTTTGACAGACAAAAAACTATCAATCAAGGTCGGCCAAGTCTACTTCATGAAATAAATAAAATGATAGATGATCCTGATTATTGAGCTATTAATTTTGTGCTCTGGCGTGTTTGGCTCATTTGTGTTTCAGATAAGAAACGACTTAAGCTGGAATGGAACTTGTGCCAAACCGGCTAGAACGTTACAAGCAACCTCTATGATAAAGTCGCTTTGAAGTTGCTTTACTTAAAACTTTGTTCTAATTCTTGCTTTCTACTTGCGCGCAAGAGGCAAGAAATATTGAGTTTAATGAGGGGTTTAACTAATTGGCCCGATGAGGTCACAAGAAAACCAAATGTTCCGTTAACTTGCGCGCACCGATGACTAGGTAGAAAATATATGGGAATTGTATAAGCATTTTTTTTCAAAAAACGAGAACCTCAGTTTTTTATTACCAGACTGTTTTATAAGAATCAAAAACATCCACAGAAATTAGTTTATACCAGTTTTCAACCATTTTTAGAAATTGTATGAAAATTGTATGACAAGCATTTTTCCATACACTTGATGTATGGAATTGTATGATAACCATTTTTGGTGTATGGAGGTCAACCCGGGGAGTTATCAGCAAGGCGAGATGTTTTAACGGGTTTGCTATATTTGAACACAACCAGGAAAGATTCGGTCAACACTAGCGTCTTATTAACACTACAATACTTCTTCACAACACTATAACACTTTTCCAGATTATACTAATTCTTCACCAACAAGTGCATGCTCTGACGCCTTCAAATTACTCTTGAGAGCGTATGTCGAATTATCTAAATTGCCGTCAACTTATTTTTCCGACTTTCGATACGAAAGTAACGGAATATTTGTGCTCGGGGTGGGTTTTTTTTCTTCAGACAAATTTCGACTTTTTAACTAGCCATTTTTGACGGAATTTTTTTATATCATACGAAAGGTATTGTTGTTCTGAGCTCAAATTTGAAAAGATCTTTCACCTGTGATCATTTGTCGTAAAATTATGGGGGTTTAAAGATTGCCATTTTGGCCAATTTGGGACAATCAACGCGCGATATAATTCGCGCTATTAACGCGTAAGCGGAGAGTTAATCCATCTTAGAAATCGCTCCAAATTGGTTAAAAGAAGCCTATTTGCCGTAATTGGTTTGTTACAAGGAGCGAAATCTATCCTTTTGTACTTTATAGGGCGTGTGGGGGGGGGGGGCGATTTTATAAAAAAAAATCAAGTTTTAGAAAAAAAAATTTTTCAATTAGTTTTATTTCATTGAATTTTTAAATGTTATTACCGCTCCATAAACCTTAAAAGGTAGTCGGAACATTCAGGGCTTCCCCTTGATACGAGCAGTCTTGTTGTTCCGACTTTCGATACGAAAGTAACGGAATATTTGTGCTCGGGGTGGGTTTTTTTTTTCTTCAGACAAATTTCGCTTTTTTAACTAGCCATTTTTGACAGAATTTTTTTATATCATTCGAAAGCTATTGTTATCCTGAGCTCAAATTTGAAAAGATATTTCACTTGTGATCATTTTTTGTAAAGTTATGGGGGTTTAAAGATTGCCATTTTGGCCAATTTGGGACAATTAACGTGCGATATAATTCGCGCTATTAACGCGTAAGCGGAGATTTAATCCGTCTTAAAATCGTTCCAAATTGGTTGAAAGAAACTTATTTGCCATAATTGATTTGTTAAGAGGAGCTAAATCTATCTTTTTGTACTTTATCTGGCGTGTGGGGGAAATATTTTCATAAAAAAATTTCAAATTTTAGAAATAAAAATTTTTCATTTTATTTTATTACATTTAATTTTTTGATGTTATTACTGCTCCATAAAACCCAAAAAGGCAGTCGGAACATTCAGGGCTTCGCCCTGATACGAGCAGTCTTGTTCCTTTTTATGGAGGTTATTAACAACAAGCAGATTCACTTTAAAAGGAAAAAGTCAGTAATGGCTTAACAGGAACCTTGGGCTCGTGACCAAACTTATTCGGGTCGAATACGAAAATTGATAGGTTATTGAGGGATTTTGGTAGGTTGGAGTATTGCATCCTTCCAATTTTCGTCGCAAACCAACCAAATTTTGGTTTGCGATGAAAGTTGGTTATTGAGAGCGAAGCCATTCTATCATCGTGATGCTATCATTGCGCAAAAAAGCAAATTAGTTTGACTTAAAGAGCCCGTAGGGTATCCTTATTCAACAGAGATGGCCTTAAGGCTGCTTGCAACTCTTGTTTTGATAGAAAAAACTTTCATTGGTAAATATTTTGCTCTTCCAAATATGACTAGCAGTTCCTTTTTTTGATACTCAACAATTCTGGCCGATCAAAGCAAACTGTGTACCACAGTTTTTGCGAGCTATCCTCAAATATATCGAGCTAACTTTGATCGAATGAGTTACTAAACAAGAAACGGAGAATAACAAGAATGCCACTCGATGATATATTCCGGAGAGCTCCAAGCAAGGGATCGTCCCATTGAAGACCAAGTGTTACGCGCAAAGTTTCCTAAAGAAACAAGCCTGCTTTTTTTTGTGTAGGCAGACAACACAACAATAGAGTCCATGACTAAGTAAACAACGCTGAGAATAGCTCGTAGCGCAACGAACGATTGGAGCTTATCGTTAACTCCACGACTAACAGCAAGGTCCACATCTATTTTTCCTTTTTAATTCTAATACGTGAGAAGTCATATAATCAGTACCACTCGTAATGTCAAACTATTGAGGTTACAGCAATTGAAAGGTGTTTGTTTTCTTCAATTGCAGGAACCTCACTTCCAAACTTCGCGAGACCGAGTCTCCCAAATATAAGGAGTTTCAAATGATCTTCACTTATTCTCAGTACTTCATCGCGTTTGTCGTATGAATCCCAGGTTTTCTCTATGTAGAACATACATAGGTAAAACCTTGTACTGTTGCTCCGTACTGCTCTAGTACGTTCAGTGATATTTCAAAACTTTTTCCTGACCGTTTGCTGAAGTTCAAAGTTTGCACACGCTGAAGAATTCCGGTGGCCATAAAGCATCCTGGAGGAATATAATCTCGATGAACGCGGAGACGACAAAATGTTGATGACTGAAGTGCAATAGCACATATAAAAAAACTTTGCAGTAAGTCAGACCCAACGCGAAAAGATTGTTTTCCGTGACGTACCCGGCTTGAGTAAGCTAAGTACAGGATGTTGGGTAAAGCCAATCAAAGCCGGAGCAACGCTGCGGATTTTGTCTTGTAACCGGATTAAGATAACCCTCTGCGTGGTCCTCCTCCACTGTATCACTCTGTTTAATTTTTAACTCTCCTTGTTGAGCCACCGCTTCTGTAGCGTTCTCAACTCGGCTAGCGCTAAGTAGTAATTGCTCGATAAAAAAAACTGATATCATCTGCTCAGACACTCCTACCCGTTAAAGTTTTTTATAATGGTAAGTTGATGACTAAAAAACTTGCACTCACTAAATAGCTTCAGAACTAGCATCAACTTTTTAATATTTGCCAGCGTTCTCAAACTCAAACCATGTTTTAACTTGACAACCAATTTATTGGTATTCAGCATTGCACATAAACCAACTTGAAAATAGCCCTGAAGGTGGCAAAAGTGGCTTATCAAAATCTATGCTACCGGCAGATGAAACGCCATCGAAGTTTTCCCATTTTATCAGGAACATAATCGAGCAGGCGTATGTGCTGATAAAAGTCTTGACCAGCTACCATTTCGATTTTCAATGAACTGTTCTGAAAAAATTTACCAAACTTCCAAGTCTGGATAGTTTTTCTGAAGAAACGGAACAGCAATTGTTGAACAATCAAAAGAAATTTGATTTTTCACGGGTACGTTGAGGGAATAATCAGTGTCCTTATTTTTATAATTGAGAGTGTGACCTCATGTAAATCGAAATTGTATCAGGAGATATAAAGCTGATGAGAGAAAATCAGTTTTTAGCTGAAAAATTCAGACGGAGAGCCGACTTGCGCAAAAGCTGGCCATGATTGCTAGCGGAATTACAAGAAACCACAGCGTTGTTGGCTTAAGATTTGGTTGGAGTATGAAGTGCATTAACCTGATGAAAATCATAAAGGTCCTACACGGATGCGAAACATGATATTACTGATGTTTCCGCTAGAAATTTTCAGGAGAAATACTTTTTTGGAGGAGGAAAATACGTGTTGCACCATGCAACAGGCTATTGTGCTAACTCCTGCACCATGCAACATTTTGCTAATTCTTTATTTTTTGCATTTTCTTTTTGCCTTGGAGCTATTCAGGAAGAAGGGATCCGCTTGCAGATAGGAAAACATTTTGTTCTCTACGCAGAATACTGGGACTTTTGTTCAACTGAGCGCTAGATACAAATTTCGGGTGGTGTTCTTGACGGTTTCCTCGAATTTTATTTACCCGGGATGCTTGGCAGATCGCCTTCGTTTGACAAACAAGAACGAGACAAAATCAAAACACACCAATGAGACATCAAATCACACAGGCAAAATTACCCTTGCTTTCACATTCGTGCGTTTTTTCTGGTGGAACACTTAAGGCTCTTCAGTTTGCTGCTCTGCATGGTTTGAACTTGCCGAAAAATTGGATCGAAGAACCTAGGCGTAATGAAACCAAGATTTCATCAAGTTCAAATAGGATATAATGAAAAAATAGCCAGCACTAGTTTGAGAAGTGTAAAAAAACTCCAGGAAACAAAAAAAAATGAAAAGAAATTTTTGAAGAGTTTCAAACTTTGTCAGAGGCAAAACGGAGTTTTGTATGACTTGCGAAACAACGAAAGCGTAGCATTGTACGCTTCTAAACAGAAGGCCTGATGGAAATAAGAAAGTTGAATAAACATCATTTTTTCATTTATCCAAATTCAATTCAGTAAAACCGAGGGGAAACACAGCCATTCGCATGATAGCTTTAATACCAGTCAGAGTTACGAAAATTACAAACTACAGGAGTTATTTAACGTCAATTGAGACTACAATGAAAACTGATCGAATTTATTGAAAAAAATTCCGTGGTGTGGCCGCTAAGTCAAAATTTTTGATCGAGGAACCTTGGTGTAATGAAATCTTGGTGATTTGAATCTTGGTGTAGTTTTACATCCTATTGGATCTTGCGGAAACCAATATTCCTAACTTAACTTAGCAGTTATCAATGTTTTCAAGTACATCAGATTGACGCCTTCCAAAATACTTCTTTGAGAATCAGTCGAACCGCAAAATTGACCTGTTTATTAAAGTCGCTCTAGAGGATGACCGTCCTAGTTGGAGAGCTCTATTGGGAAGATGGATGCCTCTTGTTTAAAGCCAACACTTCAGCTTAGTATCGAAGGTGTATCATCGCGTTGGCGGATTGCCATAAAACGAGACAAGCTGCCGTTTTGCTTAACGCGATCAGATCTGCAAAATATCGCTGATGACTGGAAGATATCGGTGTTTTGACGCAATTTGTGCTTGCTAGGGTACTTGCTTGTGTGGTGGAGTGATTGAACAGGAAAATTACAGACTGGAGTCTCAAATTTTGTTACCGCCTCAAAAACGTGGGGTGTTTCAATAAAATTTATTGAGTTACAAATTGCAGGTGTCGATTTTGCTTTTGCAGAATAACCCATTGCAGGCTCGGATCTTAGAACAGACTGAAGCAGGCGGGACGACTTTCAAAGTTAACAGAGCTGGAAGTTTCAACTTGTAATCTAAAAATTTGCAGCTAAAAACCGGCGGGATTAATTCTCAATTTGGCTTATACTCGACCGAAACTCACATTGCTTTTGCTGAATATCAACTTAGAGATCAAGATGCTTAAAAAAGTAATAACAATAGGAGAGACGTGATTCTGTGAATAAATCTTGAAGATAATCCATTAAATGGTCGTTAACAGCAATAAACTTGGTTCAATATCGAAGTAATTCCTTAACAAGTTTCTTTGCGTTTACTTTTGGTCTGCCCATGCAGGATCAGCGAGCAAATAAACAAAACTTTCTAATTGGAGCGTGTGATGTTGAACGTTCAAGACACTCCAATTACGATACAACGTGGAAGATAACTTGGCTATGAGTTGCAGCTGAATACCGAGTATCGGAGAAAGGAATTTTTGAAGAAGTTTAAAGTGAGTAAAGGTCCTTTTCATGATATCAAGGAGAATCAAAGAGTTGAAGTCTTTTGAGAAGTTCTTTTCAATGAAATCAGAAACTGAATATGGGCTGTCTAGTTGCTCGAAATTCCCTCTAGGCCAACTGAAACAACTTGCTTGAAATAGATTATCCAAGACGTAAAATATCAGACGAAGAAGTAGAATCTTTTAGAGACATGTTTACTCGGGTCGCAAACGTTTTTTCGAAGCATAAGCTGATGTAGATTGTTGCAATTTTGTTGAACACAAAATAGAAAAAGAAGAGGCGCGTTGCCTGATAGAGAAAAAGTTAAGAGAAATGATATCACACAAGTCGGAGGCATGTAGGAAACAACTTGAAAAGGTGCTGAAATATGAATTGATTGAACCCTCCGAATCTACCTGGGCTTGTGGCGTGATGATGACGAAGAAAGAAGAGGGCAACATAGGTTTTGCTGTAATTTCCGCATATTAAACGCTGTAACGATAAAAGATACATACCCGATCCCTCACATTGACAAAAGTCTCTCTAAATGGGAAAACAAAAACATCTTCATGACCTTGATTTTGAGCTCTGCATTCTGGCAGGTGCCACTAAGAAAGCAAGGTTTTAAAGAACACTTGTTTTGCTTGCAAGCTGGGTTTGTTCCATTGGAAGAAAACGCCTGTGGAATCGTAAAACTTGACAGCCATGTTCAAACGGCTAATATATTAAACACTAAACGAAAAAACGAATAAATACGGAATTCTGACAAAATGCAACACCAACACTGGAAGATCACATATGAAGAATAGACGAAGTTTTCAATTGCATGAAAAAAGCCGGACTGAAGTGCAACCCGTCAAAAAGGAAAATCATACGGGAATCGTAAAATATCTGAGTAGCTTGGTAGAAAAACATGGAACTATACCAGATCGGGATGTTGTTAAATCGGTGCTCACATAAAAAGCAACTAAACTCTACAACCATACAATAAATTTTCTTGAATTTGTCTTTTTTTGAAGTTTGCGAAGGAATACTTGTACAAAAGATATCCAATGCAAGAACTTATAAGGAGCGAAGGCAAGAATTTCAACTGGAAAGAATTAGTGCAGGCTTCCTCTGAAACTATCAAGTGTGAGGTAAATCAGGCTCTGGTCCTCAGCATAACCACTGGAAAAGCTATGAACGGGTTTGACACTGATCTATCCTAGGTAGCGATCTTGGACATATTCCACCAAAATCATGAGTATAGGGGGAAGATCACCTTGCAGCCTATAGTTTTTGGAAGCAAAGTTCTTAGCCACGGCTCAATTAAAAATAATGCAGCCACAGGCAGATACGTCGTGAATGGAAGCTTGTCTTGCGTTGCTGTTGAATACCGGCTGAGTATCGGAGTATAAATTTTGTGAAGAAGTATAAAGTGGCTTAGTGTCCATTTCATGTTAAAAAATAGTTTATATTGAAAAAAATACCTGAAATAAAAGTTTTTAAGAAACTAAAATCTTTTAAATCAGAAACAAACGTTGGACTGCCTGACTGGTTAACTACAACAGAATTAACAACAAACAAGCCAGTCATGCCTGAAATAGATCATCCAAGATGTACAAAAAACAGACAAAGAGCAAGAGTACTTATGATTGTTAACTTGCGACGCAGACATTTTCTCGAGGCACAATGGCGACATAGGCTGTTGCACTTTTGATTAAACGAAATAGAGGTAGAAGAGGGCACGGTAACTCATGAAGGAGAATGGTACCACACATGTCGGTGGCATGTAGGAAATAAACTGAAAAATTGTTTAAAATTTGACGTGATTGGAACCTTCAAATCAACCTGAGCTTGTGGCGTTGCGCTTGCAAAAACAAAGGAGGCACGTCAGGTTCTGCTGTGTCTTCCCCAATTTAAACGATGTAATGATAGAATATGCATATCCAATCCCAAAAAGTCACAAAAGTCTCTCCAAATGAGGAGGCGCTAATTTCTTCAAGACATTGGATTTGGGCTTTCACTTCTGGCAGCTGTCACTAAAAGAGCAAGGTTTGAGAGAAAACTTGCTTTGCATTCGAGTTGCGACTTTTCCAATGAAAGAAAAAGCCATTTGGTTCGACAAACATGACAACCATGTTCAAACGGCTAATAGAAATAAGGAAAAAACCCGGAAATCTGACAATGTACTGTTGTTGACGTTGTAATTGCAACACCAACACTGGAAGATCACATAAGAAGAAAAGGGACGAAGTTTTCATTTGCAAGATAAAGGCCAAAATGCAAACTTGCAAACCGTCATATTGTGAAATCCTATGGGATACCATAAAGTATCTGGCTCGTAGGGAAGAAAAATATGAAATTAGAACAGATCCACAGGACGTTGCAGCAGAGCTGACAATGAAAGCAATGAGCTTTCTTGGCTCTGCCATTTGTTATCGGAGTTTGTTAAGGGATATGCAAACAAGATATATCGAATGCAGCAAATTATACGGAATAAAGACAAGAAATTCACCTGGATTGAAGAAGCGCTGGTTTCCTTTAAAAATGTCAAACGAGAGCTAAGCGATGCCCCGGTCCTTAGAAAATATGTTTCAACGAAGGCAGCGTAGTCTTTTTCTTAGTCTTTTTGTAAAAAAAGGCGGAAAAAAATAAGATCTTGTTTTGAGAGCTTCGTTTTTTCTAAACTACGCATTAACAACAGAGACCGAGCTCGGTTGATAGTCCAGCTGGATGGCTATCAAATGACCATAGAACACATGAATTGGAACAAAACTCAAAATGCTGAGAACCTCGGCAAGGAAACTGAATTTAACGTGAGACTTGAAAAAAAAAACTCGGCACAAAAAAGCTGGATGCTCTTTTAAGGATAAGGAAACTTATGGCAAATTGCCACTCCCCAGTTGGCTTGATAGGTAAGGCACCCTATACAAGGTCATCCCGAACTTCATGTTGAAAAGTCTGCTGACATGAAAATATCAGCGGGAATCGAAATTGCTCCAACGATCAAATCTGGTTCAGCAGGAGCTCAACAGGTTCGGTGTCAATAGTAAATCAATGCTGAATAAAACAGCGAACGTAGCATCGCACGCCATGCGCAAACTGTGCCGTTCACTTGAAAGGGATGTGAAAAGGTCAGACCATGAGTGGAATGGAATGGTGAGAAGTCTAGGAGTCCTTAAAGAGAAAGAGGTCAGATCTACAGCGATCAGAAGCCATCAGGTCGAGTGGGTTGCAACTAAGCCTAACATCATTTAGAAACTTCAAAATTAAAGGAGGTGTTGTTGACAACGGAGTAATATCTGTCTGAAAACTTGTACGGATTAGGTAGTCCAGTTCGTTGAAACAAAAGTAGGCTCTCAGTCGGGCTCGGAGTAATCATCCCCTGATTATCTTTTGACCGGCGAGTCCGTTCGAGAAAAAAAGAAATTGAAATGGAGAAGTCCGGGGAGTCAGATATTGCTGAGACGTGGCGCAAAAAATTTTCCCGGGAAATTGAAACTGAAAAAACTTCGCTCAGAGTTTTGTCCAGAAAGTCGAGAAACTTGAGGAACAGTTCCTCGCACATTTCAATTGACTCCATGAACTCGAGTGACATTTCAAAAAACCAAGCCTGGGAAGAAACATGTGCTCCAACTCAGACAACTCGAAAGTAGCTTGATTTTCAATGTTAGTAAAATGGAAGCAGCGTGGACTGCATAGGGAAGTACAATAAGACCCTGATAGATCAATACATCGAAGATGAGCTTGAGTTGATTGCTGTATCCAAAGGTCCAACTATGTTGCTTCCACGTGCTAGTGTTGTCCGCACAAATCTGCAACCTCTAGAACAAGAAACGACCAGAGCTGTAGAACAATAACTATAGTGTTTAAAGATGATGGACGATGCACATGTCCAAGGAAAAAGACAGTGGACAACAACTGTAATGGTAACATTCTTAGAAGCGAAATAAAGATGCTCAAAGAATTATTTAATGCCGAGCATTTTGAGGAAGTGGATTAAAACTAGAGCACTTGAAAAAAGTCAATTGAAAAAGGATAGTTACAAAATCCTGATGCAGCTTTATGTCGAAAGAAAAAACTTGTTTTTTTTAAAGATTAAATTGTAGCCTGCAAGTGGAGGGAGGAAAAGAAATTCAGTTTGAGTTATATTTCAATTGTATTACCACAACTAAATCATTTGAATTCTTTCTTTGCTAACACAACCAATTGGGACATTAGGGCAGTCACAAATTTCACACCAGAATATAGGAGCAATTACAGAAAGCATGCGAAAACTGGGTGTCCGCGTGCCTATTGTGTCAGCAGGCAAAAAATCTAAAGAAACTGCTATTTCAATCAATAGAATGATAAAAATTCGTTTGAAGTCAATAGAATTAACTGAATTCAACGAGGTGACACTCATATGTTATCAAAAATTCTGTATAAACGGCCACGGCCTAAAATCAAGTGCCGGTAAAGGTTGATCAATTTACTGAATACGCAGAGGCAGTCCACTGTATAACAGCATTGGCGAAGAAACGTGCGACAACCTGAAAAATGTACGGATAGCTAGGCATTGTGTCATATCACGTTCCACTAATACAATGGCACAGCGCTCATTGGGGAGCTCTTGAAGGAACTGATGAAGGTATCGAAATTGGCTCAGGCTCTTAAAACCATCTTTTACCCGCAAACGAGTGGTCTAGTCAAAAGGCAAAGTTGCATTTTTGTCTCTAATCTGGCAGCTTGTTGCTCACGATACATGGATGACTTGGACACGCAATTACCACAGGTGAGTGGAACATAAAGCATCACAGATCACTCCAAAACCGGGATTGCCTAATGAAATAACGCAATTAGCAAAGCATTTTCCGAAGGAGGTTACAATTGGGTCTTCCCAGAAGTGATTTCCAAGAAAGAAAAAAAACTTCTGATGTAATGACCTGGTCCATTGCAATCACTCAAATGCATCAAGGTGGCCGTTTCTATCGATTTAGCAACTAAAGAGCTGCTCAAAAGGAAAAGTTCAACTCACAAAAGGTTTCGTCGGTTCCATGGCACATTGCAGGCGGAATGCTTGAAATTGATTACTAGATAGTGGATTCTTATTGTGGTGTGGTTGAAAAGAGAACACGTCATGTCGAAACGCAGTTCGAAAGATTGTGACCGGCCTTTGAACCTTTAATCAAAGGAATGGAGAGACGTCGACGACGAAATCTTTCCTAAATCTGAAAAAGACCGAAATGAGGCCAAAGAATCATAATTCGATAAACCCGATTTTACCTCTGCTTATAAAAATAGGCACGAAAGCCAAAGAGTACAGTTTATATGTTAACCTTTTAAGAAAAGTGTGGTAAAAAAACTTATGGAATCTCTGGTCTCATGATTTAATTTTATCACACCACATCGATTTTGTCATTGACAAGCAGACTGACTGCATAGAAGATCAAGGAGAACCAGAAATGTAGTTTGAACAGGATTTAGAACAAATGCACGATCATGAATAAACAAACCTGAGGGTGCTTGAGTGGCTCCATCTTTCAATTGTCACAAGGTAAACAATCAGATAGTTCCAAAGGTTGAGCACGGTAGTCTTAGTGCCTCAGCCATGACAACATTGAATCCAAATGGGTCGACCAATTTGGACATCTATGCTTGCCTGAACAAACTTCGATCTGCTCAAACGTGAGCAATCGACGGGGACGTCCATGGACACTTTTGACCGGGAAAAGCGGTTAGGAATCACCAACACAAAAAAAATGGCTATAAGAGAGCTAAAGTTGGTGAGAAAAACAGAAGAACTAGAAACAGAGGGAGACAATCCTAAAATATCGGCACTGAATGGTTTTTTGACTTTGAGACCAACTGTAACTTTAAACTCATGGAATATTAGCACTCGACTAGGAAAGAGTACAAAACTATCGAGTTTAACTATCGAGTTTATCAGCGACTGCATGTTTGTATTTTTAAGCTCAATAATCCGGTGATGGCGATGTTTGTTGTGGCGGTGCGGAATGCCATGCAAAGAGAGTGCCGTGGAAACTGTCTCATGCATAGGTAACCCTGCGAGACTTCGTTGAATCCGCTAACGCCAAGAGGAGAAGCAAAATAATCGTTTGATGGAGACGTGAAGCAATTTCAGGGTTTGGCGCGTGAGCCGGCCTAGTGAGCAAAAGGATTACAAATGGTTGAAATGCCCCTACCGATTCACGCAAATTCCTCAACGGAACCTATTTTCGATGCGAAGAGGTCACGTTAAGGACCTGGCCCCTCACATTTGGCAGACTTTCCACATGCCTCGATACCATCGATTAAAATCAAGATGGATGAGTTCGAGAAACAAACGTGGGAGACGGTTGAGATGCTGGTTAATTTTTTTTGCAAAAATACTGGATCATTAGGTGAAGGCTCAAGAACGGGTTGAGTGGAAAAAAACGACGAACTGTTGATTGCCCGGAAAGAAGAAGGAATCAATGATCTGAGGGAGCTCTATAATACAAGAGTTCACCAAGTATCAGAAGATGTAGAAGATGTACTGGCGACAGTGAGCTCGGACAAGCGATCCAGAAAGATAGTACAAAGGCTCTAGGACTACAATGCCGGATCTTTCTGACACATCGCCCCACAATTCTCGGGAAAAAAATTGAGCTGGGTGCGGAGGCGGCGGTTGCAAAGATCAATTGAGCGAAAGACAGAAGTTCGATTTGGATTGTTTCTTCTCAACCCGCGGACTACTCCCCAGCCACAAGAGGGAAAGTGAAAAACTCCGTCGCGATGCACCAGGTGGGTCAACAAGGAAAGAAATAACAACGACGGATCTCAACGTACGGAAGCGTTTTTTACAGGTGTCTCCGAACCATCCGAGAGTCTGAGTGAACGGTAAGAGCTGAAACCCAGCGTTGAACCAGAAAAAAATTCTTCCTAGGAATAGACATTCAATAATAGGAGACAATCTATAGAGAGACTTGAAGGAATTTTACACAACTAGTCATACCACTGCAGTCTCCTTTATCGTAGCTTCTGTGGCTGTATTGATAAACTCGAGATGGATTCCCGAGGTGAAGAAAAAGTGTACATGCATATCGTCATGATAGGCACGAACGACATCTCTAGAAACCCAATCGATCCCAAAACCAAAATGAGTTACAATAGAAATTTTAATCGGAAATCATTGTACTGCTCAACGCCCTCGGACTCTAGATGCAGGCGCACCGGTAGCCAATTTCATGAATGAAATTGTAACGCACTGGAACGAGATGATCCAAAAAAAATTCAGAAAAACTCAAAGTGAATTGAGGCTAAGGGAAACGAGAACATTTTGCGGCTGATTGGCCATCAAAATCTTCCAAGGAACGGGATTCATTTCATCACTTACCAGGACACGCAAGGGATTAACAATGCTTTTCAAATAAAAAACGAAGAGCTAAAAGCAGATCGAGAAAAAACGGACGCGTTGAAATGAACTGAGCGGCTAAGAAAGTCAAAGCCTTCGTGCCAAAGCCACTCGCTAGTCGACTTGGACCCCTTGGGATCAGAAACGGGCACGATTGTGCGCCTTACTGGTTCGAACAAGAGAGAAAGAGACTGCGGGCCGTCCTCACTCCTCGAAAACAATACTTGGAGAGCAGTGTTGGAAGAAAAAATGATCAGTATCCAGCAATATCTCGAGCGTCCACGAAATCAAGGAAACAACCAATAAGTGTTCCAGTTGTCCAAGGGAGCTCTCGAATGAATCCTATGGCAATGGTAGCAACCGATCAAAGTAGTACTTTAATGTGGAGTAGACCGGACCACCATGCGTGGGACCGATACAAAATCAGACATGAAGAGGTATTTTGACATAAAAAAACACGTGCCATCTAGATGCGGTGAAAATGATCAATGGAAGACATCCCACGGAATCGGGTCTGTGCAGGACAGGGGCATGCGTGGACTGGCACTTCGCCGAAGAAGGGTACTTCAGTTCCGACATCACGTAGCGATTGTCGGACATTGATGGATTGCCTCAGAACAACACGATGAAGACTTTCCTTATAAGATCATTGACGGACGTCTGTCAGACTGTCAGTGAAAAAAAACCATCAAATCGGAAGGACAGTTTCTGGTGGTAAATGGGCCAAATTTAAAAGCATCACGATATTCAGACAGTTCTCGTAGCCACCAGGCTAGCAAGCTGATGAAGACACGCGAAGCTCTCCTCGGTCGAAACCGATTGACAATTCCGGTTGCCGCATTTGATCCCTTAAATATCAAGAACGGAAGGACATTTGTAATAGCCAGTTGTGATTTTTCGACTTAATTCTCGTGCCTTGTTTCGTCCAAACTTGGTTTTTTTGACAGCTCGCGACAGGGATTGGTACAATCAGTCGGAATGGTTATAAATGTGCAAAGGGTCTTTAATATAGATCCAGAGGTGTTAATTATAGCTGGAGCGAACAAAAATCTGCACAACAATGGGCTGCTAAGCCACCTTACGGATGGGATGACTCCTGGTCGAGAGACAATCAGAGAAGCAGTGAGAACACTGTTAACCTCCATGGTAGATATGGAAGATACGATAAGGAGATGTTTCACGAGGAAGGTCGTTCAAGTGATTTTCGTGCTGTCTCCGGACTATGTTTTGCTGCCAAAACTCCTTCATTTTGTATACACCATGGTACGTCTGCTTTCAGATGGCCAGTTCTAAGCCATAAAACCAGCCCCGAACCGACTGTCCAACGATTTGTGCTCCAACGAATGTCCAACGATTTGTGCTTCAGGCAACTGGATTACGCGCCGAATGCACAGGGCAATCAATATGATTGCAAGGAGTGCGACGTCTGTTCAAGAAGACTTGAGAGCACTCCAAGCCATACAATAACTCGTGGATGTACTTTTCACAAAGAATATATAGTGTGGAAAAATATGCTTTCGACCATGCACCGGCGGTCAGTAAAAAGATCCAACAGTCCCTGTAAAGAAAGATAGACATGAGAGAGGAGGCAGGAGGCACCATACTGCAGATGATGCACGATATAAGCACAAAGTCTTTTGATCAGTTCCAAGCGTACGTGCTTGCAATGAAAGCAGAACACGAGAGGTGGTACAGTTTTCTCACTGGAATGGAAGTGGGTTGGACGCCCTCTTTTCTCGCCGCCTGTTAACCCAGAACCTCGCGGCACCTGATAGCTAGCTCCAGTGCTTTTTGAAAGGACCAGTGCCCGGGTCGAGATCCCGCTCAAAAACCGCTCAAGATTTGAGCGGTTTGAGCGGTTTTCCAGCAAGATTTGAGCGGTTTGAGCGGTTTGGGCGGTTTAAGCGGTTTTTTTTGGAAAAACCGCTCAAACCGCTCAAATCTTGCTTAGAAAACCGCTCAAAAACCGCTCATTTCTTGCGGTGATTTTTGAACGGTTTTCAAGCAAGATTTGAGCGGTTTTTGAGCGGTTTTTGAGCGGTCTTCCCGGGTCGAGGTCCCAGACTCATGTCCATACTTTCGCGACAAAACTTTGGCATGTCCAGACTTTCCAGACCAAAATTAGTTCAAAACTTAACAAACTTTGGCTCTTTTCCAGTCCCCCCCCCTTTCAAAATCAATTTTGAAAAGCTTATATAACATTGTCATATTGCAATGAAATTTGGCGTGGTGAAAAAATCGACAATTGTGAACAAATTTGTTCTTCATACTTTACAGCGTAACATCACGCATTTAGCCGTAATAACACATAAAACAAACATAAAACTCGGTGTTTTGAAAGGGGGGAACTGGAAAAAAGCCCAAACTTTTAATGTTTGGATCAATGAGTTGACAAAAAACCAATTTCTACCTCCCACGCCCCCCCCCCCCGGCTATTTCGGCTATTTTATACGGCAGCTTGTTTATACTTCGGCTGGTTTATATACAGCTCAATTAGAGATTTGTCTCATAATTGCATTTAGTAAGCCAGTACTTTCACCTCGCATCCAATTCCCGCTCGCACAATTTATTTATTTTCCAATTTATAAACCAAAATTATATCTCTACACGGCTCTATGTTAGTGTATATTTCAGATGTTAGTCTACTGGTTCAGGGCGGCATGGCCTAACGGATAAGGCTTCTGACTTCGACGCAGAAGATTGGGGGTTCGAATCCCTCTGTGGTCGACTTTTTTTTATCATTTTTTTAGATAAACCACTCAAAACCGTTCAAATCTTGCGCGGTTTTTGAGCGGTTTTTTTAGATAAACCGTTCAAAAACCGCTCAAACCGCTCATTTTGAAGCAAGATTTTGAGCGTAATTGTCTAAAAAAACCGCTCAAACCGCTCAAATCTTGCTTCAAATTAGGTGAAAAATCTCGACTCGGGTGACCCTCTTAACCCAAGAATTTGTGGAAATCAAGCTGGACGGGCGCGCAACGCTAAACGCCATCACTTGTTCACCGACTGGGCGACTTGTTCAGCTTACTAAGATAAGCAGAGCCGCTCATGACGTCAATGAAAGAGCAGTGTTTTTGACTATGTCGGTGTTGATTTATTGTCAACTTCTAAGTTAAATGGCGTTAAAAATGTATCCAAGGATTCTTTTTCTTCAGTAATTAACTATTTTATGTGGTAGTATTCCATAAGAGCAATTTTTAATTTTTAGGATTGTGCGACGTCAAATGATGAAGCAAGTTCTTTAAAAAAACTCTGTTTTATAGGTTTATTTGAATAAGAACAAACAATTATTAGTGGTGATTAAATTATCAATATCTAAAGCCTATAAGTTGCTTTCATTGGAGTTAATAAATTATTTCTCGGACAATATATAAGTTTTGTTAACTCCACATGTATTGACTAATTGTTTCAGTCAGGAAAGTTTTTCTGTTTAAACTCTCGCTGTTTGGATGTTAAATTTTAAACCTGTTTTGGTATTCTATTGGTTCTTCTGACATGTCATTAAATACAATTGGAACTCGATTTGGATTAATGTCGCAGCAGCATGATGGTGTTTTTGGAAAAAAAATTGAAATATATGAAGAGTATTAACACTAGGAGTATTATTATTTTTTTTACTAATAATGATAATGATAAAGTGCGCTTGATATTCACTATGATCAATTTACAAGTGCGCTTCAGACACATCAAACTAGACCTATTGGAAAAATTTGGCAAATCTTTGAAAGTTAATACTTTTATCAAAATTTGTTAAACAACCGATAAACTTAAAATTTCGTTACAACCGATAAACCGTACAAAGAAGCTAGTTAAAAGGTTATTTGGTATCCTTGTCATCTATGAAAAGTCAAAATTAAAAAAAAACAGCCTTATTCTAAAAACTTCCTAACTAATTTTAGTTATTCTATCGCTGCATAAACTTATATGGGGGTTTGATAGCATAGCAAAGTTATTGAAATTAATGCGTAGCCGATGATTAGGATAGAATTGATTTAGAGAATTGTTTTGCTTCTGATTATTAAAGTTTTGTATTTGTGCGTAAAATAGTATTAAAGTGTTGGCATACGAAATATCTGAGACATTTGCGTGAAAGGGGCACACCATGCTCGTCATTTAAGTGAATCATGTACCAATAGAGAAAGCCCCAGTTAGTGTCACTTTTTGTCGTGAGTTTAAATTCAGCACGTGATAACCAAAATTAGAGCTGTGTGTACAGTTAGTTTTTTCATTGTAAAAGTCCAAATTTTTGTTTGCGTCTACGTTATTCAAAATTGATGGTTTTTTGCAATTTACCACTGTTTCAGGTGTTAGTTTTTGCTCTACTATTTCTATCTTTTCGTCAAAGTCATTCAAATTTTCAGGATTTTTTTTTACAATAGAGTTAGGACTATCGTGTATTATTACGTATTGCAATGAATAATTTGTAAATCAGATGTATTAATCAGAGTGAGTGAAGAACTAAACAAAGATTTTTTCGGAAATCAAGAATTTTTTTTCGGAAAACTCAGACGACTATATGAACTTATTTTCAATTTGGTCATTCTGTTTTATTTGGTAATATCGGAGAAAATTTGATTTCACTTTTTGTTTGTTTTCAAAACTTCAATTGAGAAAAATATTTTTAAAATTTTCTAAATTTTGAGTTGAATTGCTTGAAATTTAGTTAGTTTGCTGTAATTAGAAACTTTTTTTTTTTAAATTTTGGTTCTAAACTTCAGTTTCTTTTAATTTCAGAAAATTCTCATCAACGGTAAATCTTGAAAAAAAAACAGACTGTTTTCTAGCTTTGACCTCTGTGTTATGAAATATTCTTAAAACTGTACGATGGCTTCTTCTTGGTCAAATTTTTCTCATAAACAGTAATTATTTAATTAATACAAAGTTGCTTAATCAGTTAAATTCAAATTTTTTGTGATAAATTTTGCGGTTTTTGTTAGTTTACAATTTACCACGAAGTTGCTGAAATAGATAATTTTAAATGCAGATGAATTTCGAGAAGTAGTGAATCACTACTTTATGGAAAATATCTTCTTCTGGTTTGTATGTTTTTTTTCTAAGATTCCACTGAAAAATGTAAAACAAAATTCCAATAGAAGATGGTAGACAAATTATGGATTTGAAGCTAAAGTAGTAGTTTTCATTTCAGAAACCAGCACATTGAAAGAAAAACCGATATCAGAGAGCTGCGAAATAGCAGTAGAACAGGGAATGAGTTTGGTCTGAAATTGACACTCTTTCTAGATTATGCTGAATACATTGGGTTGCTTGCGCCAAACGTAGGTGCGCGAGTACTTGTTCACGATCCTAGAGTCTTACCCGATTTACAAACCGAAAGTTTCCCGATTGCAGCCGGCGAGGCTACATTCATAGCTGTAAAAATGGAAGTTGTTAATCGAAAGGGTTCTCCATATGGCAGTTGTACTGAAAACTGGCCGGAATCATTAATGTTAGACGAAGCGTTCAAAAAAAAGTGGCCCAAATACACTCAAGAGTCGTGCATTAAAAAATGTGTCTCAAACGAAGTGCTGAGAAAGTGCATGTGTGACGATACATACGGTGGCATTTGGACTGATCAGTGTAAATGGCACGACCAAACATCAAGTGAATGCCGAAAACAAATTTACTCTGATTTCAAAAGCGGCAGTTTGACTTGCGATTGCCCGCCGTCTTGCTATACAACAGAATATAAAGTGAAACAATCGAGATCTTCCTGGCCTTCCAAACAATACAGCCCTTTCTTTGCCTCTAAAATGTTGGAATCGGAGTCGAAAAAAATTGTGAAATACATGAGCAATTTGATCAACGTCAGCCATAGTGCCGAGGAAATAAAAAAAGATATACAAGAGAATTTTGTGCGATTAGAAATTTTCTACGAAGCTTTGAACTTTGCGATGATCAAAGAAAAGGCAGAATATGATATGTGGGATGTTCTAACTGACTTTGGAGGTAATATTGGGCTCTGGTTGGGCTGGAGTGTTTTTGCCCTATTCGAACTTTTAGAATTTTTTGTGAGATGCTTCGAGGCTTTGGTTAGCAGAAAAATCCTAATTGAATAGTAAGAAACAAACTCATCGAGCTTCTATGAAAAAATTAACTGTGTATTTGCTTAAAATAATTTCTTTTTTCTAAATAATTACATATGTTTAAATTATTACCAGCAATCTTAGAGCAAGGCAGCTTGGATTAACAAACAATTACCTTAATTTTCAAACGGTATGGCCTTAAAAAAGAACAATGGTGACGCAATAATGGGGTTAGATGGTACGTTGTCATCACAAAGCAGTCACGTTTTGCTTGACCCATTTAAGAAACACCCTCTCTCACTCCCTCAATTTCTATTCGGATGAATAAAGCCATAAAGTCAAGTTTGATTGGCTGCTGGAAATCGACCCCGGGTCGAGGCGCTCACTTTTTGTTTCGACTTTCAAATTCGACCACACGTCAGTGCTCGACAGAAAAAGAACAGTCGAGACAGGGGTTTGGGTCGAGCACAAATTCGAAACAAATCTCGAGCAGAGTCGAGCACGGTCGAAAAATACCTCGAGCACAGTCGAAGCATTCGAACATATGGATTGATCCACGGTAATTCGGATTAAACAGAAGAACAATTACTTCTTTCAATTATTGAAGTATTTATGACTCAAATTTTTGACTCAAATTGCAAAACAGTATCCCAAAAGATGAAAAAAACCAGCTTTAAAATCGTCTATCTCTACAAACAGTTAAATTGCAGCTATCTTTAATACTTGAATTCTAATAAAATTCATCATACGATGTTACCAGAAAAGCATGAATTATAACTTTTAAATTTGGATAATTCACGCTGTTTGAAAGGCGAAACATACCCAAAATTGCTCGAGCACGGTCGAAACATATCTTGCTTGGCTCGAGCATGCGCGAGCACATTTTTCTCGGCCGAGCACGGTCGAAAAAAGGCTTGCTTGGGTCGAACACGGTCGAGTAAAATTGTTTCGGTCAAATTATACCGAATTTCGGTCGAGACGGTCCAATTAACCAGTCCAATCAAGACGTCGAATCATAAAGTGAGCACTTCGACCCGAGAACTTTCAACCTTTTATTCAATCTACTGTGGAAATCCGGTCAACTAGCTATGATTTGAAAGATTTATTACGGTGCTTTGATAAACTTCTGTTTTGATCTGCTGCTGACACGAATTTGTTTCACCAGAATGATCTTGACCACAAAAAAAAATTAGTTCAATCTTACTTGGTCTCTGATATAATGCTTGAATTGATTGAAAAACTGCTGTACATAAAGCTTAATTGATACTTCACCTTGAATGAGATTTATTTGTTTTGAGCATTTTTTATCAACTTTTTATTTTAGTCGGGTCAGTACTAAAACATAACCACTACTCAAGTCGAGTAAATCAAAACTAGGCTGATCGTTTCACGGCGAAGCCCTGAATGTTCCGACGGCCGTCTAAGGTCTATGGAGTAAGTTTTTGACAGTAAGCCAAAAAAAATGTGCCAAAGCGAGTGTAAACTTGTCTACTTTAGCAAATTACAGATACGCAATCATCATAATTTTCTTATTTGAACAACAAAATTTCAATTGTGTTTTGCAAGACTTGCCTTCATTTAAAAAGAACACTATTATAAAACGTTCTAGTTTTTGATTTTTTATTAGAAATTTAACTGTCTAGTTTGCATCGGGTATTCTAGATCTTTTTCTAGATGATGCATCGAAACCAAAATTTGATGCGACTAAATTTTAAAAATTGTATTTAAACTCCATAAGGTTCCCCACAATTTCCAATTCTCCAAATAAAAGTTAGACAAAATTTACGAAGCACTATACAGTGATGATTGCGGTGAAATTGCAGGAAGCTTTTATCATGAGCAATAATTGGATCAATTGAGTAATCCCCCCACCCAATAAGACCAATTGAGCTATCTCTCATACTCACGAAAAACAACAAAACGCTGCAAAATGCCATTGATAAACAAAAGCAGATGGTTGAGTTGTTCATAGCCAGCAATCAGTTGACCTACTGAAGTTTTGTTTATGTATTGAGAAAAACTTTGAAAAAGAAAACAATGAAACAGGCAAAGAAGAGGTTTTTTGACCGAAAATTCAAGTTTTTTGGCGCGCTCTCTCCCCTCAATATTTGAAAATTTTTGCGCCGAAACTGCCTTTAGAAAAGTGTCAGAGTCGAACAGTCAAAAAGTACTTGACTTTACTTAGGTAATACCAAAGGCCGTCTTTCCAATGCCAAATCCAAATTTAAAGGAGTTTGTCTGAATGATATGCTTCTCACTGGACCTGACTTGCTCTGCAATCTACTAGGAGTAATTACCCGATTTCGCGAAGGAAAGCATCCCATCACTGCCGACATTGAAGGGATGTATATGCAAGGTTTCTGTTAACCCCGAAGACAGAAAATTTCTTCGTTTCCTCTGGGGAGCGGAAGAACCCGAATTTTTTGAGTACACTCGATTCGTCTTTGGAGCCATATATTCTCCCACTTGTGCAATTTACGCATTAAGAACTTGCGCAGACGACAATGCTGAAAGCCATCCCCACATCAAAAAACTTGTCTACGAGAACTTCTACATGGACGACTTCTTCGAAGCCACCGACGACATCGACACCGCAGTGAAAATCATAGAAGACCTTCGATACGTACTACAACAAGGAAGCTTCAACCTGACGGAGTGGATCACTACGGATCATAGAATTCTGCAAGCAATAGCAGAGGAACATAGATCCATCACCATAGACGAAATCAACGACCCCAAAATCTTCAAGCGAATTCTCGGAATACGATGGAGAGTAAGTAACGATACACTCAGCTTCACTACTGACAAACTACACGAACTCTTCCAGAAGAAACCTACACAACGGAACCTACTTCGCGCAGCTTCTTCAATCTTTGACCCAATTGGAATAGCAGCACCTATTACAATTCGACTACCAATAATCCAGCAAGCAATTTGGAGAAAAGGAATGAAGTGGGACGACCAAATGACACGAGAAATGATACCTGAACTGTTTGAGCTTCTCGACGAGAGAAACGATCTACAGACAGTGGGAATACCCCAACACTATTTTGGATACAGCTACGACAACATCGCTCTTCATGTTTTTTCAGCTGCCTCCTACAGCGCCCTAGCAGCAGTCGCTCATTTTGTCTACAGCAACAGTGCCACTCGGCAAATCTGCAGCGCCTTTGTTCTAGGAAAAGCTCGAGTGGCTCCTTTAAAACAACACACAATAACTAAATTGGAACTACAAGCCGCAGTTTTTGGTGCTCGCCTCGCAAATTTCATTCGCAGAGAACAAAGGACTGACATCAACTCTACGCATATGTGGACAGACAGCACAACAGCGCTTCAATGGATACAGGGATCTGATAAACGACAACAAATTTTTGTGGCTCACAGAGTTACAGAAATTTTAGAAAGCACCCAAGCGAGTCAATGGAATCATTGCCCAGGACCCCTAAATCCAGCAGACGACGGAACCCGTGGAATACCCCTATCAGAATTCAGTAACAAGTCAAGATGGTTCACCGGACCAAAATTCATATGTGAACCAGAATGCAACTGGCCAAAGCTACAGTTAATCGACGCCAATACGGATACCTTGCAACTCAACGATCAAACTGGACAAATGGATGAAATAGCAACAACCCCAATGCTAGCTTTTCAAGCTTCCACCGAAAAGACTGAACAAAGCTTCATCGATTACAGCATATTCTCCAAATGGACAAGAAATCTCAGAACAACTGCATAATTGATGCGTGCCGCCAGGATTTTTAAAGAAAAAGGACTACAGTCCCGCAACGAAAGCCCGACCACCGAACTGACAAGCAACAACATGATTGCCGCAAAGGATTTTATCTTCAAGCTGACGCAACGAGACAGCTTCAAACCAGAGTTCAACGCATTGACACAAAATAAACGAATCAACACAACTAGCAGACTTCGACACCTATCACCATTTCTAGACGAAGACGGACTCTTGCGAGCACGTGGACGCCTCGAGAAATCTCAATGGACTATTAAATAAAACACCCGATTATCCTTGATGGAAACCACCCAGCAGTTCACCTCTTTATAGGACAAACCCACAAAGACAACCAGCATTCGCCACGCCAGCACTTGAGAAATATTCTTCAAAACGAGTGTTGGATTCTCTGTGTTCGCGCACACATTGACAAGATCATAAAAAACTGTTACGACTGCCGACGACAACAGGCAACTGGACTACAGCCGCAACTTGCGCCTCACCCGCCTTCAGATTTCCAGAAGATAAACCCTTCCCGTTTCAACAAACAGGATTAGATCTCTTTGGACCGTTTGCTTCGAAAACCGCAGGAAACTACAACAAACGCTACGGCGTTATAATGACTTGCCTAACAACACGAGCCGTACATCTTGAGATGTGCCAGGACCAATCAGCCGACGCCTTCATCAATACCTTACGACGATTCTTCGCTCGCAGAGGACAACCAGCCAAAATTGTTTCTGATAATGGTACAAATTTCACCGCAGCCGAAAAAGAACTCAACAGACACTTCGACGCAGATGTTACACGACAATTCTATACCAACCATCAGATTGAACGGATCTTCAACCCTGCCTATGCTCCTCATTTCGGAGGTGTATGGGAACGATTCATAAGATCAGTCAAAGAATCGTTCTATGCCATCATAGGAAGCCAGATTTTAACAGGCGACATATTCAACACCGTTCTTTGCGAAGTTGAACACTTCATGAACGCAAGACCCATCACTACAATTTCAGCATCGCCCGATGATGTTGAATCCCTCACCCCAAATCATTTTCTTCTCGGGAGAGCGCATGCCAGCATGCCACCTCTACAAACCCAACAGCCCTCAACACTCAGTCGACAATGGAAATTCGCCCAACAACTCGCAACCCATATTTGGAAACGCCTGATGAAGGAGTTTATCCCAACACTACTGCAAAGACAACGATGGACAAAGAAGACGTCGCCTATCAAAATAGGAGAAATTGTCTGGATCCTTCGGGATATGAGGCCACGAGGACTCTGGCCAATTGGACGGATCACAGGAAACAAACCAACCGATGATGATCAGATCCGCGTTTGCTTCGTCAAAATAAGAGACAAAATTGCGTCAATACCAGCCATTAGACTAGCACCTGTTAGTCCGGATTATTGCAATCAACCAGCAAACGAAGATTCACGACAATGAGAACCTCACCCCAAAGCTGCCTTGCGCCGACAACCATAGCCAATAACTTCAACTGACACTTAAACGACCGTTAAGCCAGCGTTTTAAAGTTATAAAAAGGAACTACCCCACCCTTTTTTCTTAAATTATTTTGCAACTGCAAAATGAGGCCGAGTGTTATATGCCAATTTGACAATTGACAACCATCTTAGATGACTTCAACTTACAAAATACAAAATTGAAAAAAATACAAAACTGAATTACCAAACACGTGCAACCAACTAATTTATAATCAAATCAAAGTTCAAAGCAAGAAAGACTCAAGTACATCGTGTAAATTAGAAACGATTACATTTTCGTTTTCTATAGACCCATTCAAAGGAAAGAGTAATTTCTGTTTTCAATCCCCAGTAACATGCTGCTAATTTTAAGTGCGTGGTACCAAATTGTGCGTGGTACCAAAAAAAGATACGCTTCTCCTGGTTTGAGCTCATATTTTATAATGAACGTACTTTCAAAAACTACCATGTTTTTTTTATCGGTACATATAAAAAGAAGCAAAAAATTGCGGACCTTCCTTCAGCCTTTCTTCTCTTTCTGTTCCGTCACATTCAATCGTTTTCAACGTTTTTTTTTCACTGCGGTAGTTACTGCATTCCGATGCTATTCTGCAGTCACGAAAGTTACTGCAGTCACGAAAGCTCGCTTGAAGGCTTCTGATCCTATATCCACCTGATACCAACTGTATACTCTGCTGTATCGACAAATGCTTTTCGGCATACCCGTACAACCAGGCAGTCTGAACTATGGCATCAGTCGTCTTCTGGCCAAAATTTTCGTTACTTCCAGAGGAATTTTCAAAATTTTGCACATTGTCTCAAGTAGATCTAGGTCTTCCAATTGTTCTTTAGCCGCTGCTTCCTGTCTGTTGTTCTCTCTAAGATGAGCTTCCAGGTCTAATAGCCATCATAACTCCAACTATCACGATTATTATGGGCTTTGATGAGTCTGGTAAGCCCATCGAGAGCAGCTCTCCAGAGTCCCTGTTCAAAACCAGATTACTTCGTCCAGGATACTACCATGTTTGTAGAAAACAATGGCATGGAAACTCATCTTGCGTTAGCATGATGCTTCTCCAATTCGGTTTCCTGGCGCTTCCAGCAGTGGTTCAAACTCCAGCATAACTCGGTGGATTTCGTCACTATTGTCTACTTCATTGTAGTCCGTCGCTGTTGATCCTTTTTGCTTTTGTCTTTGAAAATTGCTAAAATTCCCTCTAGCTTATCCCATGAACTTCTTTCCAAGTATCGGTTCTAATTCGTCCTTGGTTCTTTTTGGAACTGCGGCGAATATCTTACAAAAAACTTATAAAATTTCTCACATATTCTCCCAAAACCTACACATTTTAGCATTGAGAAAGCTTGATCCACTATCGTCCTTGTGCTCTTTACATCCACTGCCGCGAATTGTACTGGATATCGGCTTTTGCTTGTTCGAGCTATCGTCGAGCCTACTAGATATCAGGTTCCAGACGGTCTGCGATATGTTGCACTTTGTCTGATGTTGATCTCTACTTCTATTGCTTCTCTCCACTGTCTGATATGCTTCTGTTCAGTCTGTAAAACTCCCGGAAACGCTTCTATAGTGGTGGCCGTGCCAATCTCAACTAACTGTTCTAGATTTCATTAGTGACTCTAAAGAACCAAACATGCTGTAAAATCCTAGCGCAGTCACTCGATTTAATTCAGTTCTTCCAGGACAGTCTGCCATTAGTACTGTTTCCGTTCTCGTTTTCATCATTAATTTCCATACAAAGTCTTCAGTTGTTTATGTTGTATCGCGAGTGTTGTTACGCAGTCAAGACCTCTACAAATGTGAATTTCTATTCCAAAGATTTTCACCAGACAGCTACCAGGTTTGATCCAGTCTTCTGGTCCCCAGTCAGGCAACTCCACGATCTACTCTCGTTTGTTCCTAGAAGCTGCAGGCATCAAATTGTAGATGGTGTAGAGATCGCGCAAAATGCAATCTGCATTCAATTCTCTTTGTACGTCCTGTGTCGCTCGTAATAACGTATCGGCATGTGGAACAGGGCATCATGATGGTTTCATTACTTCATAAACTACCATCAAGCTTGTACTCAGTAACTCATATGAGAATCCCAATCCAAACTCCAATCTGTTATCGGATTTTGGTATGGAAGGTACGGTCACCTTTTCTTCCAATACAAGTCCTAGCTTGACTTGCTGAGTTTCAATATTTTTATCATTGCTAATCTCGACAATAGAATCTCATTAACAAAGCCTGTTCATAGCCGAAGTAATAATCACGTATGTCTTCAATGATGAAAGGATTTTACGCCATTCCAACAATTCCCGACACATAGTGGTATGACTCTTTTCTGATCGATCCACAGTATTCACTGGACTTCAGCAGTGTTCCCATCATTTCTTTCATGAGCCGAAGCTCCTTATTCGATAATTTAAGGAATTCGTTGATCGTTCTCAAGGGTTCTAGCTACACAGTTTCTTCCATATTCACTCTCAGTGGCTTACCTAGGTGAAAGTCTAAAAGCGCTTGTAAGAGGAATTTCTTCACCAGTTCATTGCCTTCTCTCAGATTTTTCGTACAGGTGTTTAGCGCTGGTACCTACATCTGTTCCAACATGAACCGGACGAAACAGAGAGCGTCTCTCAGTTCCGCACACGCTACTGGCGCTTCATCGCAAATCATTAGGTCTCTTAAATGCGTCATCAAGAGCATCTTTTCTTCTTTTGATCTTTTCCTTTCTTCCGAATCGTTCTTTCCCATCTTCATTCCCGTCATACGCCAAGCAATTCTGAACTGCAGCTCAGTTCTGACGTACGGTTTTGCTATCAGAGCATACACTTTTGGGGTAGTTCGCGGTTTCGTCTTCAAATGGCGTAGTATCAGTGCCCTCCACGCCAAACTCATCAGTTGATCCACAGTCTCCCTGTGCTTTTTGGAAGAGGCTAACGTTCCACAAGCCTTCTGACTCATAGTCGTGCCCTTGGTGATTTCTTCCGGGTGACATTTTATCTAGCCGAGTTCCTGTATTCCAACTTTTCCATGTACCCACTGGCGGTTTCGTCCATGGAGACTGTCTCCGATACTGTCAATCGATTGTGTTCCACTGGAGTTAGCTGTCCTGTGACGCCTCCCTTTCCGTGGTTCATGCATGATTCTTTGAAATCCCTGAGGGTACGTTCACCACATTGGCTGAGTATCTCCATTTCTAATGTTGCTCAAGTTGGAGTGCCGCCACTCCTCTTGGTTTTATAGCTGGCTGATCTCAACCCTGCCCTGAGGATGGGTGGCACCATCGCTACATCGGTCATCTTTTTCAATATGCCAGGCAACATTTCATCGCCTTGCCCCATATCAATGGCATCCTCTACTCGTTTTCGTTTAGCTGAATTGGCAGTCTACGCTGGAGGTTCAAAATCTACTTTTGCTTTTCCAGTTTTTCTTAGTGTGACTTTGCTGCTCAACTTCATCATCATGTCGTTGATCTTATGAATCGCTATCTTCAATCGCATTGTCGCTTTCCGAGTTCTGGACAGATACAACATCTTCCTCGTTGCTTTCTTGATGCGTTATCTTGATAGGAGGCTATGCCTCCCTTTCATCAATGGCCGAATCATTTAGCAACTCGCTCATTCTCCCTTCGCACTCGTCCAGTTTGTAATAGATTTCCTGCATCAATGGTCTGTTGAGAATTGTTTTCAACATGGACTGGGTACCGTAGCACTGCACTACCGACCAGAACTCCTCCATAAAAGCAACTCTGTCCATGCCACTGCCTGTTCTGTTCTCATTTACACGGCGGTAAACTCCCCACTCAATTTCTGGCAGGTTTGCCAAGAAAGGTACTTGGGCTGCGCCTTCTATTCTTTTCCTGCGCAGAGACTCCGAATAAAAAATCTTTATAGTGGTTTCAATTTTGCATGTAGAGCTGCTCTCCTGCAAGTTATGGGCTGCACTCATAAAGGTTGAGGGGGTTCCAGAGTGGAAGTTTCATCATCCGCTGATTCAGTCGTCCCCGACAACGTCTCTGTTCCTTTTTCGTCGTCATCCAAGAAATTGAAGTCCAGGCTCGACGCACCACCTACTGAAGTTTTGTCTTCATCATTTTCCGTTTCGTCGGCATCCTGCTCCATTATTTCTTCCGATTGACGGTCTTCTTGTGCTTCGTCGTCTCGCTCTTTACTCTTCTTGGATCCAGAAGGTCCTTGCTGATCACTCATTGTTTTGACTGGAGGCTTTGGTATGACTAGTTCACCTGGCGACCGATTCTCATGTTCCCCGTCTCTTATCACAAACTCTTCGCAGCCGCAGTGCGCTAGAGCACTCCTGGTCAACAGATTCTCAGTTATGGTCATTTTCGCCTCACATTCAGGACTATCAGTGCAGCTTCCTGCAAGTCTGTTTTCCCTCTCATGTTCATTGGCGCCAGATTCAACTTGGCCCAATCTTCCTCAAAACTTCTAGGTTTTGGAGTAGCTGCGTTGCTCATTCGTCTCCTCGTCAACTCATCCACGTGTGCGAACTGGGTAACCGCAGCACGGCAGCATTTCTGCTTACAAAGCACGGGTCCATCGACTCAGAGAACTTTGGCATCTTTCTCTCGTTCTTTTTGTATGCCTTCAGTCTGGGCGTGTGTTAAACGGAGTCTGCTCCCACCAATATCCTACGAAATAATGGAAATTTTGGTATTTTTCTGGTAGCCTCTTATAATCGCCCCAGTCTTCAGTTTTTTCCTCACTCTCTGGTATGAGGCTATAAATTGAGGAACCTTAGTTATCTCGCCATTCGTTTTTTTTTGTAAGGTCGCAATTTCTAGAGCTTTGGGATCACTTGGAGATATCATCTGTCCGCTTAACTCATTCGATCGCGGAAGTGGTTATTGAAATTCACCTACGTCATGTCGGGCTCTGCTGCTTTCGCAAACAGCAAATCTTCGCTCATCGCTTCAAGCAGTCGTCCAGTTCGCACCAATTGAGTGTACTCCCGTCCACCGCTAAAATGAGGTTCAGGTGCAACACCGATCTCCTTTAAGCTTCTATTTGCGTGTCAGATAACGCGAACGTCACGGCAGGACCGTATATGACTGTCCCGCACTCTCTGACGCCCTTATCAATGCTATGAGATCTGTCCTCATAGCTAGGCATAAGTCGGTGCACACGGGCGTCGCACGTCCCTCTAAATGACGTCGCACGTCCTCCTCTCTTTCAAACATCTTATCTTTTCCTGTGCCAAAACGATTCTGCTGCAACAGTTATTGAATTATGGTGTGTCTTAAGTCCCGCAATTTATTTCAAGAGGCTGCGGCCTTTTTCTTGTCAAAATTCGTCACATTCTCCCTCATTTGTTCGGGATAACGGGTTATGGTCATCAACTCTACTAGCTTTTCCATGTGTTATGGCAATCAGTGTGAAAAGTCCGTCCAGGCGGAGATTCTGTATTCCTTCAGTCAGCAGCACGGCTGGTTCTTTTCTGTAGTTTTCTGATCCAAACGTCACAAGCAGTCCCAGGATCACCACGCTAGACATTTCGGCTACGGCCTTGAGAAATTCGCGTATTAGATAGCGAATAAGTCCTGGGTAGATTTTCGCCACGAAGGACACGGTCCGTCCTTCTCCCAACACTTACAACATGTTATCCGTCCTTTGAAAACCTTCCTCTTCTTGTACCTTCTCTGTCCAGATTGCCTTTAGCGTCGTCTGGCACATCCTGTCAACGAATTCCGTTGACTTCTCTCCTCCGCTCTCCGCCACGTTCAATTCTCAAACGACGCAAGCGTGGATCTTCGCGATCATCGGTGGACCCCGCTCAAAAGCGTTCCTGCGCAAGGCTGCTAATCGAGGAGTCAAGCGCAGCCACTTGCTTGCCTCCAGTTTCGTTCGCAAAACCAAAGCCTCCAGGTAAGTTTTTGGTTCTTTTGCTTTCTACCTCTTACTTTCTTACTCCTCGACCTCCATTAGTCTGAATCACAGATCACTTGATATGTCCACTATCAATTGATGATTTTCATCAATTCCTGACTTCATCTTGAGTTTTCTGCTGAGATTGGACAGCTTTAACCCCAACAACTCCAACACTAGCATAATGCCGCGAATGTTCCTTTAATCCTCCCATGGCGTGCGAGATATCTGAACACACTGCAAGTAATTGCGAACAAACTGGTCTCAGATTTCTCTCTCCACTTCGCGGAGTATGATTTTATAGTACTTTCCTTCAGAGAGGAGCGTAATTATTGAATACATAAATTTCAATCCGTCCGGGACAACCGTGTATGGGATGCGCATATAATAGGGGTGGCCATATGAGATGCGCAAATGGTAGGGGTGGTTGCTGCCTAATTATTGCCGGACTCCAAGTTGATCTATTGCATCTTGCTCGCATGTCCGTCTCGGGGATTCCCATGAAGCTATTCTTGATCGGTTATTTTTCTGAATGTCAAGCACACGTGACACTTTTTTCATCGGCATCTTCCAGATATTTTTTGGTGGAGTAATTTTTCAGGATCCGTTGTCGTGGCAGCTCCAGCTCACGTCTTCGTTATCACTACCAATGAGAGATCTACTCTGCCGGTATCATCAATTGTTCTATAGGGTGCAGTCACCCCGGAACCTGGTACAAATCTCTTGGCCACGAGTTGACCAGCGGATTCCACCAGCTGCCGCATCGTTTTCTCCACACCTGGATCGCCAAGGATTTCGCTTGAGTCTGGGATTGTCACTTTACCAGATCCTGTTGGGACTCGCACTTCAGTTGTCTGGCTCAGCTCGCGAGGGTTCAGGAGTTCCATCGGCGATTGCCCACGGGAAATTTTTCCTGCAGGAAATATGTGTTCCGCTTTCGCTATGCTCAATCGTTCAGAATGCTCCTTATACTCTTTGGATTTCACTCGCAGTGCCTCCGGTGTAGGCGCAATGGTTGAAAGAGGCGAATAATACGTTGCTAACTTTGTCCTAAGTTCATCGTTCTTAACACCAATAATGAATTTGGAGGCTACTGCCAAGTTAATCCTTCTATTTGTTTCGTCCGGTTGACTACGCCTTCTAAGCATTTCTAAGTCATCTAAGAAGTTGTCTATGGTTTCGTCTTCACCTTGCCTTTGTTTCTCGAAGCGCTTCATCGATGGTGTCCTTGCACCACAGAGCCAAAACGACTCAACAGGATTTCAAAGATTTTCTCGGCTGTGTCCCGCTGGTAGTACTTTTTGACCATCACACAATTCAGGACTGTCCCTTCCAATTTGCTGATGAGCGCTCTGCATTCTTTTCTTTCTGTCAACTCTTCTTCCTCAAAGTGCACCTTCATGACCTCTGTCCAGGTATCTATACAGCCATCAAACTCGTCCTTATAGCATTTTCGTTTCCTAAATACCATTCTGGACTTCTCGCTGCGTTCACTGGTCTTACATAAACTCGTGAGGAAAGTTTCCAAGGATCTGTTCAGAGGTTCAAACGCTGTGGCCAGTGCCGCTGCATCACGTGAATGTCCCGCTTGATCGTTATTATCCGCTGATTGAGGCTCTTGACTTTCCCTTCTGTCCGAGTCGCTGGGTTGAGATCTTCCTTGATTCGAGTGGTTCCAGTTTGTGGAATCACTTCTCCCAGTCGCATTCGTGTCTCGCAAAGGTCGTTCGCTCGAGATCGGCCTGCTGCCATCAGAACCTCCTTTGGCATTTGTCGGACTCCTCGGACTATTATTCCCGGTGGTATTGCTGGGTGAGTTACCCCTTCCTCTTGTGGATCCATAGGTCCTTCCTCTGTTCGGAATCTCATTGAAGTTCACTCTAGGCTCTCTGCTAGCCTCTCCCGAGTGTGTTCCTCTTTTCCTAGATCCACTCCTGTTTCCCATGAGACCGTCAAATATGTCCATGATAGCCTGAGTTGGTCTTTCGAACATCGCATTTTTCCTTGAATCGAGAGTCCCAAGAGTCTGCTATTGTTGACTTGAAAGTTATTCCAGATCAGCTCTCAATCTTTTCTCTCTTTCCTCAGCTTCCCTTATCATTCGCGGCAAATTTCTGGCCAAGTACTCATCCGTCCTTTTTTTAAGTGTTTCTCGTTTCTACTGACTTACTGTCCGTTGCGGTTATTTTCTTCCCGCAGGCTTTCTCTCTCAACATAAACTGCTCTTTCTAGTTCTTTCATTTTTTGTGACATCTGTTCACTCTGCTCATCCATGCTGTCCAAAATCCTGGTCAAAGCCTCTTCCATTGATGCCCCGTTGTCTACTAAGGGAGTCACTAGTGGTGGCGTCACCCTGTTGGTTGCAGTCAGTTTAGTGCTGGTCGAGACTCGAGTTTTACCTCTCTGTCTCGATATTTCTCCGTAATTCGCCTCTGGTTCCACTGGTTTGGTCCCTGACCCTGTGATTCTAGTCATTTCGGAGCGCACGTCCGAGCCGGTCGTTTTCATTAACTCTCTTGAACGCTGTTTTCGATCAACAGTATTGTTTATTGTTCTGATCGCGCCAAACCGATCCGAAAAGCTATTCTCCATGTTCATAGATGCCTCGCTTTCATGGGTCGAACTGTTCAGGCTCACTTGAGACTCAAAGTCATCGACTTCCCCATTTTCATTTTCTTTTTATTCTTTCTGGGTATCTACTTCATTGCCTGTTACGGTTACAATTATAAATGGAAAGAAGTTTTCCACTGTGTTCTTAACTCTTTCCGAAAACGAGGATGACATCGCTGCTCTCTCTGTCACGCCATGCATCATGGTGTTATCAGTAGGTAAACCTGCTGTCGCTGGATTCTCAGTTGAGATGTCGGACAGTTCCGACATCTCCTCTCGATCAAGAGTCCCGGTCGAAGTGGCGAAATCGTGGCCTTGCTCTACTCGTCAACCTTCTCTCACCATCTGCTTCTGTTTCACGTCCTGCCGGATTCTCAATCCGAGCTTGGTTTGGATGGATCTCCACTTGCAACATTGCCTTTTTGACTTCCGAGGCTTTTTGACTCTTTGCTTCAACCATCCCGCCTGAAACTTTCTTCCCTTTCTGGTTACGAGTATTCTCGGTCCTTTCCACAAAAGGATCATTCATCGATTTCCTTTGTTTCTTCGGTATAAACTTTATGGAGCCATCACTTAGCTTAGATATCCTCGACTTGTCTAGACTCATCTGAATTCATCGCTCCTTCTTGCCCACACACTGGATTCCCTTGCTACCGTTTTTGTTGTGTGACAACTGATAATTTTCTTATAACACGATAAATTCCAAAAATTTTAACTAATAAGTGACCCCGAATCTTAAGGAGTTCTCACAGTTCAGTGTGTATACAGTTTATGCACAGCAGTTTGTTATTGGTTATTGGATATAAAGCTAGCACAGACTGATGATGTCAAAATATTTGATATTGTGTCCACTACCCAATCGAGAACAAATCTCAAAGATTTGAAACCAAAAAAGAAAAAAGAAAATATATAAACACAAAAACTTATGTGTGTTGCAACTGGTCCGTCCCAATTTGATAATCGAGCTGGTTTCTCAAGAAAGAGCTTTCCCTGTTCAGTGCCGCACTAAACAGCCAAGACTTGAAGGCATAATTTTTCTCCAGTGGGTGACTGGTGCACCCATCGAGTTCTTTTTTACCAATCTGCTTTCGGTTTGCCCGAGCTAGACCTACTGAAACTCTCAGGATAACCACTCTTCATTAAAAAATGGATTTTGATCCGAAAGAAATCAGTGGCGAATTCTGTTTTCTATTAGAGCAATAGACGGGAATCTCCGGGCTTAGACCTGCTTTTGTTTCACTATTGTCTTTCTATATTTTTTTTGCAAGTTACCAGTGCAGTCACTGGTTTCTTGTCTTTCCTGATCTACTTATTTCCTTATAATTTAATACTATTCATTATAAATTTTACTTTCGTCTACGTACGTGTTAGGATCCCTACGATAGCGTTCGTTAAAAAATACATTTCTAGGACCCCTCCAAATCGACAAGAAGAGGACCTCTCCGAATTGGGACCCCTCGGGATTGACAAAACAGGACCCCTCCGATTTGGGAACCCTCTGGATTGACAAAATATGACCCTTCCGGATTGGCAAAAACAGGACCCCCTCCCCCCCTTAATTGGGACCCCTCCGGATTGGCAAAATATGACCCTCCCGGATTGGCAAAAATAGGACCTCTCCGAATTGGGAGCCCTCCGGATTGACAGACAAAGGACCCCTCCGAATTGGGACCCCTCCGGATTGGCAATATATAATCCTTCCGGATTGGCCAAAACAGGACCTCTCCGAATTGGGACTCCTCCGGATTGGCAAATTATGACCCTTCCAGATTGGCAAAAATTGGCCCTTTCGAGTCGGTGAAAACAATAGCCGAGACCCTTCCAGATTAGGTCTTAGAGCCTATTATGAAAAATCATCTAACTAGGAAGGGTGTATTCTGGCCCCATACCCTCCTGATTGAAGCTAAGCTGTTTAATTAACAATTTTTTTTAACTGTGAGGGGTATTATTACAAGCCTACTTTTGACTCGACTGTCGTTTTCTAGGTTCCCTAACCCTTCCATATTGTCGAGAACAACGTAGCAATGCCCTATTACACCGTTGCTACCGTTTAGCAGGGGTGTAAGGGCTTAGCAAAAAAATTACATATAGTTAAGAATCTACCTTCAGAAATCAGTAGTTTTGCTAAAAACAATCAAGAAATTTTTCTAAGCTTACTTTTTTCAAAAAACAGTTAGTTTAAGTGTGTGTAAGTCGACTTAATTTTTGTTCTAATGGTACTGGGATGAACTGGATTTGTCCAGTTGTTCCAAAGTTATGAAGCAAAACGTCTTTTATGAGAACTCAAAAAGTTTTCAAGATGTAGGTTCCGCCCAACTTTTTCCGCTATTCTTGTCTTGTTGACTTAAAAAATTTTGATCCGAGTTCAAAAGGCCTTTAATTTTTTAGTTCAATGCAAAAACCCGTCTAAAACGTTTCAGCTGAAAAAAGTTTTATAAAAAAAAATGCTATTTGGACCCCTCCGGATTGATGAATCCACTAAATCACACAAGTTAAGTTCGATTTCACTGGGGCCCCGAAATTTGATGGCAAACGGGTTGTAAAACCTGTCAATTCACTAGTGTATGTTGTCCAAACATCTTTTTTTATCACCCTAACTGAAAACTTTCGAAAAATTTTCCTATTTTGTGCGTTTCGTTTTTTTCAAAAATCACGAAACTTCGGATTTCGGCACCCAATTAGTTCCAACCAAATCCGAACTAAATTTAACCGGTTCCATTAGTATTATTGGTTGAGTTACGATTTGTGGATGGATCAAAATATCACTATTTTGACCCTAAAAACCGGTCTGTTTCGCTAAAAAACGATCTAGGAGTATTGAAATAAGCTTTATGAATAGTAATGCTATGATTATTGCACCCCTCCGTGTCCGTTCGATATCCGAAATAAGGTGCTTAACTCGGAAGTTCGCAACTCAGTGGAGGGTCACTACAGTGCAGTCACTGTCGAGCCACCCACAGTTTCATATCTTACTTTCTGTACCAAAAGGGATACAAACTTTGTTAACGAACCCAACCGTCGGTTTTTCTTGTCCTTGAGACCCTTCCTGCTGCTCCTTGCACTGCTTGCCGGATCAGACTTCCGCTCTTATCCCGAGACCCTTCCAGATTGAGCGCAAATTAGGATTAACGTGCATATAAACTCAAACAACCCTACAGTAAAGGCACCTGCAAAGGGCCACAACGTTGATCTTAACGATCCTGCTTGATATAACTGCTTGTAACAATAATATAGCTAACAACAACAAACTGGAGAGTCGGATCACATCTCGTCTGGTGGGATGGTTTCTACTAAATTTATATATTTTTTTTTGAGTTTTTTTGGTTGTTTTTTATGTTTTGATTTTTTCTTAGGACTTGTACTACATTTTGTTTGGCTTCTTGTATAATTTTAAGTGTTTCTGGTCATACAAACCTTCACGATACTTGAATTTTCCGTCTTAAGTAGGTTAAAAAGCTAAGTCCGGGAAGGTTTCCGCGTTCCGTACCACCCTTCCGGCTCCTCGTTAAAGGCCTTATTTAGAGCATCCGATTGGTGCGGAGTGCTTGTTAAAGGATCTGCCGATCATGATTTAAAAAGGATAAAACCCAGGAGCGCCATGAAAAAATATGTATGTAACATTCGCCCGGAAGTACATACCAATGGAAAATAAAGCTAAGTTATGAAACGACTGGCTAGCGTCTAAACACAGCTTCACATGCTTTTAACCTTCTCTACCAACACCAGTTCTTTGTGTGTGGTTCATTAACATCGGGTCGACAAACTCATTAATTTGAAAAACTATCGGCCGGATTGCGCAAATTAACTTAGTTACATGCAAAAATGGTAGGCTCATGGCTGGGTCTCATTATCCCCAGACCACGAGGTCACTCCTACAAACAGGGCTACTGCTTATTATCATATTACTATTGTTTTTGTTCAGTAGAAAAAAATCATCATATCCATCGGAGATGGATCAATCCTTTCCTCAACTCCTAGCTTCTCATATTCTGAAAATGAATTGGATGTTAACTAAATTCAATTCAGGGGAGCTCCGGAAGCTAAAAGTTGTTTAAAAACCAGTTTCAGTCTCTTCCCAAGACCCTTCCGGATTGTCGAAAGTGGTCGAAGAGCGGTCTTGTTTTAGTCCAGGAAGGGTAGCAAAATCTTCCCAATACCCCTCAGAACTCTCGGGAACTGCTCCGTAACGATTTTAGCTGTACGATCGTTACAATTTGGATTGCTCTTCCGCTATAATTTTAGAATATAATTTCTGTCGTCTCTTTTGTTAACCGCACGTCTGTGTTATATCAACGAAAATCGTTGTTCTGGTTTTGCGGTTTCAGTGTTCGTGAAAATCAAAATTGTTACTCTCCTAATTCGTTAAATTGAACGATTAACTCTGTTAATTCGTCGAGACTGCCAATTTTCCCACTGGGCTGCTCCTCATACAATTTTGAAGTCGTCATGCATTTTGACCATTCCGGTCGAATGTGTTAAAACTAAATTACTCTTGAAAGACACTTTTATTGAGGCACAACGGGATACACAATTATGTATCTGGAAATAAGCATTATATACTGCATTGGAACATTTTAACGGTAGATAAAGTAAACAAAACACTTGACAATTAACAAACTGCACTGTTTTCTTTTTTATTTTGTTTGCCGCGTAATTAACGGCTCAAGTGCTATATAAAGCCACAAACGCGTCTCAATCAGTCACTGATTATTCTGTGGAGAGATCCACTCTACATGACGCTCAAAAGTTGGTCTGTTGGAGCTGTTTTCTTGGTCATACAGTGAGCTAGCTGGAAGCGAATTGGCAGCCATTTTATCAAGAGATTTTTCTCATCGATAACTTCACGTATAGCGGCTATAGCGACGCGGAGCCGCTTCTCAGTCACGCCTTTCGCAGACTTCAATGAATCGTGTAGTTGCTTGCTATCAATGTACGCTATCATATCGAACTCTACACCCAGAATTTTATGAAAAATGCTGTTCAGAAACAAAGCGTTGTCAATCGCATCTTGAAGAGCTAGCGTTTCTGCTGCTAGAGTACTTCTTGCTATGCGCTTAACACGCTTAGAATTCCAGCCAATCAGATGAAAAGTCTCACTAATAGTACTGAAAAGTCCAATGACATAACCTGCCTGAGAGCCACCATCTGGAAGATTTTGAAACGCAGCATCGGAGAAAGTGCACAGTTTTAGAAACCGTAATTGCCGCTTTTCTGTGAAGAAGAGTGGTCTGAAAAGCAGTTTACAGTCTTTCTCATAAGTCACCCGGCGTATCAGCTTGTTGGCGAGTTTAGCGAAATTGACATGCATGCCATCACAACTGATAAATGTATTAGCACTGAAACTGAGATCCGGCCTTGTCTGACTGCTGAGCCACTGAAGTTTACCAACAAGGCTTCTGAACACTTCAACCTCACGTTCTGATAAATAATCTAAGTATCTGGTTCAAAATCCATCTGAACCAAATTTTCAACAAACTTTTTCTCGGGAAACCGAAATTGTACCGTCTGCTTCTTTCTTGAATGCCAGTCCAGTGAAAATCAGAGGCAGTCTCGATTCTGAACCAATCGTGAAAGTACGTTTCAAAGAACTGACAAACCTGTTCCTGAACTGAGTAGTACCTGTGATCCGAAAATCATCCACGTGAGACAACACGAGGCCTTCCAGCTCTGATGAATCTGGGAATTTTAACGCTGAAAACAACTGTCTGGCGACCCATGTTTCCAAAAAGAATCTGAGTACTTGAATCAAAGGTTTCTACGACAACTTCTGGAGACAAATTACGCATGAACAAATCAAACCAAACCGCTCCACAGACACTGGAAGTGCAACCAGTGTCAATTATGCCGTGATTTAGGGACTCATTCGGCAGTTTTGAGTTTGTTGCAAAAGCGGCATCAATGTCGGGTTCTCGCTGTCCAGAAAGAAAAGCAAAAATCACCATTGACTCGGACTCTTCTTCAGTTTCCCCTTGAGCTTCCAGGGCTTCCTCCAGACACACTTTTATGTCTTGAAACTCGTTTGGAACTTCCAGCATTATTCGAGTCTGGACAGTCTTTGACATAATGAAAAATCGATCCGCATGTCACACAACGTGTGATATGTCCCTGTTTGTTGCGTGGACTGGTTCGTTTCTCCACACCACCACCTTGCTTCTGCGTGTCACTTTTGCAATCTTCTTTGCGCTTATCCCACTTTCTCCTACTGTGCTTACCAGCAAAAAACGCTTCTTGCTCCATCCGTATTTCGCCTTCATCGGCGCTCTCGCCAATTCCGACAAACGTACGGCGAATAACTCGTTTAACTTCGGAGTACTTCAAAGAAGTAACAGCAGAAAGTAACATTTGTTTCTGGGACTGTTGTAAATCAGCAACTTCTAGCAGCTTGCAACCCTGCATCTCTTCTGGCAGCGAGAGACTATGACTTTTCAACTTCGTGTAGCGTCTTTCAAACTCAATAAGAAAAGAAGACATCGATAAATCCCCTCTGCTGAACAAATTCAGATACGCTTCATAGGCACTTTCCACTGATTCTTTCTGAAAATTGGCATCCATCACAGCCAAGATAGAGTCCGTTCCTTTGTCGCTGTTAGGCTGATCGACACTGACAGATATGGCTACTTCTTTGTACTGGCCTGTCAGAGACAACTTGACAACACGGTTTTACTAAAGGTAGATCAGTTTTGACAAACATGCTCTCTTTCCTGAAAGAAATATATGAAGCGCTTGACAATGACTCAAACGCAGAAATTGTAGCATTCTACACTGACTTTGCAAAAGCCTTTGATAAAGTTCCGCATTTTGATCTACTTAAGAAAGTTGCACTTATAGGAATAGGAGGCTGCATGTTAGAGGTACTCTATGACTATTTGAAAAACAGGAAACAGTTTGTACGAGTAGACAATATCAGCTCAAAAGTTTTAGAAGTCACTAGTGGTGTTCCCCAAGGATCACTTTTAGGACCACTGCTCTTTTGCATTTTTATTAACGACCTACCTGAAGTACTCAAATTCTCTGAACCATATATTTTTGCGGATGATCTTAAACTACTCTCCATCAAAAAAACATCAATTGAAATTCAAGAAGATCTGGACAAAATTCAGCAGTGGGTAACTGAGAACAAAATGGAATTAGCACTAGATAAATGTGCAAAAAGTAAGTTTTAGGGGCGGAGACGCTAACTCTATGCTTTTTGGTGTAGTGCTTGGAACATCGATGGTTGTGAAAGATCTGGGAATTTTTGTGTCGGGCGATTTAAGTTGGAAGGTACACATTGAAACAAGATTAAAGAAGGCAAACCAAGTACTGTACCTCCTGAGAAGAAACCTATCAGCAAAGATAAATATGTTTGTAAAGTTAGGCCTGTATAAGTCACTAATACTCCCAGTGTTATTATACGGACTCTCATGTACACATATATCGAGGGGGGATCAATTGCAGTTGGAGCGATTTCAAAAGAAAGTAATCCGTTGGATCACTGGAAATAAAACGGGAGTGTACATCAACGAACTACGCTTGCTAAACATTTTACCCCTGCCCATGTTCATCCAGCTAAATAACATCTTACTTCTTGCCAGTCTTGATTCTAATGAACGAAATGAAATAGTGTTAAACAGGCGAACCACACGGGCTAGAAATACAGAAATTTTTGAGATGCGAAAAGTGAGAACGGAAAAAGCGAGAAACGAATTTGTTTTCAGAACCAGTAGGATTGTAAATCGATTAGAACCATATATTCATTTTGATAAACGAATCGGCCTCAAGACGAGAATTTTAAACACGATGTGGAAATTTGTAAACGAGAGATTTTCAGAAATGACAACGTGCACGTGGCAATTATTCTGTGATTGTATCACGTGCAGAAACAAGTGGACATTGTTTTAGAGAAGACGCCGGGACCAAGAATCCCAACAGCAGTGCTGTGAATCCCCAACAACAACAACAGCAAGTGCTTGTTTCGCTTTAGCCATATCCGTCATTCTTCGCCAAATGTCGACTTCAGAACCATAACTGTCGTAGGATACACCACACTCAGAGATGGTGGATTCTTGTAAGAGGCCATTACTAACTACCTCCTGCTGTCATTGTTTACACGAAATTAGTCTTGAAAGATACTTTAATTGAGGCACAACGGGATACTATCAGGTCTCTGAAAATTAGAATTACATACTGCATTGGAACACTTTAACGGTAGATTGAGTAATCAAAACACTTGACAATTAACAGAATGTCACGCTAACATTGAACTGGCTTTGGTAGATGGTCAAAAGCATGTAAAGCTGTGTTTAGACGCTAGCCAGTCGTTTTAGAACCTAGCTTTATTTTTACGTCGGTATGCTTTTCGGGGCGAATGTTACGCGGTTTATTCTGTGCAGGTCATAGTTTTCTCAATCTGGTTGGCTTGATTCCCAACCATCTTACTTTCTCAACTTCTATCCACTTTATACTTTTCTCTTCCATATCTAGAAAATTTTGAGGATTTTGACTGGATAATGTGATAAAGGGACTCCTGACTGTAACCTTGGTTATTTTGATACTTCCGACCTCCTAATTAAATCTGATTTGAATACATGAAGAAAAATTGTGGGACTTAGGCAACGCATTTTTATTTTGGGTCCTATGAACGTTCGGACCTCCTCGAACTCACCATTAAGGGCATGACACAATAGACAATTCTATCTGTGCTATAATCGAGGAGGGTAGATTTTAATTGACAACTCTCTGGATGCAATAAAATCATTTTGATTTATTTATGAATTTTTGCCGATGTATTTATATAGCGTTGGTACGGCCCTATCCAACCTGTGCGCGTACCGTCGCATGACGGAAGGGCCCATTTTCATTTATCCTTAGTCGAGGATTGATGCTTGTCTTTGTTTCATATCTTTCCAGTTATAGATAAAGATATGAAGTTTCTCTAATTCAACCCTGTAAATCGCATTTGCTATGAAATCATAATGTTGCCCAAACATATCCTTGATCAGTTACTCGTTTGTGCTCTGCTGAGCACAATAGCCAGTTCACAAGCTCAACCCGATATTCCAAACGTCCAAACTCAGTCCAAAGAAAGTTCCGGGACGGAAGGGGGAAAGGAACCAAAATCAGGCAAGGTTTTTTTTGATGCACTTAGATTTTTCAGACCAAGTTTTTTTCGTCTAATTCTTACCCGTACCGACCAGATGTTAAATCTAAGTTTTTAAAGCAGATTTACGACTTATTGGGATAAAATCTGAATGGAAGGTCAAAAAATTGAGTTTGGATATCTTATTAAGAAGTTAGCTTTTCATATATTCAGCAGATCCTTAAACATAAGTTTTAATTTTTGAGTTTTCTAGAGGCCGGTAGCCCTATCGAATCTCAAGAAGGGCTTGGAAAACAGCCAGTACAAAAATATTTTGAAAGATCCTTTGTTGACGACTCGACAATACAGACCAAAAACAAAGAAATGCTAATGCGCGATTTTGGAATGAGAAAAGCGAAAAGTACTTTTGATATGGACCTGGATGAACTTGGAACTATTGATAAAGGCTTAGAGGAGGTTGAGCAGCAGCTGAAAAAATTTAGCGAAGCTGAACAACTTTTTAACGAGGCAGTTTCAATGTTGAACAAAGTTGACGATAAAAAAGCAATCAGAAAAGCTTATGCTTTATTTCAACAAGCTTGGAAGCTGAATCATTCAGAAGCTGGAGGCATTGTTGCAATGGCACATGTATTTGGAATCCATTTTAAGCAGAATCTAAATTACGCTCAGGAGCTTTTTGTCAATTTATCTGCAGTTGGAGAACCACGAACTCAAGCTGGCTTAGCTTTGTTGTATTCTCTGGGCATTAATGGATTTAACAGATCACTGGCTAAGTCGCTTGTGTATTATACCTTTGGAGCGCTTGGAGAAAATCCACTTGCGATGATGGCAATGGCCTACAAAAACTGGCAAGGTAAGCTACTTAACGACGTTGCTGGTCAAAGAATGCATCTGTGAATTAATAGTTACGCTTGCGTTTAGGAAGCGTTATCAAATCGGAATATAGACTTTTTGAGCTAAAAACTTGTTTAACAAAATCAGTTGAATCAATTGCTGCTATGCAGCTGACATGCTCAGTTTCATGAAAATTCAAAATTAACTAATGTGGGCCGTGATGTATTAAATTAGTATATAATTTTTCTAAATTGCTTGCTTAACAATAAAATCAAGTACGAGGCGAGGTTTTGGGTTCTATAGAAACAACTGGTTATGGGAAACGCCCCTGCATGATCATCTAAGCCCTTTTTTTAACTCAAAAGTTGGAACCCTCGGAAAAAACTAATATTTAATTTTTTAATCATTTTTTTTTCTTTTTGACCTATCTCGAAAATTAGTCGCTCAAATCTGAGATTTATGTTTCAAATAATGGTTTGGTTTTTGGGAAAGTCGCCTACATTATAAAAAAACTTTTGGCTCTCGGAAAAGTCTAACTTTTTGATTTTTGACGGTTTTTTGAAATTTTTTATTGTTTCTCAAAAGCAGTCGGACCATTTTTGAGTTTTTAGGTTCAATTTGAGAAATTGAGTTTTTAGGTTCAATCGAAGCAACCTGATGTGGGAAGCGCCCCTGCATAATCGCCTAAGCCCATTTTTTTACACAAAAGTTGGGGCCCTCGAAAAAGAAAATAATTGTTTTTTAATAGTTTTTAGAAACTATTTGATTTTCTCGAAAACTACCCTATGTAATCTAAGTTTTTGCGTTCAATTAAAATAAGAGGTTGTATGATCAATCGAGAAATCCGATATTGGAAATCTTTTTTACTAACGGGAATACGAATTTCAACGTGCGTAAAAAATTGATATTTGGATTATGTGGGGAAGAGGGACGCAAAAGTTTTAAATTAGTTTTGAAATTTTGAAAAAATATATAATTTTGGCTTTGTCATTCTATTGTTTGGGCATGGTTTTTTCATAAATCTTCTCATTCATTTCGATAGATCCAGATGTATCGCAAGTGGTGCGATGCTCAGCTTCGTCTCTCTGTTTCAATCAATCATTATTACGGATTGCCGGTTATTGTGCAAGTAGCACAGAATGTTCTACCATAGTCTTTAAAAAATTACCAAACAATGTTTTGTTTTCAAATTAGTTTTTTCTGAGTGGTGTGATAGAAGGATCTGATCTAAAACTATAATTTAGGCATATTAGACAGTCATAGTAATACAAGCAAATTGAACAAAAATTTTTGTAGAAAAATGAATGAAAACAAAAACAATAAGAACAAATTACGAAAGAAAATTTTTGGTCTTGGACATGTTTTCAGGGCTTGAATTAAGCATAATTAAGAACTTCAATTTGGTATATTACTCGACCCATTCCAATGATTATTTGTGGTACCAAGTTTTGCGTGAAAAAAGAATGAAACACGCCCGATTACAAAGTTCCTCCACATTATTCAAATGGTCGGAACATTAAAGAAGCAATCCGATTTTCGAGATGGTTCTAAGTTGTATATTTGTAACTTATATCTTTACAAAACTATGAAAATTAAAACTAAAGTTTTGGCTGTTTTGATAACTATTCAATTAAGTATCACGTATAGTTTGAATAAAAGATCGTTTGTCTCAAGATCATAAATAACATTAGACAAAGAACAGAAACACTTAAATTGTAACAATGTGGTTAGAGTCAGGTTCAATAATATATATTCTGGTTTCATTGAAGGAATCGGAGTGCCTCAAAGCTGCGAAGGTGCCCTAGTGTGGTACAGAAGAGTGGCGGACAGAGTTGCCGAAGACGTCACATTGGGCAGTCCAGTGATCACTCGAGTGAGACTTCAGGACCAGTTCGAGAATCCCAACTTCTTCTCATCCCTCTTTGACCAGGATCTCATCCAGTATTTCCAGTTCATAGCCGATAAAGGTAAGAAACAGGTCAACGTTGTAAGAGCCCCAGCATGTCAAAAAACTTAATAAAAAATAAATAGTTTTTTTGTTCCGACTACTGAAAGTGGGAAGAAATTTTGCTTTCGGGTATGCTTTAGTGTTTTTTTTGCAAACCTAGCCGCCACAAACAGTTACGTCTATGGTCGAATGATATATCATATGAAAGCCCTCTCAGTCGTAATTCAAACACAGAAAGTATTTCAAAACGTTTTCTCACTGTCTAGAAAAACCGGTTGGAAAGTTTCGACTGCTAACCTTACTTCGAGCAAATAAAGCGAGTCATCAGACTCATAAAAATACGAGCCTCTTTAAATTGTGAAAATTTAGTTTTAATCTGAAACTCATTGTTCGAAGTTTCTTTTAGCACCTTGGGAGAAAAAAATCATCGATTTTAATATTTTTTATTCGTTTATGAAGAAGTCTATGAAGAACTGTTGTTGAGTATACCTATTTTACTATCTCCGTTGAACATGCCTAAGCTTAGGCTTTTCTTCGGCTCCTCTCACCACACAGCTGGTAAAAAATAACGAAACAATTTAAAAAACGATATAAGGTTTTTATTATTGTCGACCGTACTTCGTGCTACTTGCACAGCAACCGGCTATCCTTGTTTGCTTTCGGTGTCATTTTCGATCATCCCCAAATCTGTACTTTCGTCATCCAACTGACGTCAACCGTTCTATTTACTCTAGCGAGCGAAGTGTAATAGTACGAACCTCCTTGTTTTTCTGTAATTTAAGTTGCAATTGAAATTGTTCATTAACAGTGTTCATTTATTTTTTGGCACTTTGGCTATAATCATGATCTGTAGCGTATGGAATTTCATAGCTTTGGTTCTCTGCCTTATTTGTGGCCAGTGTTTGTGACTTATTAAGCTTCTTAATAGGCCAATGTATTGGCAACGCAATGGGCCAAGCAGGTGTGGGACAACTGTACATGAACAGATACAGAGTGATGAAGGTAACAGTGGTTGCTGGTTATTCCTAACCGAATGTTCCGACCAATATATTGAATTTAAGACAATTTATCGACGAGGGAAACGAAGAATATACGAGAGGTTGTTGTGCTCGTGGGAAAGCATTGAATGCATTTTTAATATCCGTGTCAGGTGGTTTTCCGTCCCCAATAAACAACAAACATGGATCAGAGTGGCATCATGGCTCTATTCGTCTCCAGTTATCCATGTAGAAGCCTATTATTATTCATTATTATACTCGTGATCTTCGAGCAAAGTGTAATAGTACGAACCTTCTTGTAGTTTTCCTAACCGAACTCGCAATTGAAAGTGTTCATTAACAGTGTTCCTTTATTTGTTGGCACTTTTGCTATAATCACGATCTGTAGCTTATGAAATTTCATAGCATTGGTTCTCTGCTTTTGGTGGCTAGTAATTGTGATTTTTAGAGCATCCGTGGCTGAGTGGTTTGTGCGTGAGGCTCATAAACTCTAGGTTACAGATTGAATCCGAGACGCAGCCGCATTTTTACTAATTTGAGGCTTACTTTTTCTTATTGCACTTTATAGAGCTGCTTTTTGTCGTGTTCTGACTAGTGTTTGATAAGCGCAGCTTAGACTCTGCGTTGAATTTTACTGCTTTTGTTGTTTGTAAAGTTACGCATAAAATTTATTATGAGTTTGTTTTGAGTGGGGACTATGAAAACACTTTTGTTTCGGCTCAATGGCTATCTGCTCAATTTTGTTGGCTTTGTAAACTAACCGCTTGTGAAGTCTTTTTTCCATTGCTCGCATCAGGCATGCTCGCATTTTCCATTGCTCGCATTTGACATACGTTCTTAAATGGGCTCTTTTCCAGTTTTCCACCTCCTTGTAAAATTTCAAAGCTGTTCAAAAATTGTTCACGTTGTGCATGTGAGAATTGTTGTAAAAATTTGGTCACCTGTTCAAACTGACACGTTTTGATGCAGTTTTTATCTTGAGTCGTTTCAAGTAGACTTTTATATATTGAATTTCGGAAAAAATCAGGAGGGGCATTAAAAGAGTCTTTAAATGATTTGTTTTTTTTTCAATACATGATACTATTGCTTGATCTAATGTTTTTGCCATTTTTTGACTTAGCGATTTTTGTTTCTTTTCCTCTCGGCTAGATTGGCGTGTTAGATCTGTTGCATATCAGATGGAGGAATACGTGAAATCGACAGTTTTTTAGCTTCAATTTATAGAAAGAAGAAAGAAAGTTAATTGTCCAATATCAAACGAAACTCATACATAAGTTGAATCACGATATTTTACGATACGGAGGGGATAGAAGAAATGCATTTTGTATGCCTATTAGGGGTCTGCCCGAAACACACTAAGTACACTTAGTGAAACAAGCATGATAAACATTACTTATACAGATATTAAAGGACCACAAGAGAAAAATATTAATAAATAAATTTTAACTATTAAAATTTAGTTAACTTGATTACTAAGTTGTGCGTATGAAGTTAGTAATAGTGGTTCGTGATAATGCAACATACTCATTCAATCTAGACAGCACCTAGAAATTTGCAAAAAAAAAAGTAAATTGATCAGCATGCTTTCCTTTACAATTTTTAAAGCATTTATAGATAACAGGCGCCATGCTGCTTTGCTACCAGCAGATTTCATGCTGCTTTCTTAAGCTATCACAGAATATTTGTACTTATAATTCTGTCCAGTTGTCTATAAAAAAAATTGGGCTTTCGGCGGAGTTTAACAATTTATTGCTCAAGTTTATTTTTATCAAAAAAAAGTGTCATCCTGAAAGATTTTTGTAAACTGTCGTGACTTGAAAATGTTTTTTTTTCTTGTTTTTGTAATGAGGTTAAATAAAAAAACCCTCGGAGTTGTCATTAAATGGTATATCGATAGATTGGATAATAGATAGAAACATGGGATTGATTGTACCAAGTATGCCATATAAAAGTGAAATTGTTGATTGACACTGTAAGGAGTCTCTCTCAGTGTAGGTGCTAAAACCCTATTATTATTATTGTTATTATTATTATTATTATTATTATTATTATAATGATTATTATTTTTGTTATTATTATTATGATTATTAACATTAAAGATGCAAGGTCATTATAAAAAAAAATAGTCAAAAGGAATCAGTTTTGTCTTTAATTCTTGGACAGGAGACACCAAAGCGCAGATTGGGCTGGGTCAGTTGCACTACCAGGGAGGAAGGGGCGTGACTGTGGACTACAAGACAGCCTACAACTACTTCCAACATGCAGCTGACAAGAGCAACAACCCCAATGCTCAGGCGTATCTGGGTAAGGCAGCAGTGGATCTTCTGAATCGAACATTTCGACAGCTTTGAATTGTTTAATTTCAATATGTCGTACCAAATATGTCCCTTGGGCAAGTCTTTAAAATCCTAAAATGTTTTTTTTTTCAATCAAGATAGAAGAAAAGCTTACTCAACATGTTCCTTGGGCAAATATAAAAAATTATAAACATTACAGCATGTTTTGAAAGCATAATAGACTCAAAGCAAAATTTGTTTAGGATGCAATCAGAATTTTGTGAAGCGGGCTCAAATGTGCTGAGAGTTTTAATAAAAAGGGTCAGATACTTTATTCAAAAAATGAATTTCCTGTCTATTCGCTTTTTACACTTGCGAAGCAAAGTGTTATAGTACAAACTTTCTTTTTTTCCAACCTAAGTCGCAAATATTGTTGCGACTTAAAGAAACAATATTCGATGCATCGAATTTGCTGCATCGAATTGGCTTGACAGCTTATTTGCATGTTTACAGCTTATTGATAACATGTGCTTTGGCATTCGAATAGCTAAAAGTTTACACAGTTGATGCTTTTTTAATTCATCAAGTGAACCGAAAAAGCTGTGTTTCAAACAACATAACAATAAAATCTCGATTTCAGAAATTTTCTTACTCAATATATCTCGCAATTTTTTAAAATGCATAATTTAGACATGATGTGGCTTTATGATTTGCAATTTATTACATGCAAACTTGTATCTTTTGTATTTGGTGCTGCTTTTGCTGCATCGAATTGGCAATTTATTAGTATATGTAGCTGCATTATTGGTGGCTAGTTTTTGGGGTTTTTAAGCATCCGTGGCTGAATGGCCAGTGCGTGAGACTCAAATTTGCGAAGTCGCAGATTTTTGCTGATTCGAGTTTTTGCTAAGCCTAGAGTTTTTGCAAGTTTTTTTCAGGCTTAGTTGAGTTCCAATTTGCAACCATGAATGACATTTAGGTCGCATGTACATGGAAGATAACAGTTACATCAAAAAGAATTACGACTTGGCCTTCAAGTACTTCAAAGACGCCGCCGATCAGGGCAACGCAATGGGCCAAGCGGGGTTGGGACAACTGTACATGAACGGATACGGAGTGATGAAGGTAACAGTAGTTGCTGGTTATTCAGACTCGAATGTTCCGACCAGTATATTGAAATTAAGACAATTTATCCACGAGGGAAACGAAGAATAAACGAACTGTTCCGCTCTTTGCGGAGATCTTTTGTTGTGCTCGTGGTAAAAAATTGCATGCGAGTTTTTAAGTTTCGATGAACGTAGTGAAGACTCGTAAATAGGTCGAATTGATTTCTTGTTTTTCAGAAAAAAAACTAAAATTTTGTTCACGCTCAATTTCGGTTTTTTTTCCAAGAACAATTCGGTCATTTTTTTTTCGGTTTGTTTGCTTTCATTGGCATTTTTCATCTCTGTTGGCTATATTTTGTTTTTGTTATGGGCTAGATGATATCGCTAGACCAAGCAACGAGCACGGATGATAGTGGTAGCTTGGCTACGTTTCGCCGCTGTATTGATCTAAATAAAATCCTATTATTAGACAATTTCTAGTCATAGGCTCAAATTACTCTCCAAAAACGAAAGCGAAATGACGCGAAAAAAAATTGTGATCGAATTCTAGCTTCGAAAGTGTAATGCAATTTTTAGATTTCCCCGCGGAGTGAAAAATTAGCCCAATCATCTAGTTTTTCTATTGGGTTAACGTTTTTAAAAGGTCAATCATACTCTTTCTTGAAATTAAAAGATCTTTAACCTGGTCTATTTTTTGCTTAAAATGTTAAAATTTTCAATCTTTTTTTTTCGATTTTCCTGTTAAACGCTTTTCCAATCTTTGTGGGCTATGTTGTGAACTGTCTCTAAGAATATGTTTTCAGAGCTACACAGAATCCTTCCGGTATTTCAAAATGGCGGCCGACCAGGGAAACGTAGATGGTCAACTGAATCTAGGAGTGCAGTACTTCAGAGGCCTTGGAGTGCCGAGGGACAACAAAAAGGCTGTCAAGTACTTCAATCTTGCCTCTCAGAATGGACATACTCTTGGCTTCTACTATTTAGCTCAGATGCAAGAAAGCGGTCTTGGGATGTTAAGGTTGCGATAGATTACAATTACGCTTTTAGTGGGGACGTTTTTTTGCGAAAAATAGTTTTAAATAAAACCTGAAATAGAGTTGGGGTATTTTTTTTTGTCGGATGAAATACGTTCGTTTCAATTAACCGAAGTTATTTTTCTGGGCAATTTGGCGCGAAGTTTGTTTTATTTTTGTAGCTCCAAATCGAAATAAATGAAAGAGAAGTGTTTCCTCGCATTAATAAACAGCCATTTTATAATTTCTTTTCTTATACATGAAAGTTATACCATTGTAATCTATCACCGATAAGGTCTTGTCATGTCGCGGTCGAATTGTACAAAAACGTAGCCGAGAGAGGAAAATGGTCTGAAATGTTTATGACAGCACACGAAGCATATATGTCCAGTAAAAAGAACGAAGCCTTTATGATATACGCCACATTATCCGAAATGGGTTACGAAGTTGCTATCTCTAATGTCGCCTTCATGTTGGAGCACGGAGAGACTGACATTATAAGCGACAGTGAGTTAAGCCGAACAGCGCTTATGTACTGGGAACGGTCAGCTGCTCAAGGTTACACGCAAGCACGAGTGAAAGTGGGAGATTACCATTATTATGGTTTGGGAACCCAACCTAACTTTGAAGAAGCGGTCACTCATTATAGACAAGCTTCTGATCAGTTTCAAAATGCCCAAGCAATGTTTAACCTTGCCTATATGCATGAACTTGGATTGGGAATGAAAAAAGATATCCATTTAGCTAAAAGATACTACGATATGGCTGCCGAAACATCTAATGATGCTTATATTCCAGTATTGTTGGCGCTCATCAAATTGGCCTTATTGTACGGATGGGAACCGTTTTACAATGAAAATACAAAAGAGCAATATCAAGTATACTTCTCACCCGACTTTTGGCTCGGGTCAAGTTGGGATATATATGTGATAACTATTCTTGTTGGAGTTTTGTCTGCCTTAGTTTTTGTTATCATAAATCGAAGAAGATGATTTTACTATTAGACTTTAAGTGTGAAGACTTACAAATATTGGGTTGCTATAGTTACATGAACTGGCTCTTTTTAATCTTTCTTTTAAAAGTTACATCAAAAACAACAAAAATTCGTATTTGTCGAGAGTAGATAACCAAGCTACCAAATACTTAAGTAGATTTACTGATTCAGATTCAGTTGCCGATTGCGGAAGGGGGTATTTTTGACGCACTGCCGCAGAATTTAGTCGCCCTCATCTGTTAAAGGAACCTCTTTGAAACTCTTACGACACCCATTTTGGTAGGTTTGCCCTAAAACTTTTGGTAGATTTTTTGGATTCTTGTTCGGCCGCTGATCATGATAGTTTTCCGGGTTGACCAAAACTTCTTATTATACCATTTCCATATATGAGACACTTCTTACTATACAATTCCGTACGTGCAGAAGTTTGCAGGAAGTCTATAAGCATTTTTCCATATCTGAAAATGGTATGAAAGCATTTTTCCATGTATGAAAATTGCATGATAAGCATTTTCTCGTATATGGAGATGGAGGAGTTGTCACATATAAGTAAAAAACAATTTTTTATCTTATAGGGGCACCTACTCCAAGCATACATCCTCCAGTACTGTCATCTTATCGTGATCAACCCCAAGTTTTTGCAAGCTCTGTCATCAACTCACTTTCTTTTCCTAAAAATACAAAGTTTCACACGTGCGAGAAACCCTAAAAATTACGAAGTTTCGTTGATATGATGGTTTTTGATCTAAATTTATAACGAATGAGAAAAATCAATTTTTAAGGCCCGGATTATAATATGAGCGGCTCAGAAATTGATCAAGCTACGGCGCTCAGAAGCACAATGCTGCACTGATTTAGGTGCTTCTCGTTGCCATCGCTTTGCCTTTTTTTGACCTGGTCTTCTCAGACACGAGTCCTATGTTGGTCTTCTAAATCATTTCAAGCAAGTAGGAACTAAGTTTTAGTTTTCTACCTCATCATCATTGTGATAAGGAAAGGAATTGGACAACTCAGATTTATTTTTATCTTATTTAGTTTAATTTATTAATTTGATCTTTGACTTTTAATTTTTCTCTTCGGTTCCATGAACCAACTCAAACACCGTATCGTTTGTACGCTGAGCTTAAGATAAATAATATGAAGGCAAACGATGGTCTACATCCAATGACCTTGGTAATATGATAATAACGATATAACTGCATAATTATACATAACAGTATAGGTCCCAAGTTCAGTGATCAAAGAGAACAACAATTACTACTGCACTTGCAGTAAGTGCCGTACCATACTCCCCCTGGGATAGCTAAGTTTTATATACTACATTATAAAATTTATAAATAACTAGGAGTTTTACACTCAGTTTTAATTAGTTTTGTAAATCATAGCCATGTTTTTTCTTGTCTGTCTGTCATTCATTTTCCCTTTTTTCTTCGGGCTGTCGTTATCCAGCTTTTCGAAATATCCAGCGCCTCACTACCAAATTTACGCCTGAACAGATGTTTCTCCAGGAGTCCCAATTTGCTTTCCTCCCGTTTGTTCACATCTGATCTAAAGTTAGCCAATTTGATTCGATATGGTTCGAGAGCTGCCATGTTGAGGTCTACGAGATCTTGTTCCGACGTAACCAATTTCACTGAGTGCTTATAGGGGTTTCCGTATCTACTTGGTCCTTTGTTCTTAGTGGACCGATCGCTTCGCCTAACCGGAGCTTCACTATCCCCGGACTCATCCGAAACTCCTGGGGGAGCATTAATGTTGAACTCTTCTTCCGTATTAGAGGATTTTAAAATCTCCTCCACAGCTTTCTGGACCCCCCTTGTCAACACATGGTCCGCCAATTTATTCCAATCCTTAGTAGTAAGATCTCGGCTTTGGAACGTTTCTAGGATTTTATCATCTGGTCTGTGTCTCGTGATGTCTTTACTTTCATTCGAAGATTCTTTCGGTGTGGACGTACTAGGAAGTCCTGTTTCTACAGTGGGTGGCAAAAAGTCTAAGTCATTGTCACGTGACAGTGTTGCTTCTTGGGCTGTTTCAACAGCTTTTTTCTTCCTCGCCTCTTGACCAGTTTGTTTCTTAGTGCCTTGTTTAGCTCCTTTGTTACCCAAATTTTTCGAGTTTTCGAGCACTGGACCCGCGTTGTTTGGTTTCGCGCGTTTTCCTGCAAGGTTTATGCCCCCGTTCATTTCTGTGTCTTTTGATGTGACATAGTACTGACTGTCCTGAAATGGCGTTTCCACATTCTTCAAATTGGATAGTTCTGGTGATTCTGGAAGATCGTCTGAGTCACTACTCTCTGGTTGAATCTCCACTTCCTTCTTCTTTGACTTTGTTTTGGGTTCGTCGCCGTGTAGACTTCTACTCGCGTTTACTTTCTTTTTGGTTTTTTCCTGCGGCTCACTGATGACGATCTTTGCTTTTGCGATATCACTCTTACGATAAACTGCTGCAGCAATTTTACTTTAAAGCAAGCTAATAAGTAAACTAATAAAGTAAACTAATAAGCAATTTTACTTTAAATGCACATTAACAATCAATTTTAACCAAAGTACTCTCACGTTTACTGACCAATTTATGAAACATCATGATGACATTATAAGTTAAGCACTGCCAAAAATGGTAACAAAAACAATACAGAACACTCTTCTACGTCTGACAAGTTACTGTTCAACATCACATAACAATTTCATAACGGATTCTGTTTCTTTGAATAACTTTCCTCTCTTCCGGTAAGGTTGAATGCACGTTTGACTTTCTTTGATGGGCCGGAAGGCCTGCCTCGCTTTGAAATTCCAGAGCTCGAAGACGCTTCATCAGCTGCTGTACCAACATCGATCTGCAACGAATTCAAATACTCGAGATGTTCAAAGACGTTCGTGTTTGACTTCATGAGGGTCCTCAATTCAGTTAACATCTTCTCCAAGCCAAACTTGGTAATCAGACTCTTCCAAGTCCCTCTCTTCAGCCCCTGTCCGTAACAACTCAAAACGGTATTGATCCGTGCGCTGTCATCTAAGTCCAGGGCCTCCCAGCCAGTTACAATCGCGGGAGAGTCAGAAGTTAACACAGCGTGGCTACAACAGGCAGGTTGGCACAGAAAATGGTTTTTCGATGGGATATAAAACCAAACATGTGGAATATTGTTCTTTTGAGGTCCAGTCTCTATGTAATGCATGAAATACCAGGGATCACGCATCAATCGCTCGAATTTGGCAGAAAAATGACCACGCCGGCAAATCAGAAATAATTTCGAACCCAGAGGCGTATACGAAATACCGTCTCCTCCTCCCACCTCAATATGTCCGTCGGTCCACCAGCAACCATTACTCACAATGGCGTCCTGTTTGACGACGATAAGATTTTTGGGGGCAGTAAATGACATTAAATCCCTGAGAGTTAAACTACATGCGGCAGAATCTGTATTTAAATCTGTAGCAATGCAATGAAGATCCTGATACTTCCTGGAACTCCTATCCTCCAGAGGAAAGCAATCAGTTCTCTCTAATACCAGCAACGCACTCAAGGAAATGTTCATCCACTTCGCAGAGCTTTGAATCGGCAACTGCAACGGGATTGTTACACCATCCACTTTCCGAAAAAACATTTTCCATTCCTTCCGAATTGGCCACGATCTTCAGCTGGTCCCAGGACGTGACACCATTCGCATGAAGAAAAGGTACTTCTCTCCAACCCAAGCCGCTCTCTCCGATGAACATTCAAAAACTTCATAATTTTTTCCTTCAAAGGAACACTCCGCTTTCGTGTCAACATCTTCGAAACAAATCAATCTGAAAAAGTACAAATTTGAATTAACAGTAAACGGTAAAGTAACTGCAAGAAAATTAAACAAAGTTAATAGGCACGCCTTAACAAATTTAAAATTCAAAACATTTTACCACAAAGATTTAACATAACGGCTAATTTTAACTCTACAACTGTACTAATTCAAGTAGACCAGTTCAATCTAGTTCAAGTAAACAAGTTCAATCTACTCATCTAGTAGATAAAGCACAACGCTAGCCACAAAGCATAGCAAACACCGCAGCAGAAGACTGCCTCCAAAGATAGCGACGAAGCACATCTTCCACGAGAAAGATTCTTCTCCTAAGGGAGGACACACAGCAGACCGCTGCGACCATACAGGCCCAGCAACAGACTCAACGAAACTGCCATTTTGGCAACAAAACACCGATGTGTTGCCAAATGCAACTGCAAAACATATCACAAACTGAAAAAGAAGAGGTTGTTCACTGTCTTACTCAACTCTTTTTTTTGTAAGAACTGTAAAAAGAACGTTTTACCTGTCGAAACTCAATTTAAAAAGAAACACCGGAAAAAAAACACTTGATTACGGAAACATACGCGAACCTTCGTTTTAACAAACAGAACTTTAGCCCAATTCATTTAGCTGCTGAATTTTACGTAATTCGAGTTAATTTTGTTTAAATGTTAATCATGGATATTATTAAAACACTTTAAGCTATACCATCGTCTATTCTGACTCAACAGAAACAAAAAACATGAGAAATAGAAGATAAATTAAAATTGAAGACTATGTACCAAATCCAGATTAAAAGTTAAATGAAGTTTAAAGAGTTTTGAGTTATTCTAATTGTCGCGCACGTACGCCGTACAATTCTGAAACTACATCCGCGATGTAGAGGTATTCCTCTAGTTCAGTCTCCAGCTGACTCAGCGTATCAGCCGGCAGAATCGGAGCAACAGCTCGAATCAGCGACTCATTCAAGTCATCGAAGAAGGAGGGCCCATACCCCACCCCGCGGACTGCCAGGCATACATAAAGCACATCCCGGCCTAAATATATGGCAAGCATATCCTCCAAATGCCCCTCAAAAATTCTAATTTCATCTAAGACCACGTGCAATTCATTTTGAGTAACATTGTCAGGCAGAGTGTCGGCCCAAAACTCCATTATGCTGGCAAATCCCAACAGCAAGACATTTTCGAGTTGCATTATTTCTTCAGTAGCTTGAATTTAATGATTAAATAGAAAAACTGAACCTGAATGACAATTCGTTTCAAACAACAAAGGTCACCGAAAATTTTCACCAACTTAAATGCCAACTCGACTCAAACTTGAAACCTGCTCTTTGAACATCCTGTTTAACCTATACAAACGTAAATGTCACGACGCCCACAGAGTGAAATAAGCATTCAAATCAAACTTGACAACCAACGAACAAACTTCCCGTCTACACTAACAGAAACCTTGCTCATGAATAGCGAGCAATTCCAAAATCTATTGCAGTCAATCGAAAACTCAGATCTACTTTCTGCAATCCCATATAATATTGACCTAATCGGTTTTGGCGAGATCAACGTGAATCACATATGCGGAGAAGTGTACTCTGTTTTTTCTAGTGAAGATCCAACAGTTCTGATCATAATCGCATATTTGTTGGGTAGTGATCTGCGCATGATAGTTACCTGTCGTTTCAATACGACCGCAGAACTCAAGAAAACGATTTTCACCTTGCAGACAAGCGCCTACTTCGATCTCGATGACATCAACTACTCTGTAATTTTCGAACTACCACAGTAGCCTTTTTCACAAATCTCAGAACTACAATCGAACGTCTGGTGCGGACACCACGACACCAATTACTCAACCATCTACGAGACCCCATAGACAAAGGTCACATTGCCAAAACTAACTAGGAGCATTACTCTACACCACGAAGGGTTAATGCAATTATTGCTACTCTTCCTACAAATAGGCAGTACTTTGGCATCCTACGACGATGTTCTTTCATCTGGGATAATCTTCCACAAGGAAAGTAAGATCATACTGGCAGAGAAGTTTGTAAATGTCCAGTTCCTTATCCCTTTTCCAAAGTACAATTTCACGCTGAAGACAGCAATGAGGAAGTACCTCGTCAAACTTTCGGAGAAATGGCGAACACCCTCTATAGAGTGCCCTCTAGATTTTTCCACAAACTTCAATTCAACGACAGACCCATTCAATCTCGACTGGCTACTGGACATGATCGAGGATAAGGCTGAAGCAGCAAAGCAAGAAGCTCAGGCCATTAGAACGGACACGTCCCGCTTCCTCAACAAAAACCAGCCAGATTCCACACATACCCGCCGAGAAGCTCCACTAATTGCAGCAGCGGCCATCGCCGGAATTGGCCTATTTGGCTCTGGAGTAATGATGGGCAATTCAGGAGGATGCGGAATTATGGGAATTTTTGGATCATTCCAGGACCAGGCCCAAGCCAATGCAAAGAACATCGAGACTTTGGAACAGTACTCAATGGCACTCACTGACTATGTGTCTGAAATTGAATCATCAAGCAATGAGAATTTCTTTATGATTTCCAATGAGTTGTCTGAAATCAGAGCGATTCAACAACAAACCATAGAAAATCAAAATAGGAACTGGAAAATAATCGAAAAACAGTTTGCTACAATTCAACGAAATTTCCACATTCTGCGAGACTGCACACAAACGCTATTCTCAAATCAGCAAATAAATTTCAACTTTGATACGGCAGCATCACTACTAAACGTAGTCTATGCAGATATAGCAAGCTATAAAACTGCCCTCTATGCCTTTAAGACAAATGTATTAAATTCGATCCCAACTCTGCTGGATCAACGATTACCGACGTCTCTAGTACCTCGAGAATCACTGTTGGCGGTCATAGACGCTGTATATAAAAGTCAAAAAGAAGAACACCACCGTTTGACCCTTGCAATACCGCCAAGCGATATCCACTCATATTATGACGCGAAACTGCTTCGCGATGTCACGACAATTGAGGCAGGACTTCTGCTCAATCTGGCAATACCATATGCATCGAGTCAAACAGCTTTCCAGATGTACCGGGCACAGGTAATACCTATGCCACAAGCCGATCCAACCGAAGCCATAAAATGGGTCACTGAAGGATCCTATCCGGCCATATTGGAGGACTCCATGGAAACAACAGTTCTGACAGAAGAGCAGTACGCTAATTGCCTTGGAACCTCGACGTACCGGATCTGTCACCAGACAATGGAGACACACTTGGGACAATCATCATGCCTGGCAACGCTATATTTCCACTCCACGATGACAGCGCTGACGGTTTGCGAGACTGAAAAGATCCTCCTCCCAACGCCGGAGAAAGCGACCAACCTTGGATATGGAATTTGGTTAATTGCCTCAGCCAGTGCTGCGTTCTCCTTGCGGGAGTACAGTCTTGACGAACTGAATACTCTCAAACGAGAAGACCAACCCGGCTGTAATATCTGCTTAATAACATTGGACTGTGGGTTACAGTTAATAAGCAAATACATAAAGATCAGATTTAGATTTAGATAGCTGGACAAAATCCCTGCCAAACGAATCAGCGTATCCCTACCGGACCCTTCAGCACACTTGACTTCAGAACTGTCAGACTTATCAGACCTACCATACTACGAACCCAAAACTGACGCCGGAGTAGAATTACTCAGAGAAGTTAAAGCGAAGCTCATAGACAGTCCACACCTGACAAAAGTCGATCAGCTGAACGAGATTGCAAAACCCATAGCACACAATATGCGATTGCTCAAACTTAGCCTTGTGGACAAAATGGAACAGTATATACCATTACGGCTTTCCCTTACATTGACAGCAATTGTCTTTTTGGGGAATCTTGTCCTGCATGCACTCATCAGGTACCTATATCATCGGTTTGCGATCTTCAGAAGACTGACTCCAAAATTCTTGAAGTCCAATGCCGGAAACATACAGCTGAAACCGGTTCTGTCAGTAGCAGCAGCGCATCGAAATGAATTTGTGGAACACGGATCAAAGATTCGTGAAAAGTATATGGTCCTGACCCAAGGAGAATTGGAAGCCTGTCCGACACCGAAAGCCTTATCCAGACGGACATCAGTTTGCTCGTCAATGGGGGTAGTAAACGGGAACTTCGAACAAAATACAAGTCCGAACACAGAAAGAGAGGAGAGCTTCAGCCAAATTTGACCAGTTACTGGTATTCATTGAACTCACATTCATAGATCACCCATGAGACTGACTACGTGGCTTCCATTAACTGTTATTTAACCAGGAGATCAACGTTGCTGTAGCAGTATGGGTTGAAGTGGTGCTCTCGCACATATTCGTTGATTTCGTTCCAGTTGGCTTTTTTGAAGGCAAAGCCTGAAAAGTCGTACTTTTGGGAGGGTAGAGGGACCATTTCGTGATTTATTTTGTGATTCATATGTAACTTTGAGCCGTAAGGTGGGTGATCTGAGGTGAAGTCGTTTTTGAGCCGATTGTCCATGTATACGTCTAGTATGATATCAGGATTGTTGTAGAGCAGGATATCCAGGCTCTTTCCAGTATCGGTTATGATGAATTGTTCCAGGTTTAATTCCTGGAAGTTGTCTAGGATGCTTTGTTCGTACTCGCATTTTGATGAGAGTGATTTCCAATTTGTACACGAGAAGTTGATATCTCCAACAATGACAAGGTTTTATATGCCTTGCTCGCGTTGTGTTGCTTTTATTAAGTTCAGCAATGAGTTAAGTTGATCTAGCGACCATCGGTATGGGCTATACACAGGGGCACAATATATACAGCAGACAAGTATTGGTACAGATATCTTGAGTTGAACCATTACGCAGTCTTGCATGCCTGTATCAATGCGGTTATGTGGCATGTTGGCGTTGATGCCAATTAGAACTCCTCCGTGTTTTGATAGACCGGCTTTTGAATTTCTTTCAGATCGATAGAGTTCAAATTGAGGCAAGAATATGGAGTTGTCTGTTATGTCGTTGGTTAACCATGTTTCGGTTAGGCAAAGTAGTTGGTATTGACAGCTTGTGTTTATCGCATTTGCGAAGTTTGATCTTCGATTGTAGTCGAGTATGCTTCGGACGTTGTAGATGAGTAGGCTAGGAAAGAGTTCTAGTCAATTGGACATTGAGTTCTCCGTTTTTTCGGTTGCAACTGCTGTCCATCTGTTTTCTATTTTCTGGTAGAGTTTTCCATCGCGGATGCGCAGGTTTTGTTTATCGATGTTTTCGTTTATGAGCTCCCGCCGTTTTTGCAGTGCTTGATTTTCGATTTTTGCTTCATCCACTGATAGCTCGCGGCTGACATACACAGGTTTGTCATATGTTTTTAGGCGGCAAGCGGATGATAGTATTAGTCGTTTCTGCCAAATTGCGACTTTTACCAGTATGGTTCGGTCCTTGCCTTCCTGTCGTTGACCCATCCGGAACAGATCAACTATCTCTGGCACAATTTGCATGTGCTCCAAGATTTCCTTTACTTGTTGGAGGTCATTTTCTTGTCTTTTTCTTTGATCTTTGTCGTTTAGTTCAGGGATGCCGCGGATGCGGATTCCGTTTTGATTTTCTTGTTTCGGCGTTGCGTTTATCGGTACCTTGGTTTTTGCTTCTGATTTGATCTCATTTGGCTTCATTGTGGTTTGGGAGAACAGCGTTTTAATCTCCTGTACGTTCTTTCTGAGTTCGTCCATGTCCTCTTCAATCTTCTTGAATTGCTTCGGCGAGGTTTGTTCAGCGTCACTGACTGCTTTTCGGAGTCTCTCATATCCGTTGGAATCCACACATTTGTTGCAGAGTAGAGCAATGTTTTTTCCCAGTGTCGTAATACCATTGATTGCTGTATCGCTTAGGCTGGTACAGCTTTTCGTCAGGTGCATTTTGCAATTACACACGATGCAACAGAAAGTATCTTCATTCTTTTTGATTTTTTGTTGGCAAGTTTCGCATACGGAATCAGTGGTCATTTCACGATTTCGTGTCATATTTGTTTGGTGAGTCAAAAGACTCAAAGAGTACACTCAGTTATATACTAATGTAGTAAAACTAGAAAGGGGACTGTATATAGACGCTGTATATAAAAGTCAAAAAGAAGAACACCACCGTTTGACCCTTGCAATACCGCCAAGCGATATCCACTCATATTATGACGCGAAACTGCTTCGCGATGTCACGACAATTGAGGCAGGACTTCTGCTCAATCTGGCAATACCATATGCATCGAGTCAAACAGCTTTCCAGATGTACCGGGCACAGGTAATACCTATGCCACAAGCCGATCCAACCGAAGCCATAAAATGGGTCACTGAAGGATCCTATCCGGCCATATTGGAGGACTCCATGGAAACAACAGTTCTGACAGAAGAGCAGTACGCTAATTGCCTTGGAACCTCGACGTACCGGATCTGTCACCAGACAATGGAGACACACTTGGGACAATCATCATGCCTGGCAACGCTATATTTCCACTCCACGATGACAGCGCTGACGGTTTGCGAGACTGAAAAGATCCTCCTCCCAACGCCGGAGAAAGCGACCAACCTTGGATATGGAATTTGGTTAATTGCCTCAGCCAGTGCTGCGTTCTCCTTGCGGGAGTACAGTCTTGACGAACTGAATACTCTCAAACGAGAAGACCACCCCGGCTGTAATATCTGCTTAATAACATTGGACTGTGGGTTACAGTTAATAAGCAAATACATAAAGATCAGATTTAGATTTAGATAGCTGGACAAAATCCCTGCCAAACGAATCAGCGTATCCCTACCGGACCCTTCAGCACACTTGACTTCAGAACTGTCAGACTTATCAGACCTACCATACTACGAACCCAAAACTGACGCCGGAGTAGAATTACTCAGAGAAGTTAAAGCGAAGCTCATAGACAGTCCACACCTGACAAAAGTCGATCAGCTGAACGAGATTGCAAAACCCATAGCACACAATATGCGATTGCTCAAACTTAGCCTTGTGGACAAAATGGAACAGTATATACCATTACGGCTTTCCCTTACATTGACAGCAATTGTCTTTTTGGGGAATCTTGTCCTGCATGCACTCATCAGGTACCTATATCATCGGTTTGCGATCTTCAGAAGACTGACTCCAAAATTCTTGAAGTCCAATGCCGGAAACATACAGCTGAAACCGGTTCTGTCAGTAGCAGCAGCGCATCGAAATGAATTTGTGGAACACGGATCAAAGATTCGTGAAAAGTATATGGTCCTGACCCAAGGAGAATTGGAAGCCTGTCCGACACCGAAAGCCTTATCCAGACGGACATCAGTTTGCTCGTCAATGGGGGTAGTAAACGGGAACTTCGAACAAAATACAAGTCCGAACACAGAAAGAGAGGAGAGCTTCAGCCAAATTTGACCAGTTACTGGTATTCATTGAACTCACATTCATAGATCACCCATGAGACTGACTACGTGGCTTCCATTAACTGTTATTTAACCAGGAGATCAACGTTGCTGTAGCAGTATGGGTTGAAGTGGTGCTCTCGCACATATTCGTTGATTTCGTTCCAGTTGGCTTTTTTGAAGGCAAAGCCTGAAAAGTCGTACTTTTGGGAGGGTAGAGGGACCATTTCGTGATTTATTTTGTGATTCATATGTAACTTTGAGCCGTAAGGTGGGTGATCTGAGGTGAAGTCGTTTTTGAGCCGATTGTCCATGTATACGTCTAGTATGATATCAGGATTGTTGTAGAGCAGGATATCCAGGCTCTTTCCAGTATCGGTTATGATGAATTGTTCCAGGTTTAATTCCTGGAAGTTGTCTAGGATGCTTTGTTCGTACTCGCATTTTGATGAGAGTGATTTCCAATTTGTACACGAGAAGTTGATATCTCCAACAATGACAAGGTTTTATATGCCTTGCTCGCGTTGTGTTGCTTTTATTAAGTTCAGCAATGAGTTAAGTTGATCTAGCGACCATCGGTATGGGCTATACACAGGGGCACAATATATACAGCAGACAAGTATTGGTACAGATATCTTGAGTTGAACCATTACGCAGTCTTGCATGCCTGTATCAATGCGGTTATGTGGCATGTTGGCGTTGATGCCAATTAGAACTCCTCCGTGTTTTGATAGACCGGCTTTTGAATTTCTTTCAGATCGATAGAGTTCAAATTGAGGCAAGAATATGGAGTTGTCTGTTATGTCGTTGGTTAACCATGTTTCGGTTAGGCAAAGTAGTTGGTATTGACAGCTTGTGTTTATCGCATTTGCGAAGTTTGATCTTCGATTGTAGTCGAGTATGCTTCGGACGTTGTAGATGAGTAGGCTAGGAAAGAGTTCTAGTCAATTGGACATTGAGTTCTCCGTTTTTTCGGTTGCAACTGCTGTCCATCTGTTTTCTATTTTCTGGTAGAGTTTTCCATCGCGGATGCGCAGGTTTTGTTTATCGATGTTTTCGTTTATGAGCTCCCGCCGTTTTTGCAGTGCTTGATTTTCGATTTTTGCTTCATCCACTGATAGCTCGCGGCTGACATACACAGGTTTGTCATATGTTTTTAGGCGGCAAGCGGATGATAGTATTAGTCGTTTCTGCCAAATTGCGACTTTTACCAGTATGGTTCGGTCCTTGCCTTCCTGTCGTTGACCCATCCGGAACAGATCAACTATCTCTGGCACAATTTGCATGTGCTCCAAGATTTCCTTTACTTGTTGGAGGTCATTTTCTTGTCTTTTTCTTTGATCTTTGTCGTTTAGTTCAGGGATGCCGCGGATGCGGATTCCGTTTTGATTTTCTTGTTTCGGCGTTGCGTTTATCGGTACCTTGGTTTTTGCTTCTGATTTGATCTCATTTGGCTTCATTGTGGTTTGGGAGAACAGCGTTTTAATCTCCTGTACGTTCTTTCTGAGTTCGTCCATGTCCTCTTCAATCTTCTTGAATTGCTTCGGCGAGGTTTGTTCAGCGTCACTGACTGCTTTTCGGAGTCTCTCATATCCGTTGGAATCCACACATTTGTTGCAGAGTAGAGCAATGTTTTTTCCCAGTGTCGTAATACCATTGATTGCTGTATCGCTTAGGCTGGTACAGCTTTTCGTCAGGTGCATTTTGCAATTACACACGATGCAACAGAAAGTATCTTCATTCTTTTTGATTTTTTGTTGGCAAGTTTCGCATACGGAATCAGTGGTCATTTCACGATTTCGTGTCATATTTGTTTGGTGAGTCAAAAGACTCAAAGAGTACACTCAGTTATATACTAATGTAGTAAAACTAGAAAGGGGACTCCGAGTCAAAGGACTCAAAGAGTACAACCAGTACGAGTTTTAATAACCGTTTTATTGTGGGGTTGCTGAGCGTTGCCTCTTCTTGGCTCTTCGTCGATTCTTCGATGGTTTGCTTTTCGTGGAGCGGGTTTTGAAGATCGCGTGAAGGTTCGGATAGTAGTGCAAGACAACCGAGAGAGATCGTAGTTCTAGATCAGATGACTGGTGAAGCTCGCGATAAAGTCCTGTGATGTTTTCGTCTAGACTCTCTGATTTACTGATAAGATGTTTTGTAACGTCGATGACAATCGTGTCAAGAGTTCGTAGCTCGTCGAATATATTTTCTGTTCCCGTACGCTGACAGTAGACAATAGCAAACAGATTGTTAAAGCTTCTGAGAGTATCCAGGAGTTGCTGAGTCATAAGGGGTTTGATCGTGCCACAGTATAATAGATTTGCTCGTTGCTCGTATATAATCGGTAACGTTTTTAAATTTAAAGTTCGTCCTTGGGTTCAGGTTAAATCCCCCCTCGGCGTAGACAATTTGCTTTGCTATATTTTTCTGTTCAGGGGTTAGACCTTGTTCGATTGAGTGAGAAAGGGAACTTGCGGCTATGATTTCTAACAGAGATAAAAATGAGGAAATAAGAAAAGAACTCAGCTGTTACTGGAGATGGAGAAAAGAAGGAAGAAGCTGTTTTCCCAGAGACCAGGTTTGTTGAATTTGGTGTAGTGATAATCAGTAGTTAGAATTAGAGGGCCACCACGGCTGCCCTGTTATTCATTTTTAACTGAAAATCCTCGTGTTTTCCGAACATCTTTGTAGCTAGATGTCGCCTGAATTTGCTGGGTTGAGGGACCGCGTAGATAGACAAAAGGTTGTTCCGTTCTCCGTCTCTTTGAACCACAAAGCTTTTTTCCGATTCGTAAAGAAGGCAATATTTTCTCACCAATCAGCTCAATCGACATTTACTCCTCATAAACTCCAAGTTGTTGTCTTTTTCCTGAAAGCGAGTCGATCTACGTTTTTTCATGTGGTTTCGATTTTTCGCTTATTTTTTATTCGAGTTTGTCTGCCAAATGTTTCTTGCTTTGAGTTTCGAGAGCAGTGGACGCAACCACTGTTGCATCATTGGACAATCCCATCGGAAGCATCTGCGTAGACGGTGAAACTTGGGTGCATTGGGGTGACATTAAGTTGGTTTGATCCCCTAATAGCAGACGGTTTAGCTACATTTGAACCTTCTTTTGGCGTTATTGAAGTCATTTTTTTAATTAGTTCAATTTTATCGTCACTGCAACTAGTCTTATTAAATCAAATGAAACAAAAAACTCCCTTCAAAATTAATTGACTAGTTCACATCAGAATTGATTACAACAAACTGGCTGTTACGATACACTCAATATTAAAATAATACGACAATGAATGGAACATCCATTTTCAATTTCTTTTGGTGACCAGTTCAGGGTAATCTTCACAGTTTCGCTACCGTAATGGTTGCAGCCTCTATTTGAATTTTGTATTGCTTCTTGTGTTCCCACCTCAAATTTCCGTTTTACGTCCTCTATGGACAAGTTTTTCAACTCTGCTGAGGTTCGTTTTCTTGATCTTCTCTCAATTATTTTCATTTGTAATCGTTGATTTATTAGCTGAAACTTGTCCTCGGAGAAAACCGCGGAGTCTAATTTCTTTTCGCATATTGAGGCTCCCTCACTAGGGTCGGTTTTCATCAAGTCTAAAGCATAACTTCCTTTGCCAAATCATACGGGTTCTTTGTTTTCACGTTGTGACAAAGGCCTTTTTTCACGTTTTTTTGCGGATGAAGAAGGTTTACTGTTTTAGTGTCGCGGCAACTCTATCTTTTAATTTTTTTTGGCTGCGGCAGACATTTTAGCTGCGATCTGCGTTGACTTTTTTGTTTCGATGAGTTTTGTCAATACTATTTCAACCATTTTATTTGTATCCGAGCACTGACACTATTTATTATCTGCTGATAAACACTGACTAATTAAAGTCATTTTATCCACCATTTATCGTTTCAAAAGTTTGACCAATCAACAAAGTAAACTTGATCGCCCTTCTCAAAAAAAGTTTAGCAAGTTGGCAAATCCTAATCAAATTTTCCGGATACAAGCCCGCTGAATAGGTACTGAATCTTCTAGCAGGTTGATTATGGGCATTTCATTGTCCTCTGAATTGATTTCGGCCTCTCTTCTCTTTTGGTGGTACCCAATGTCAACGCTTCATCAAAAGATGCTAAACTGACATGCTCTTGTGTGCATTCACTTGTAACATTCTCGTTGTTAGAATCACGTTCCCCGGGCCAATAAAAAAATCACTAATTTTGAAACGTAATGTTATTTGATTTTGTTTTTCACTTTTTTTCAAGTTGAAAATCAACGTTAAAATATATTTACTCAATAAAACTGACGTTTTTAAAAACAATATCGGGCTGCGCTTCCGTTTATCAGGCGCGCTCTTTTAATTTATCTTGGACAACTTTTCCATCATTAGTTGGCACTCAAATAACGATGGCACCCAAATAGGCAAATAGGAGACTATTTGAAAATATTTATGATGTAAGTATTGTTTATGGAAGAAATGCTTGTCATACAATTTCCGTATATGAAATGTGTATGATAAGCAGTTTTTCCAAAAAAAATCAAAAATCGATGCTATCAACTATTTCGAAGTTCAGTAACTTTGTCTGCTTTTTCTGCCATTACTAGGTTCATTCTTAGACTATTTGAAAAAAATGATATGAAGTGTTCATGGAAAAAATACTTGTCATACATTTTGCGTATATGGAAATTGTATGATAAGCCTTTTTTTCCATACTTTTAATTAATGGAATTGTATGATAAAATTTTTGGTGTATTGAATTGTATGGTAAGCATTTTTCGTGTATGGAGGTCAACCCGGTTGATTACGACTACATTAATGATTTTGTTCCATTGTGGTGGAGGAAGCGTGGAAGGATTTTACGTTAAAAAGAGCCTTTGGATTGCCTAAACTATTTTTGTTGTTCATTTTAAACTTAGACATATGTCAGGTTGCTAAATATAATTAAGTTTTATCTCATCATTGTGTATATATAATTGAAAGAAGTTAAATGTGCTTAATTTAAATGTATCAATTTAACATGATCGTTTTTCGTACAAGTTTATGTCTTACAGCTTAATCCAGTTGTTGTGAAACATACTGTTCCGATCCATACAAGTATCCACTAGGCAAAGCCTTTAAGGCAGAAACTATGAGCCGTGTTTGAATCGTTTTCTCTTGATAACCTTCTCAGGGTTGTGCAAGCGTAGTTTGAATTGAAATAATATTAACAGTTTCAAGAAAAGTAACGCTTGTGTTAAAAGATCCGATCAATTTGTTTTTTGTTTGAGCCTAAGTAGCAAACTTCGGTGCTCAATTTTTATACAGTTTAGTTTTTAAGTGTCAATGAAAGTAACGAGGACACTGATATAGTTCGTGATAATTTTTTTTTGCTGTTTTGTTAGTAAAATCTATTAAGAGTCGATGAACATAGTTTCTTATCTAGGTCGCGATGATTTTTTTTTCATTTTCAGGCTTAACTTTACTTTTTCGCGGTTTGACTTATGATTCTTTATGAGTTCAGTTCATTTCGCTAGCGAATTTTTGTGAGCGTAGTGTAATAGTAGGTCTATTCTTTTTTTTCTAACCTAAGTAACAAAAATTGGTGCCATTTTTGGGGCACCTTACAGCTTTTTTTATAGCATGTGCTTTGACATTCGATTAGTAATAAGTGAACACAAATAATGTTTTCTCATTGTTCGAAAGAACCGAAAAAAGCTATTTGCTGCAAATACCAGTACGATAATAAAAACTCGATTTCAGAAGTTTTTCAACACATTATAACATGCAATTTATTGAAATGGTTAATTTAGACAATTTGGGTGTATGCTTTCGAATTTATTACATGCTAAGTTATCGTGGATGCCTTCAGTTTGTTACATCTAACATGCGAAATTCTGTCTATTTGTATTTGGTGTAACTTTTGCTGCATGGAATTGGCAATTTGTTAGCATATTTAGCTGATTTGTTTTTGACTAGTTTTTGTCGGTTGTTAAGCGTTCGTGGCCGAGCGGGCAGAACGTGAGACTCCAAAAATAAAAAATGTTACCTATTAGTCCAATTTTCTCAAATAGGGTTAATTTTATTTAAAAAGTGTCAATCATAAGATGTTCTAGAAATTTCAAGAGCCTTAAGGCCATATATTCTTTTTCTTTGGAATTCGAAAGTTGAGTTTTCAATAAACAAGTCAGTTTTTTTTGTTTACTTGCGTTCTTTGAGTCTTTTTCTTACTGTCTGTTCGAAATTTGTTAACGCTCAAATTTTAGTTTGTTTTGAATTTTTTATTAACTAATTTTTTATTAAGTTTAAGAATTTACAAATGTTATAGAAAAGCGTGACCGACTTCTAGTTTCGAAAGTGGATTTTAGTTTCATGGTTTCCCTGCGGATTAGAGAAATAACCTATTGATCCAGTTTATTCAAATTGAGTTAATTCTATCAGAGAAATGTCAAGCATGAATTGTTTTTGAATTTCAAAGAGCTCAAAAGCCATATATTTTTTATTTTGAAACTAAAATTGAAATTTTTAAAAATGCAAGTCAGTTTTTATTTTCTGCTTCCTTAGGTTCGTTGCTCTTTTCCAAATCTCTGTGGGCTGTTTTTTCATTGAATTATTTCAGATTGAAAAGATTGAATTATTTCAGAACAATTTAAATATTTTATGTTAACTTGCGTTCATTGACACTTTTCTTACTGTCGTTTGCGATGTTTTTTGGTAGCTCAATAAGTATAAGCTACATCCACTTTTTATGTGTTAATGGACAATCACGTATTTGGGTCGTATAATTCTGCTTCTTTTCTTCTATGAGGGCTGCTCATACGACCAATGTAATGAAAAGTATTCAATTGATTTCACAGCAAAAAAATATGCGTGATAGGAAACTCAAGAGATATAACTTGATAGGGTTTTTGTTCCGACTTTCGATACGAAAGTAACGGAATATTTGTGCTCGGGGTGGGTTTTTTTTCTTCAGACAAATTTCGACTTTTTAACTAGCCATTTTTGACGGAAATTTTTTACATCATTCGAAAGCTATTGTTGTCGTGAGCTTAAATTTGAAAAGATTTTTTACCTGTGATCATTTTTCGTAAAGTTATGAGGGTTTAAAGATTGCCATTTTGACCCATTTGGGACAATTAACGCGCGATATAATTCGAGCTATTAACGCGTAAGCAGAGATTTAATCCGTCATAGAAATGGTTCCAAATTGGTTGAAGGAAGCTCATTTGTCAGAATTGATTTGTTATTAGGAGCGAAATTTATCACTTTGTACTTAATATGGCGCGTGTGGGGGAAGATTTTCACAAATAATTTCGAATAAAATTTTTTTGCATTTTAATTACATTTAATTATTTCATGTTATTACAGCACCATAGACTATAAATGGAGGCATGTTAGTTGATAATTTTCTTTTTTTTTTTCAAATTGACTGGTACTGCTAATTCGTCATAATTGGCGTGCGTCACTTAAGAAATTTTGTAGACTCAAAATTTACTCATTCAGTTTTTCCCTATAGCGTGTTCGGTCATATTTTTGCTTTTAAATGCGAAGTGCAACTTCGCCTTTGTGTAAATATTCAATTGAAATAATTAAACAGTAGTCATAAATCATTTAAAAAAATTCAGAAGTGTTAAAAAAATCAAATGTTTTTTTAAGGTCACTGACACTTTTCCAACTGTCTGTTGGACTTTTTCTGCTGCGGGGAAAAACTAATAGAGTATGTGTGCAGTAATTTATCCAGCCAGCAGTAGATGAATGATCAAGACGACAATTGAATCTTTGGCGGGAGGTCTGCTGTAGAAACCCCGTAGTCTCTACAGCGGAAAAGCGCTTAAATTTTTCTGAAGTTGGTTCAATGCTGAAGGTTTCCGCGCAGACTATAAAAAACCAATTTTGATTCGGGGATACAAAATTTGGGGATACAATTGGACGTTGATCAGTTTTTAGTTTGATTATTTGCCTTAATCATAGATTCGGGGATACAAAATTTAGGGATACAATTGGAGGTTGATCAGTTTTTAGTTTGATTATTTGCCGTAAATTTGGCACTATTTACTTTGGTTTTCTTTTTTTTTAGATTATTTTTGTTTCTGTTTTTATCTAGTACATTGCTTAAACGTGAATCTAGTCTCTAGTGCATAGTCTCGAGCTAGTTAGCTGGAGATCTATGCTATAATAGGTGTTAAACCTTCAACTAATTAGTATCCAGGTGCGCGGTTCAAGCCAAAATCTGCACCGAATAACAGGTCTGTTTTGTGTGCTGCGTAAAAAATCAAGCTAGGTGGAATATAAAATTCAAATAAATTAAGCCTTGACAAAAATTTTGTTACACTTGTTGCTGGAAATAAAAATTTTTGACTGCGTCAGATTATACGTATCGAAATCTAGTTCCAAGTTAAACACGTCCGTAGTTGTTAAATCATAACGCTTGCGATTAGCAAGCGTTATCAAATCGGAATATAGAATTTTTTCGGCCTAACAACTAGTTAAACAAAATCAATTGAACCAGTTAGTGTCATGATATCGGCACAACAGATTGTCTGGAAACATAATTTTTCTGAGCATGTCATTCTAAATGGCCGTTCCTTTCGAGTTTTCCTTGTTCATTGTAAATCAACTTTTATTTCCCTTGCGATAAGCAATGGTCTTGCAATCGGGAACTAGAATTGTTTGATTCACTTGTAAATTTTCGCTTTTTTTTGTTTCCCTTGATAACGAAATCTGACTTGCTTTTTATTTTCTTAATAGCCTCTTTTTTGCATTTTTTGATGCTCAAAAGAGTTTTTTGTGTTCATGTGTGCGCGTCATGAAGGGAAATGGGACGTAAAATAGTTGAATTAGTTTTGAATTTATAAAAATAGGCTTGAAGAGCTTCAGCAGAGATATTTTTGGCTTTGTTACTGCTTGATTAATTTTGTTGCAATGCTGATTTCGCATTCCATTGTTCGGGCATGTTTTTTTACAACTATCGGCATTCATTTTGACAGATCTAGTTTTATCGCCAGTCGTGCTACCCTCAACTTCGCCTTTAGTTTTCGTTTTAATTTCATTTTTCGCTGATTGTTTTTTCCACTTTAAGTGTTTTTTCGGTTGAAATGGTTTCGATTGATGTTACATCTGCTTAGTTGACCCATAATTTGTCTTTTGAAGGACCAAATTTTTTAAAATTTATTTGTGCTTCGGATACATCGGAATATACATTTTTTTCACAAAATTGTCAGAGTTAAATTGGTTAAATCCGCTTCTCAGTTTTGTTGCTTTGCCGGAACCGCATTCCGGGCAAAAGTAACAGATCAATATTTCTTTCTGATCAGAAAATCGTGTCCCGTCCATTATTTTGTGCTTTCAGCGGTGCTATTTTTTTCTGTATCGGAATTGAGGCGAAGCTCAGCTTCTCCTCTGTGTGTAACTTGATTTAAAAATATTTTAACTTTTAATGAGATGCACATGCTTAGTGCAAAAAATGTTGCATAATTTAACCGGCCTTGCGTGCGTTCATGCAAAGATCAGTATGTGAAATTTGTTGTATGATCAAAACAAGTTAATCTGCAGCGTGCGTTCAATCGGCGTGAAAAAATTCTGCAAATGAGCTGTAGAGGTTGTTTGAGAACATGTTTTAGAGTGAGAGAACAGCTGTTTTAGCATGTGATAAACACGCATGAACACTTAAAGTTTTTGTTAATTAAAGCATTTTCGCAACTGTTTTTTCACGCACCTCTGATAATGAATTCATTCCCTCTTGCGGAAAAAACAGTTGCGAAACTACTACTTAAGCTATATGTGATTTTGCTTTGTTTTTTCGGAATTCGTGCTAGAAGTCAAATTACGCATTCGAAATTTGAAGAAGTCAAAGTCTAGCCTAAACACTTTTGTAACAAAAAATACGCCAAGACGTTTAAATGAAGGGAAAGCACTCGTCTCCTAAGGTCAGTTTATCAGAATTGATGAAATTAATTGCTAAACAGAATCAACGGGGCGAACATCAAACATTCAATCAAAGCCGCTTGTTTGTAAGTCCTGGGGCGGATTTATTGAGAGTAAAAAAAATATCAGCAGAATTAGTTTTTGACAATTAACCTCCGTTCCAATGATCCTAGAACCACTCTTTTATTGAACTCTAGTCTTTGATCTGCTCAGATGAATATGTACAAATTTTCAATTTATAACGGGTTTCCAAGAACTATAAGCCAGGAGTTATTTACATGATGGTGTCTATACAAATGCTTTTGATTATAATGTTTTTTTTTCAGGTTAAAATGGCTACCCTTGAAAAAGAATCTGCCACTATTCCTAACGGAACCGCTGGCGAATCGCACCCGAAAGCAGCTGCAAGCCACCAGCACAACACGGGTTCCAAGAAACTATCTCTGCCAATTCAAACTGTGGTTCATGAGTACCATATGAAGCATGGATTACGTCACCAAGATTTCTTCAGGTTCGAAAAAAAAACAAGCTAAATTGCTGCAAGAAAAATTGAGCAACTAGTGCAAATAATATTGAGTCTTTTGGGGGCTTGATTTTTTTTTGTAAGTGGTGCTAAATGAGAAAGTCGTTTCCCTAATTATTATCGTGAAGTTATTTTTTCTTGCGAAATTATTTTGTTCTCGTCTGTTGTTTTAATGCAATCATCTCCGGTGATATAAAACATAATACGAGAACAAATTAATTTGGAGATTTGACTATTTGATCATGAGGTGAACCATTTTTAAAACTGTTTTAGGTATAGAGGATACTGTTCGCGGAGGCTGAAACATATAAGGAAGGCTCTGAAGTTCACACAGTCGAGTCACAAGAAGCATTTCCAGAAGCGACAGGTGAACGAAGACAATATCAAGTGAGTGACACTTGCGATATTGATACTAAAATTGCTTTGGCGTTCCATGCTATGAAATTGTTGGCGATTGGCCTTTTACCATACCGACCGTTTACCAGATCACAATGCAATAATTTAATTAAGATTAGTTTAAATTAGTGGAAGATTAGAAAAGGAGTGCAGCCAGTATTTAGACAGCCGCGTATTCATACTGGTCAGTATTTAGACAAATACTGTATGAACCAATCAGAATCGAGAAAAAACATAAATAATCCAAAATAAATAATAATTATTTATTAATTTCTTCTTTGTCTCGATTCTGATTGGTTGAAACAGTATTTGTCTAAATACTGACCAGTATGAATACGCGGCTGTCTAAATACTGACATGTAACCATTAGAAAAGGAAGCGGTTAGAACAAACAAAACTTCGGTGAAAAACCGCGAAATTATTGTCTTTAACCAGACTAAACGGCGTCATTACATCTGTCAATCAAATTTGTTTATCGAGTCTGGTAAAAGGTCCATGTTATAACTTTTCTGGTAAAAATTCGGTCTGATAAAAGGTCGGTCCCCGAAAGTGTATGATGGGAATTTTGTTTTCAGCCCATGATGATTTAGTTACTTTCAGTAAGACTAGCTATAGTATATCTGTTCCTGAGCAATGAACACGGCGTTTTAACAAGAACATTTTTTATATGTCTTCGACGATATTTTTTGTCCCGATCACTTCACGAAGTGAGAGGGACTACAGCGCTGGTTTTTCAGTCGATTTTGACTACCTCAAAAAAGCTGGTAAGTGGAAGGGGATCACGTGTGGTATTATATTAAAGCTCTTTCAGCCGTGGTTTGAATTCTAAAATAATTCTACAACAATAAACTCATTAAAAATTTAGACTTAAATGAAGAAAAAGAAGAACAGATCCTTTTTTATCTTTCTTATGTGTGGACTCTTTGTTTTAAAATGTAATCATAAACTTATACTTAGTTACACACTTATACCTACTTAAACTTACTTAAAGATGGAAGTTTTGTTTCATAGGGACCTGAGGTACCTGGAGATCCTGCTGTTGAACGCAGAACGCGCCTGGGCTCATGCCATGCAACTGAAAGACGAATCCGAACTGGAACCCCGTCGAGTGCACCATTCAATGCGCAAACTAATGCACGCGTGCGAAATATCAGGAGTGCTGCTCAGAATATGCTCTGCAGAAGGTGGAAAATGCAAAGTGGATGCGCGGACTTCGATCGAAGCGAAAGCTTATCATGAGTACATGTTGGGAGTTCTAGCCCAGAATAAACGAAATTGGTCGGACGCGCTGAAGAGTTTCAAAAGTGCGCTCGCTTTGTATGAGCGAATTAAAGAACTCGTGACTGAGGAAAAACGTGAGGCTTATGACGCACAAATTTCCGAGGTGAAGCCTTTGATCAACTTCTGTGCGTACAATTTGGGCGAATCTTTGGACGAAAATCCAACTACAGTTACAGAGTTAGAGCTGGACTTTGAAGATAAATTGAAAATGATGTCGAAAAGTAACGTTGTGAACGAAGGCGACGTCAAAGCGACGAGTTTTGCATGGTTAGGTCAAACGGTGCAAGTTAAGCTCCCGTTTTGGAGTACGTTCTTGACTTCGATCGGAAATTACAAACAGGAGATAAGCAAGGCCCTGAATGATGAGGCAAAGATTGGGCTGTTGGATAGTTTGCTGGGTTAGTCGTTTTTAATGATTTTAAAAAGATGAGGGTTTGAGTATATATTTCGACTCATAAAGTTTTAATCAAAAGTTGGTATATCCTATTTTTGTCGATTTCTAAAAATGGTTTAACTTGGAAAAATCTAAAAAGCATGCTCACTTTCTTGGGAGGCGGCGACTAAATTCTCTGCCTCTCAGTTATTGAAGGCGTAGTAAAATGATTCGTGGTTGTTTTTACAGGCAGAGGCTACCTTTTTGCTGCCCAGAAAAGTTACCAAAATTGCAAATAGATGTTAATCATGGGTACAACAGCGATTCTGCACTTAGAGCTGAACATATTTTTATTAATGCTCTTTTTCTCGTAGGATGGTCTTACTTTTAGAATTTATATCAATATAACTAAATTTAATCATTTCTGATTAATAAGTATGTGCTGTTAAAATGTTTCATATTTAGATGAGACTCGTCAAGTTCAAGCTAAGTTGAAAGCTGAAGTGAAACAACAAAAAGACTACAAAGGCGACTCAGTTTCGAAGCCCAACGGAACTACATCGGTTGAAAACCCAATCATGTTCCTTCTGGGTTACGTAACATTCATCAAACTAGCCAATAGTGTGCAAAAGAATCTGCTATTTCTCTACAACTTGGTGTCAAAAGAATCAGGGAAAAGTCTTTTTGGCGAAGCCGCGAAAAGACTGAAACCCCAAACATTCCTGAAGTTCTTCGAGTCGTGTTCGGAGTTCATAGACGAAATTCTTAGTATAGAATACGTACAGTCGTTCGGAAGCTTCGATAGCTTCGAGAAGAGTTTGCGGATGCAACAATCAGCGTTTTCGGCGTTTAGCATATACGAGCTAGCGAGGTGCTATAGTGCGCAAAATGAATGGAAAAGTTCGTTATCACTCTTTAGTAGGTCGAAAGATTTAGCAAATTCTGTGGACTTAAAAAGTTTAAATGCTCCAGAAATGGACGGGACTCTTATTGAGCTATTGGTACATGATTTACTCGCGTGTATTGATACTGAGATTTATAGTGCGTATACGTTGTGTATATCGAATCAATTTGCAAAAGAAATTCCTCCGCAAGGGTCGAGTTCAGCAGTTTCGAACGCATCTACAACGCAGCCGCTTGACAAAAACCTAAACCAGTGGGTTAAATTATCACCAGCTAGCTTGAAAAATCTGAAAATAACAAGTATGCCTCCCGAATATGTTGCAGTGCCTGCGAAGCCTTTGTTCTTTGACATTGCGTCGAATCATTTGAGTTTGCCGACAGCAGTTCAGGAGAAAGTCAATGCGTCTAGTCAGAATAAAGGAGGATTGGGTGGGTACTTCAGAGGCTGGTGGGGCGGAGGAAAGTAAACAAAAGGAACAACAACATACACAAAAGCAGCATCAAAGGATAAGTGTAAAAGGAGAAACTATACCCTGAAAAATGGACTTGACTTACAGTGGTTAAGAAACTCAAAGATCGATTTTGCTTACGTTGGTAAATTATCTTGCTCTCAAAATCTTGAACGCTCGTTTTCCTAATGGCAGCTAAGGCTAAATGTGTTATGCGAATTGGTAATGGGAATGCATTTGTTTTTACAGATAAATGCGCTTGCAAATTAAATATAGTTTTTGATTTCTTGACGAAATGATTAAGTGGGGAAGTTTGCTGGTGGGGCGGGAGGAGGGGGTTGCTCAGGTTATGGGTGGTTTAATGAGCTGCGAACCCAATGAACAAATTATATTGTTAATATACGAGCAATATGTCATCGTATCATTGTTTAATTCATTTTCAAAAGTTTATCCGCCGATGAATGCTTACAATGCCCAACTCTTTCAGATATTGAAGAATTCAATAGGTTTTATGGAATTGACCTTTTGCTTTAAAACTTGCTGTTTATGAGGAAAATACCTAATTTTAATCTGGATGTAAAATTTTAGTAGAAAGCGCTAAAGCAGTACCGTTATTGTTGAAAATATCTTCTGTTGCAGAATAATTTTTTATGTTATGTAAAGAAAAAGGCAGTTTAAATTTAAAAATATGTGCAAATTTATTTGAATTGGTGCCTGACTTCGTGAGATAAATTAATGAAGCTTCTGATTAATTCATCTTTCGTTCAAAATCTTTTTTGACAACAATTTATCGATAGACTCACTTGAGTTTTATGTTAAAACAAGTTAAACACTCTCAAAGCTATATTTTTGTCACATGTAAATTACAGTGCTGATTTCGAGTGGGTTCCATTCCTGCAAAAAAAATCATTAATATTTGTCTCAAAATAGGAAAATACACGAAATTTTGAAACTTGCAAAATCAGGCGTCTGAAAATCGGAAACCAGATATTTTCACGGCAAGCAAAATTTACCAATTTAAGAAAGAGTCCTAATGCTTTAATTTTGAATCTTAACATCATCCAGACTCATGGTTCCTTTTTATTATGCATTTTCTGGGTCGGTTTCCGGGAAAATCAAAATTATTTTTCGGTAAAATTTGATCAGTCGGACTTTCGTTTGCCTGCTCATGTTTTGACGACATAGTTGCCATGCCGCAGATGTTTCTGGACCTGCCATTAATTTTGATTGTGTTTGCAAGTGTTATTGGTTTACTCCGGTAACTTCTAAGTTTACCACCACCCCTGACTTTTTTCGCTTTTAAGCTTCATTCGACAATAGTATTTTACGCTTGTTTTATCGGCTTATTCAACTTATGATGTGGCTCTTGATCGTCAAAATTTAAATATCATTCTCAAAAATAATGCAGGTCGGTTGCTTAGAGTTTTAAAACGTAATCGCTCAAATTTTTTCGACAAGTTTTTTTTTGGATTTTTTTTTTTGTTTGCGCATGAAACAGACCGGTAATACTACAAGTGGTGATGGTTATGATTCTTGACTGATACCTGGTAGTTGTGTTTTTGACTGTTTTTCTGAAACACTTTTCGTTTGAACAAAAAATTTAAGTTTTTCAACTTGGTGAATTCAGTCTTTTGTTGTATATGCTATCTTTCAATGCTGCGCTTGCGCTGTATCGCAAGTGATGCGCAGTGTAATCCCTTTGCTCATCCTCCGTGTTAGTTTTTTTATTGGATTGAAATTGTCAATTGAGTCTTTCTAAATTTTGAAAGGAAATCTAAAATTTTTCTGATTTATAGTAATGAACGCAGTGAGTATTCTAATATAGGTCTTGGTGATTTTTTTTTCAAGAAAAAGTATTGAAGTTTGTTCACGCTCAATTTTTGATTTTTCGCGGTTTGACTTGTGATTTTTTTCAGTCAGTGCATTGCTGCATTTCCAGTGCTAAAAGGAAGGCAAACTCCACTATCGCAAAGCAAAATTGCTTAGCTTACGATAAACCAGATCTACTTCTGATTTTGAAAAAGGAAATTGTTAATCAGATTTCCCAGCGAAATAAAATTTATACATTTTAATCCAATTTTCTCAAATTGGGTCAAATTTTACAAAGGTTCCATCATAAATTGATCTACAAATTCAAAAAAGCTCTAAAGACCTATTTTTTTCTTTGAAACTCAAAAATAGGTTTTTAAAAGAACCAGTCAGTTTTTTTTCAATGTCCTTGCTTTCATTGCTCTTTTCCATGAAATATGAATCGCCAAGGACTAAAAAATTGAAAAATAATTTTTCCTGCCTGATATATTGATCGAATTCCTGGGATGTTATATAAGCATGGAAAGCTAAATTATAACATACCAAAGTTGAATACCGATTTTTTTGGCTTCAATTTTTGGGCAGCTCCTCGTTTTGGTTAGAACATAAATAGATAATATAGGCTGATATACCACTGGATATTTTGCAACTTTTTTAGAGTTAGCGTCCTCTTATTTCATTTTTCAATATTGTCAAGGCGCATTGTTAAAAGATTGGTTTTGGGCACTTTTTTTGTTTTTGTTAGTCCCTTCATGAAAAACTTTCATCTGCCCTTATACCATTCAGAACGAGAATCTCTTCATCAAAAGTTTGTCATTTGCAAATTTGAATTGGGTACTTGATAGTGTAATTGAAAGCCCCTTCATAAAAACTTTTAATTTGCCCTTATACCATTCAGAACGAAAATATCTTCATCAAAAAATTTGTCATTTGCAAATTTGAATTGTCATTTGCAAAAATTTGCTTTTTGCCTTTTTAAGTTTTTCATGTATTTTAAGAACTAATTCGAGCCGGTTTTGCTAAATATCTCAAAAACATCTTGTTTCGAGTATTTACGGTTTTTTGTCCCAAAATTGAGCTTTTTCAACATTTTCAACAAAGACAACAAGATTTGTACTACTTTGAACTAAAAATTGTTAGAACGAAGCGAGCTACCGTTTGTTAGTTTGCGAGCTGAAATTTGCTTAAGTTATGCTGAAATCTAGCTGAATTGTAGCTCAACTTCCGAGTACTCGTATAGATTGCGAAAGTAACCATATATTCTAAAAATTATATGTACATATCAATTGTATTAGTATTACATTTCAAATGTATTACTACAAAATTATCAGGCAATTTTCAGTTTATAGTTTATATAGTTTATAGTTTATTTTATAGTTTAAGAGCTAATTCCAGCTTTGTTTCGCAAAAGGTTCGAACTCATCTTGATATTTATACCATCTTGCATGAACGTTTAGTCAGAATTAAACGTTTAAGGCAAAAAAATGTACAATTTGAAGAAAACAATTGCAGCTTAATGAAAAATTAATGCTGAAGTTATGCTGAAATCTAGCTGATACGTAGCTAAACTCCCGAGTACTCGAATTAAAAAGAATAAATTGTGAAAAAAAAACATAGTTTGTTAAATATATGCTTATATATCAATTAAATTAGATTAAATTACAATCGTAGTATTACATTTTTTTGATCCATTTTTCCGTTTTTTCATGTATTTTAAGAACTACTTCGAGCTTGCGGTTTCGCTAAATGTCTCGAAAGCATCTTGCGAATCGCACGTTCCATAAAAATTAGTCAGAATTGAAAATGTTAGGCTAAATGTACAATTTGAACCATAAATAAGCAGCCAAATGAAAATTTAGTGCTGTAAGCCTCTGTATAAACACTCAACTAAACACGGAAGATAAAAATCCTTTGATCAAGCTTTTATTGAAATTCTTCTGGAGATAAACTAACAAGTTTTCATCAAAACTGCTTGACTTAGAGAGTATTGGGGCTAGTACAACGCTCAAAATCCGATGTATATTTATGTCAAAGTGTAATTTTCAAGTCTAATTTTTTTCCGGTTTGTTTGTGATCAAAATTAGAGCAAACCTAACTGACATCTGAAAAACGTTTTAATTGCTTTTACGAGAGTACTTATTGTTGGGTTCTTCACTAAAATGCTAGTAGATGTAAGCAATGTACTGGCTTTGTCCAAAATCTTCAAATAGAACTTTGTTTCAATGAAAACTGGTTCAGAATACAGAACATAAGTAACAAATTGTATGAAAAAAACTGAAACTTTAAATCCTAAACAATAATTTTTATAAAAATATATTTCCTGTAAATTTTTCAGATTCCACTTATTTTTTCAAAAGATGAAAATACTGAAGATAACCAAAATTTATTAATTTAAATTTTTTCGAATAGACTCTTGTTATGTAAAAACATGATGGCAATGAGAAGTTATTTGCGTACTTTTTCTTAGCGTTTTGAGCGAAAATCTATCAACACTCTCAAAACTTTGATGGGTTTCCTCCAACATAAATTTAATTGGTCTATAAATACTAGTTTAGAACTGGTTCCACCCATCCGGGGTTTAAAGAATTTTTAGTTTTTAATTGTTTGATGTAGTGAAGGAAGGGTGATGTAGTTTCTTTTTGAAGTTGCGAGCCTTGACTTGGAGAAAGAAGAAGTGTGGCTGTTTGTGTTTGACGGAGGAAGATTGTTATGTTCGTGTTTTTTGATATTTTATTTTAATTTAGTGTACGTATTGAACGCAGACTTGTGGTTTCTGGTTTGTCTAATTTGATCCGAAAAAATTCTTTTGCAAAAACATCGCCTCTAAAAAAGTGTGGTGAGTTAACTGTATCTTTGAAACAATCATTTTTGAAAATGAGTTAAGACTTTATTTGCAGTTAGAGTCAAAGCAAATTTGTTATTTGCTCAACTTTTCTACTAGTTTTCACTTTCAACAATGCTTGGAAAGCTTTCTCTGTTTTAAATAAACTTTGCATTTTCTTAAAAAATGTATAATTGGGACAATTAACCATTAATCGTAGGCAAAATTAGACCAGAAAAACTTATAGGCAAAATAAAAACAAACAAACAATTTTAGTGGATGGAAACACTTATTGAATTAAAAAACGAAAACGAAATAGATATATTTCCTTTTATGGTAGCTTAATGATAAATCGACTAATCAGTATCGAGCATCGTTCAATGGGGAGTTTCAAAAAATTTTGATATGATGATTTAACCGGAATTAAGTTTTCCAAAAAATAAAATCTTTTACAATTTTGTTTTTAATCAATCAGATACAAATCTTCAAAACTAATAATTCTTCTGTTTCAAAAACTTTTTGAAAAAACTGGGTTAAAATTTAAAAGCTTGAAATTTCAAAATATAAAAACCATTAGAAGATTTCAAGTAGTTATAAAACACTAAAATTCACATGCCTATTTAAAAGCGACGAGATGGACCTGAAATTTTTGATAAATAGGACTGTCAAGCTAAGCTACTTACATGGCAGCTTCGAATTTTGGGGCAAAACTATAATTTTCAATAAAAATGCATCTGTTTTTTTCCAGATTGAATCTGTGAAAAACAATTTTGCAAAATAAAATCATCTATTTTTCTGATATATTGTAATAAACAAAACTGGAAACCTTCTAATTTTAGAAAATCAATCGGTAATCATTCTTACAATTCAAGAGTCAGTAACAAATTGAATGTATCAGAAACAAATTGAAACAGTAACCGAAAAGATGTTCTTTTTTCATTTTTTTGATAGCATTTTGATATTTTGATCGATCAATCAATTTGAGACAGGTCTCGTAAAAAATACATTAGTGATAAAAACAGGTAAAATTTTTCTTTGCATTCTGGTCTGCATTTTTAAACAAAAATTTGAGTGAATTGTTATTTTACACAATCAAAATTAGTATTCAATCAACGTCAAATAACAACTACTCCTTTTTTGTTTATAGTTCTTTTTAAATCTGTTGATTATCCGACTCGGGCATTGAGAGATGAGAAGCACTTTCGTTTTTAAAGAAACATTATTGTGCCAGAGCAAAACTTTTAAAACCAATCAAATCTGGAATAAACAATTTTGTCCAAACATATAACCCTTCTTCAACCCAAGAGCCTTAAATGTAAACAAGAAAACTGCGTAAGTGATATTCTTTTAGATAAACTTTTATTTAAGAATAATGCGAACGTAAAAAAACTAAAACTTTTTTGGCACTATCACAGTTTAAGTGTCAACGTCAGCTTTCTACTCTCAAAAACGTGCTAGTCATCCTTATCGGTTTCTTTTTTCTTGTGTTTTTGTCAATGATTTTATGACATATCTATACGTTCCCAACAAAAGTCTGCGCTTATTCTCCAAATTCACTTTGTTGAAGGTGTAGATTGTTTGAGAAAATTGAAGCAGCCATTCATGTCTCAAAGTTAGAAGGGAAAAACTGTAGGTTAATTTCAGATCAGCACTAAAGAACGAAACCGTTAGACAGAATGTTGGAGTTTTTGTTAACTTAAGAAAACTATCCATCATACCTTTATCTAAACCGTAAAAAAAGTTCTATGTAGATAAAAATCAAGAAATGAAACATTTAAGCAAAAAAAGGAAAAACACTTACCGTTCTGTTTTTTCTACACTTTCATTTTTTTACTGAAAACATCAAGTTCAATTTTTTCAATAAACACCACAACCCATTGAAACTTGAACTTTCATTTTTACAATGAAATTTGAGATGAATTTTACTGTTGACCTTTAAAAAATCAGTTTCGCAGCTTTTATTGCGGAAATCAATTAAAATTAATTTGGAAAAAATTATAAAATAACTACAAAAACAAATCTAGCAAAAACGTAATATTTATGAAAAATGAAAAAGCTCAACAATTTTAGAGTCTCTAGGGTTTAAGTCAGTTTCCTGAACCCAATCTAAGTCGAATTAACCTGGAAAATTTGTTTTTTAGCTTCTTTCTTTTTTACAATTATTAGACTAATCTGAATGTTGGGTAGGGTTTTTGTTGGTTTTTTTTTTCTTGATTGAGAGACATACTCGTCTTCTTGTGTAGAATGCATGTCATAAAAGTTTTACTGATGGCAAAATTTTGATCTTCTTTTCACTACTTGCGAGAATTATATTCCCCAAAAAGAAAAAGTCGTTAAAGCATTATCTAGCAAAACAGTGTTGATAATTGCCCAAATTGCATCTACTTCTTGTTCACTGAGACAGGTTTGTTTTTTTTTCTGGATTTGTCCTTATTATAAGTTTTTTTTAGAATAATGCGAACTGAAAGAAAAAATAAAAATGTTTTGATACTACCACAGTTTCAGTGTCAATTTTTTACTCTCAAAATAAATGCTAGTCATCATAGCCTGTTTCTTTTTTATAGTGTTTTGTCAGAGGTTTTATGACCTATCTATACGTTGCCAACAAAACTCTGCGCTTATTCCCCCAAATTCAATTTGCTGAGTCGGTAGATTGTTTGAGAAAACTGAAGCAGCCAATCCTGTCTCAAAGTTAGAAGGGAAAAACTGTAGATTAAATTCAGAACAGCACTAAAGAATGAAACCGTTAGAAAAATAGGTGGAGTTTTCGTTAGCTTAAGAAAACTATCCATCATAACTTTGACTTAACCCTAAAAAAGGTTCTGATATGTAGATAAAATTCAAGAAATATAGCATTTCATAAGTTTTTTCAATCTATTTTTATAAATTAAAACTGTAAAAACAATTGAAACTTGAACTGACTGTTCAGCAAAAAAATGTAAGAAAAATTACTGTTTTGATTCTTCTACTTTTTCAGTCTTTGTTTTCGATACAAATATCAAATTCTATTTTTCAATGAAAACACTACAATCACTCGAAACTTGAACTTATTTTGACCAAAAAAATTAAAATTAAACTTCACTGTTGACTTTTAAAAAATCAATGTTTCAGCTTTTGCTGCAGAAATTAATAAAAGTTAGTTTAAAAAGAAATAATAAAATAATTACAAAAACAAATCTAACAAAAATGTAGTATTTATGAAACTTTGAATACTTCCACAACTTTAGAGTCACTAAGGTTTTGAGTCAATTTCTTGAATCCAATCCAAGTTCAATTAACATGGAAAATTGTTTGTTAGTTTCATTCTTTTTTGCAGTGAAGGACTAATCTGAATGTAGGGTAGGGCTTTTATGGTTCTGTTTTTCTTGGTTGTGAGACATACTCGTCTTCTTTTTTAGCATGCTTGTCGTAAAAGTTTTACTGATGGCAAATTTTTGATCTTCTTTTCACTACTTGCGAGAATTATATTCCCCAAAAAGAAAAAGTCGTTAAAGTATTATCTAGCGAAACAGTGTTGATAATTGCCCAAATTGCATCTACTTCTTGTTCACTGTGACAGGTTTTTTTTTCTGGATTTGTCCTATCTTATTAGCCATGGAAAATGGGAATCACAGCCCCTCATAATAATTTGTCCCCTTGTAGGCAGCAATCATTTCTACTTAATTCTAATGGATTTTTGAAAAAACAGTTTGATTTGGACTGGCAAAATTGTCTTTTCAGCGCGTTTTTGAAAAACAAAGCAAATGATCAAGTAAATGAAATAGTTAAAAGGATTTGAAATTGAGCAACAGCTGAAATAAACAAATTGAATCATCTTGAAAACAATAAGAGGAACTAAATCTGGACATGCGAGTCCTGAATTGAAAACTTAAGCAAAAAAACTGCGTAAGTGATACTCTGTTAATTATAAGTTATTTTTAGAATAATGCGAATTGAAAGAAAAAATAAAAATGTTTTGATACTACCACAGTTTCAGTGTCAATTTTTTACTCTCAAAATAAATGCTAGTCATCATAGCCTGTTTCTTTTTTATAGTGTTTTGTCAGAGGTTTTATGACCTATCTATACGTTGCCAACAAAACTCTGCGCTTATTCCCCCAAATTCAATTTGCTGAATCGGTAGATTGTTTGAGAAAACTGAAGCAGCCAACCCTGTCTCAAAGTTAGAAGGGAAAAACTGTAGGTTAAATTCAGAACAGCACTAAAGAATGAAACCGTTAGACAAATAGGTTGAGTTTTCGTTAATTTAAGAAAATTATCCATCATAACTTTGACTTAACCGTAAAAAACGTTCTGATATGTAGATAAAATTCAAGAAATATAACATTTTATACGTTTTTTGATTCTATTTTATAAATTAAAACTCTAAAAACAATTGAAACTTGAACTGACTGTTCAGCAAAAAAAATGTAAGAAAACTTACTGTTCTGATTCTTCTACTTTTTCAGTCTTTGTTTTTGATACAAACATCAAATTCTATTTTTCAATGAAAACACTACAATCACTTGAAACTTGAAATTATTTTGACCAAAAAAATTAAGTTAAACTTCACTGTTGACCTTTAAAAAATAATTTTTCCAGCTTTTACTGCAGAAATTAATAAACGTTAGTTTAATAAAAAATAATAAAATAATTAAAAAAACAAATCTAACAAAAATGTAGTATTTATGAAACTTTGAATACTTCCACAAATTTAGAGTCACTAAGGTTTTGAGTCAATTTCTTGAATCCAATCCAAATTCAATTAACATGGAAAATTGTTTGTTAGCTTCATTCTTTTTTGCAGTGAATAGACTAATCTGCATGTAGGGTAGGGCTTTTATGGTTCTGTTTTTCTTGGTTGTGAGACATACTCGTCTTCTTTTTTAGCATGCTTGTCGTAAAAAATTTACTGATGGCAAATTTTTGATCTACTTTTGACTACTTGCGAGAATTATGTCCACAAAAGAAAAAGTCGTTAAAGCATTAACTAGCGAAACAGTGCTGATAATTGCCCAAATTGCATCTAATTCTTGTTCACTGAGACAGGTTTGTTTTTCTTTTTGGATTTGTCTTTTCGCATTATCAATGAAGGATAGGAACCACTGCTCACCATAATAATTTTTCCTCCTGTAGGTACCAATCCATTCTACCAAATTTTTATGGATTTTTCAACAACTAGTTTGATTTGGAATGGCAAAAACTCCTTTTCAGCGCATCAACTAGCCAATGAGACATACTCGTCTTCTTTTGTAGCATGCTTGTCATAAAAGTTTTACTGATGGCAAATTTTTTTTTTTTTACTACTTGCGAGAATTACGGTCCACAATAGTATAAATTCTTGCAAAGCATTATCTTGCAAAACAGTATTGATAATTGCCGAGATTGCATCTCCTTCTTGTTCACTGAGACAGGTTTGCTTTTCCTTCTGGACTTAATTTCTTCGCATTATCAATGAAGGATGGGAACTACAGCTCATCATAATAATTTGTCCTCTTGTAGGCACCAATCAATTCTACCAAATTTCTATGGAATTTTAAAAACTAGTTTGATTTGGAATGGCAAAATTTTCTTTTCAAATTATTTGATGACAAGGTTTTTGGAATTGAGCGAAAGCTGAAATAAACAAGTTGATTTATGCTGAAAATCATAAAAAGAACTAAGTCTGGACATGGGAGTCTTGAATTAAAAATTTGAACATGAAAACTGCGCAAGTGATGCTTCATTTAAGTCTTTATTTTCATTTTAGACCAATACGAACTGTTTTGGCACTACCACAGTTTCAGTTTTGTTTTTCTACTGTCAAAAAATAATTGCCAGTCATCATAGCCGGTTTCTTTTTTCCAGTGTTTTGTCAGTAATTTTATGACCTATCTATTCGTTTCCAACAAAATCCTGCGCTAATTCCCCCAAATTTATAGTGCTGAAGGTTTACATCTGCTGGTGAGTCCGTTTTTTATGTTCTCCAGTTCAAGTGTTCAATTGCCGAACACTTTATTTGACCCACTTTTTATAAACCAATCTGGACTTGAGGTCAATTAAAAAGATGACTTCAGCGCAAATAAGCATGATTGTGTTTCTTGGTTGTATTTCGCAGAAAACAATTTTGACACCAATCAATTTGCAGCTTCGTCACAATTTTTTTCTCGGTTACCTTGATTTTCATCAGCTTTCAAAGTTTCAGCTTTCAAAGTTTCTCATCAATTTTTTGGTCGAGTTACAGAACTCTTCTCACATTCCTTTGACTTAACTTTATTTTGCAGGGTTTTGCTTCATGTCTTTTTTGTGAAATTAGTGGACCAAATTTCACTTTTCTGAAATGTCAACAGCTGCACCCTCAGCTTTATCAATAAGTTCCCATTTGAATGTAATCTCAAAGACTCCAACAAAACACTGCTTCTGTGCCTTGGATAACACTTTGATTGTAAACATCAGTTGAAGAGCAGCTCCTATGCTTCAGTTTAAATCCTATGCTTGTTGGTTTTTGGTTCCATGAGCATGTTAGTTTTGCCATTTGATACCTTTATGTAAATACCATTTATACCATTTATACCATTATGTAACATTTATAAACCAGGAACAGCAAAAATGCGTTTTGAGTACGTTTTCTTAAATTTTATGAAAACTCTACTGAGCAGAATCAGTTGCCTGAAGTATATCGAGTTAACTTACCTGCGACCGTAGAAAAAAAAACATTACTTCATTTGAAAATTATGAATTATCCTGTTTTTGTTCTTTGCGCGGCAGCAACTTTCACAAAACCAAAATTCTTGTTTTTTCTGCGGCATATTTTTCATCGGATCATTTTCACTATTTGAGATGGCGCCTGTTTCGGTCTGTGACTTTGTTTTTGCAACGTGAGCACAAACCGTTGATGATCGCCACTGGATGTGAATCCCCAATCATTGCGTGTTTCAAAATCAATTCACAACAACTTTAGCCAGATGTTTGCAAGATTTACTGCAAGGAAAGTGCCAACGGGTAAGCCAACATTCCGGAAACAACATGAAAATTACACTTGAAACATGCATTCCTGACCGCAGATATCAGAGGTTTTTTCCTTGTAGTTCTTAATTTTTGTATTGCAATTTTTTATGGCATTCATCAGGGGAAAAATGGATTAAAAAAATTTCACCTAAAAGATATTATAGCTATATCAGTACCTGATACAAGGTTTTCAATCAGTTCTTAGTTATCTTGGGTTTTATTGGTTTCAAATTGGCTCTATCAATCAATCTTGTCAAAAAATTTAGCAAGCGAGTTGCCTAGAGGTGATACAACAGATTTTAGGCGTTTCTCAGCCTTGTGTTTCCAGCTTAAGTTTACTAACAATTAGAATGTCCATTCTTTGACCTTATTCTAAAAAATTTTTACCCACTTATCTCGTTTTATTTGATCATGGCCAAAAAATGCAACAAATTGTTCTTTATTTTCGTATTATCTCGACAGCAAGTGCCTCTGGTTTGAAAAAAAAATGAGCAAAGCTTGAAAACAATACCTGGCTTACTTCATCAAGTTTTTTCTTCCTTATTTAAAAATTCTCTTGTGAAAAAATAACAAAAACAAGTGATCCAATGTTATTTTATGTTGTATGACATACTTTCTCTGTATAGGCTGTTGCTGCGCTTTCTATGTTACATAAAGCTTCCCCCACTGTTTTCGTTGGTTTTCGCTGTTTTAGAAAAACATCGATGTCTGCTAAAAAATGATGAGTTGCTAAAATTGCCACAAATTAGATTCTTTGCACATTTTGACCATTTTTCATCCACTCACTTAAGCAGATCAATAACATAAAACACCTTACCGATTTATCGTTCCTCCCAAATGTCACTTTCTCTGTGGTGACTGTTTTTTTTCAATGGATTTTTGATGCTTTTTATTTTCAAAGCAACCTAACTTTGCAGAAAATAGAAAAGTATGTCCTAAAGAGTTCATTGTTTTTTAACTTAACCGAAATCTTCATTGATTTATGAACGATTGGACTTTTTGTAATATCAGTTTATACTTTTTTCTTCTTGACAATTGCCCTAAATTTCTCAAATCCAATTTTAGCTGAATTTTTCGAACTCATGCTTAACGAGAATTGTTTTTGAGAACCGTGACTTTGAAAATCCGTTATCAGTTTTTCTGCAATGATTTTATTTATAGAAATGAAATTTATCAAAAGATATAAAATTTAAGACATTCTTTTTTCTGTTTTGTTTTTCATCCTCGATTAATAAAACATTTTATTAGTTTTTCTTTTGAGTCGAATTTTGGATTTCGGAACTATAATATTTGTGTTTCTTCTCGGTCTTTTCCTTCAGATTTGAAGTGTTTCCAATGTCAGTAGCTTGAGGCTTGTGTTAGCTCAGTCTACAATATCCGACGACAATTAAGCATAATAATCTTCTCGTCAGTCCTAGTCTTAAGTATTTCTTTTTTTGAGTAATTTTTGCTAAAATTATGAATCACTTCATCCAAAGGTGTCCGTCCATGTGTTACCTGGAGTTCCAAAATCATTCTTTCGTTTTCGAGCAATCTTTGTCGAAAATTTTGTTTTATCGAAATTAGTTTTGAGTTTAGGACATTCATTTTTACGAGCCTATCACTAGCGTTGAAAATACCCATCGTATTATGGAAGGTAGAGAACTTTGAAGTTTATTACCTTGCAACCACGAGGCACCATCCTTGCGAACAAGTATTTTTTGTTGCCCATGCTTCGTCTCGGTCTCTTTCTTGAGATTCGAATTACTTCAATTGCCGTTAGCCTAAAACTATTGTTAGCTCCCATGCTAATCATCTACAATCTCCTATGACAATCATGCGCTCGTACTCTCATTTCCAATCTGCACCAGGTAATGACATGACCTCGGATATGTCCTATCTCGGGTTTTCTTCTGTCCTAGTGGTGAGATGTCGAATCACAGGTGAATTTATATCACAAATTGAAAACTTTTATAACTCATTTGATTCTGGTTCGCAAAAAAAAGATGATGAAATTTCATCTTTTGGTGTTAAAAACTGATTGAATTGTTTATGCTCCGCACCATATTTGCAAACATCTGACTTGCGTTGTCCCGATGCTGCACTACAAGCATAGGTCTTGGGGTGAATATTCATGATTTCCTTGTTTGGGCTGCTGGTAGCCGATTTTTTTTTATTTTTGAAAAAAAATTCACTGAAAATGTGGACCGCATCATCCTCAAAAACATCATCGCGTACCCTGAGTTACAAAATGTCGTGTACATTTTTGGTTTCTGGGCAACTTTTCAAAAATACTCAAAGGAAACTGGTATTCAAAACCAAAATTTTGAGTAAATTCAACTTGATTACTCTCCTCTTCTGTCATCTTATCTAGCTGTTCTTTGTTGATCTTGTCTTCCCGATCAGTCATGTTATTTTGCTCTGGTTCTCCACTACCAGCCTGAGCGACTTCAACTGCAGGACCTATTTTGAGGAAGCTCCGGATGATTTTTAGCAGCCCTGGCTGAAGCTGTCACATCCTCTTTGATACAAGGTAATGTTTGATGCGAATCACAAATTATCCCTAACTCTTCAATGTTTTTTCGATATCGGGCATGCTTTTTCCATTTAATTCACCATCGCGCTGATTTGCTCACTCTTTGCTTTTAGTTTTATTCAGGAGGCACAAATGGTCGGTAATTTTTAGATCTGTGGGTAGTGATCGAAATGCTGATAGTATCATTCCACAAAAAAGTCTTCATCTGTGTGTAGGGGGTTGGTAATTAGGAAAAAAATTTGAAGATCTCCCAAAATTGGTTGTTTATGATGAGTGATAGCCCTCAGAATAGCATTCACAAGGTTTGAAAAAACCCTATTTTCTGCAGTTTTTCTATTTTCTAAACTTGTAGAAAACTAGATGTTAAAATGTATTAAATAAAACAAAAAAAAAACAAGATTAGATTGTAAAATGTAATAAAAAAACCATAACATTGACAATTTGATTAACATAAAAAAATTCTGCACAAAATCATGTACTTTTGTATGTAAACGTCTTATTGGTTCTTAATTGAGGCGGCGCTGGCTTAAAACTTTTGCTAATTGCTACGACATTTTCTGACGCAATTTTTTAAATCGAAAAATAACGAATCAAAACGAAAATACTCCAATGGTTTTGCAATTTTGTCACATCATCAGCCTCAAAAAAAGTAAATATTTACAAACTTATTATTATTGATCATAAAAATATCTGAGACATTTAATGAGCAGGTAACAGTTTTTAAAAACAACCTTTTTTGCAAAACTGGATTAATTGTCATTATTAATCAAAGTTGATTAACCTAATTTAGGTTTCTGTATTTTTTAAAACTTTATAACTTGTCTAGTTTTAAATTTAAGAAACTTATCAAATTTTCATTTCAGTTTTGTTTAACTTTTGTTTCAAAAAAAATAATCAAGTTTGGAGTATAGTTTTATTGTTTACAGTTTGACAGTGTTTCTGTCACTGAAATTACTGTTTGGTTTTAAAAAAATGGAAATGGAGAAACGACATGTTCCCTTAACGGAAATTGGGACATATCGAAATTTTTAAAATCAATAAACAATCAAAATAAATGAAGGTAACAGAATTTTATTACGGTTAGATAAGCAAAGTTTAATTTGTAGAATCAATTTTTAAATTTACAAAAACATGATTGATAGATTTAGTTTTTTGTAATTGTCAAAAATCAATTGATTTATTATCTTAGTTGACCAATATTGCTTAAACTTATTTACCGGCCATTTGATTTTGTGTTTGGTTAAAAACTCCTTGCTTACAAATCAAATCGGTTGAAAATACAAAAAAAAATTAAATTTGAAAATACAATTTCCTAGGTAGCTCCCTGCTTCTTAACTCGTTGCGTGTATTGACTATTGGCTTCTCTGTGTAAACTGTTGCCAATGATGTTTTTCCAGATTGGAAATTGCCATGCCCTTCCTGGAAAATTCGAAAAACTCATTACCAGCCTATTTCAATCTGGATTGTCCTAATAATCAAATAAGTGAACCCTATCGAACCAAAATTTCATCTTGAAACAGCAACAAAAAACTAAATTTTTTGAAAAATTAATTTTTATGAGAGATCTACGAAATTGGAACAATATACAAGAACATGATATATACTCGCGAGTTCAGACTAAAAAAAAATTTTCTTTCATAAATGTACCTTGAATATGAAACAGTGGCAGTCTATAGAAAGATTGGGTGGAATAATTTTAAATTTAAAAAACAAATAGGATTGTTCATTTAATTCAATTTATTGTAAGATGTTATTTGATAAAAAAAACTTATTCTTGTTTTAGCAAATGTTCATACATTTCAATTTCTTCGATTTTTATTGGATAAAGTATTTCTTTTTCTTCTTTAAGCTAATTCATGTGATTTTCCTCCTCTTTTGCAAAGTTAGCAATGAGTGGTGCTTCGGGCAAATCACATTCAAACTCAATTGGTTCGGGTAGTGAAAATAAAGCTTCTTGTCCCATTGGTTTTTGTCTGATCAGTCTCCGAAAGAGGTTCTATCTAATTCAGCTGCGTGGTGGACGAGACAATTGAATTCTCTTGATACCTGGAGCATGATGCCGCTTCCAAATCAGCTGCCAGCATCCGGTCAAACAGGTCCTCTGTCGACAGAAAGAGATGTTTAAACTATTCCCAGTGCGTCCTAAAGCCCCAGAGAAGACAAATGGGTTTACCCTTCGGAACAAAAATTTTGGGTCATATCGAAATTTTTTTAGGCAAAAAACAATGAAAGTAATTGAAGGTATTGGATTTTTAGCAAGATTAGATTTAAAAATATAATTTTTTGAAGCAAATTTTAATTTTACAAGAACATGATTGATAGATTTAGTTTTTTGTAATTGTCAAAAATCAATAGATATTTTTCTGTTAGATGACCATTTTTGTTTAAACTTATTTACGGACCGTTTCATTTTTTATTTGTTTAGATTTGGTAAACACTTCTTGTTTACAAATCAAATCGAATGAAAATACAAACGGGTTTGTGAGTTTGTACATTTAGTTTCACAGGCAGCTCCTTGCTCCTAAATTTGTTAAGTGTGTTGAGTACTGGCTGCTTTTTGCGATTAGGCAGCGCTTCCAACATTGCTAACTTAAAATTACTGGTGAAGTGAGCAATGCTATTTTAAGTTAACTATGAGTTCAAATCTTGCCTCCACACGGTTTTAGATGTTAGTCGACGGTAGTAAAATCTACGATGCTTCCGAAACCTAATGTTAAGATGCCTGTTCGATTCAAGTCCACTACTTCTGTGAACCACTTTGATATTAGTTCAATCAAAAATTTGGTTTTAACGATGGCAGACATTTTTTAGACCTTCTTTGTCGTGAACACTTTTTGCGCGGCGGTGATATCCCACTCATTCTTGCAACATTCTCAGTGTGATTTTGTCAATCATCAGTAGCCAGGAAGGTTGTTATGTCATTACTGCTTGTAAAAAACCTACGTGCGGCAACCTTGCTTCTGATGTTATTGTTCTCCCATATAATTTTTCCAGGGCACAAGTTTCACCCGAAATCACAAGTTTCTTGGGTTCTAGTTTTCCTAAAATTTCCAATATAGAGGTAGTGCGAACAGTTTTCTCGCTTACCCTTTTTCTACTGAACCCGGCTTTAATAATAACTAATCTACGGTTTCAGACTTAGCTAATGGTTGGAGTTTTTTTAATAAATTTGATATTTCATAAGCTTAACCTAAATGTGCTTCTTGTCTCCAAAACTATTCACTCTGCAAATATTCACTTTATTGATAGAAAACATGGTGCGCCAAATAATTTTTTGTTCTGCCTTATAAATATATTTTCCCACTCCAAAATTCGAATTGTTTTCCCCAATCTGGACAAAATCTCATTGGTATAGGCAAGGTTCGGAGACAAATAATTGGCAAAACAACCTTCCAATGTATAAAATCAGACCTTGAAAGTCTCGGGAAAAATTTCCCTCTCTGCTTGGGCCAGATGTGTGGAATCGAATATGCTATCAACAGCTCGAGGAATGAGTTTGAGAAACCGGAAATGGATGCCATACTACTCATTGATAAAGAAAATGCCTTCAACTCGCTCAATAGAAAACTTGCTCCTAAATTGTAAAAATCCTTTCTCCGGTACTACAACATGCGCTGGCCAACTCATATAAACATCCTTCAAATTTATATGTCAATAACACGATTTTGACATCTACCGAAGGCACGACGAAAAGTTATCTCCTCGCAATTACTCTTTACCTAATTGAGATAGTCCCACTGATCAAGCTCCTGCAAAAACCAAACGTCACCCAAAAACAGTACGCAGATGACGGAAGCGCTGTAGATGATCCTAAGAGTCTCTGCGCAATACTCGGCAACCTGGATATGGACGGAAAGGCTTTCGGCCACGATGTGAAGCCTTCCACGTGTCAACTCTAGAAAAAAAACCGTCGTGCAAGCGCCATATAAGTGTTCGAAGGCTCAAATGTTAGAATGATAGACGGTTTTAGAGTCCTTGGATCGGTTTATAGGAACATTATCAGCATGCGATAAAAACATGGAAAGCGAAGTTGAAGTAGCCAAAACATCACCACAAAATGCGTGCTCCTGCTACAAAAAGGGATTTTAAAAATTTAAGCGTTCTATCCAGAACAACTCCCGAACCATTTAAGAAAATCGATGAAATTGAGAAAAAAGTGAGACAGCAGCTACTTCCTAGTAATACTGGTAAAAACCATATAAATGATGAAGATCGCACTATCACAATGCCTGGGAGCATTGGACTTCCTCAGTAACACGGACTTTTCCTGAAATTATGACTAGTCACGAGCCCTTTCTGATCCGTTAGAAAACAGTGATACAGAAATAGCTGAACCGGAACAAACTCTGATAAATAGAGACATCAAAACTCGACACTCACAAAAAAGGGTAAAATGTAAAAAAAAAATTCTCATCAGAAAAAAAACCTGACAAGAATTCTATCATCACATCAAGGAGCATCGAACTGGCTGAACGTGCTATTAATAAAAAATCACAATTTTTCCCTCAACAAATCAGGGTTTAAAGCATGCTTAAATCTGATATATGGGTGGGAACCACTAAACACCTCACATACACACGCATGTTGAGAACCGTTCTTACTGGCGCTCTCTCTAAACTACCCCAAAAATGGATACACTCACCAAAGACATATTGAATTTCGTGGTACACCTGCGACACTCCAGGACCAAGTGTGCCATGATGTTAAAAAAGAGCCGAAATTTCAATCGTTCGAAAGACAAAGCATTCACTAAAACAACCAACACAAACTATGACGTTCGACTTGAAATCAAGGCAATTGGACTCTGGGGAGGCCGACCCAGTCCAACCTTTTTCAGTTTGGTGTAAAAATTTTTAACTCCCATGCTGAATCCTGCCCTTGACTATATCTGACGCTTACAAATATTATGAGAGTGTCAAAACATTAAAACAACAACAAAGAATTCTGGATGTGGAACACAGCAGCTTCGTTTCATTAGTTTTTGCGTGTACCGGTAGGAGCTGCACCAGGCTCTACGAAAACCGTCCAAAAACTAACAGAGAAACTTTGCGAAAAGCCGAACGAATCATACTCGGACACAATAAACTTTAAAGATCAAAATTAAGATTTGCACTTCTGAGGAGTGCAATCCTCTGTCTGCCTCAGAGGGTGCAAAAAACTTCAAAATACATCCAACAAAGACAATTTCATGTGTGCTATAATCGAATAGGGTAGATTTTGATTGACAATTCTCTGGATGCTTTGAAAATGGCTTGATTTATTCAAAAAAATTTGGCTGATGTATTTGCATAGCGTTGGTATGGCCCTATCCAATCGGTGCACGGACCGTCGCATTACAAAAGGGCCCAATTCAGTTGATTATATTTTTTTTAGTAAAGCTACTGTTCACATTGTTCTATCGTTATAAAAATTGACATGCACTCTGATTAGGCTGTACCAAACGTATAGGGTGTCCATAAATAACCTTGTAAAACCACTCGTTACACCAAAAAATTGATGGTAGTGTGAGGTGGAGGGAGGGGGTTGAAAAACGAGTTGAAACTTTGAAACCACTGTGTAAAATGCTGACAATTAGGTTTTTCCAGATTGGAAATTGTCATGCCAGTTCTGGAAAATTCGAAAAACCTATTACCAGCCCAAATCAATTTTTTGTCCCAATAATCAAATAGGTGAACCTTATCGAACAAAAAACTCATCTTCAAACAGCAACATAAAACTAATTATTTTGAAAAAACGTTTTTGGGAGATCTAATAAACAATTAGGCATTTAGCCTTATTGTTGTGATAAACTTAATAAATAGATTTTTTCTGCTTGATATTTGTGCCTGTTTGTGGAGCGCCCTCTAAGGGATTTCAGAGACAGGTCTGTCAAGTGGCTTTCTGTGGGGAAAGGGGAAACTGGAACTGGCTTGAAGAGTCTGGTTGTGCACCGCTAGATCTACTAAGCTCGGATGAGATTGTTCTTGTTTTTTATTTTTAGAGTTCGTATTTGAAATTTAAATAAAAATTTAAATGTTTTTTTTTTTTTTTGTACTTGCTGATTTAAAAAATTCCCACTAACCGCTTATTATGGGTTAGTTCAGTCCCCAAAGTCCAGTCAAAGCCTTTTTTTACCTTTATGATGCGTCAAGATGAGGAAAAACAACAAAGAGTGTTCAAGCAAATATTGCTAAAAACCTTCAGGATGGATAAACTGGATTGGATCTGATTGTTTTGTTAGTTGGTATCATATCAATTGTGTAATTATTTCTCTTAACGACTCTAAGAAAACCCAATGGTTTCAATGTCCTGCATGCGTTGATGTAAAATCTGTTAATTTTGCAACAATAGGTAATGATTTAGTGCTAGACAATTATGCTAAGACAGCCATCTCAAAAGTCCGAGTACTCAAGAGAGTACCAAAAGACTCGCGTGTTCCCTTGGCGGAAAGTCTGTCGGACAAAAAAAATGGCATCTTCTACAATGTAGAAGATGTTAAAAAATGGCTAACATTTTTAACGTCGTTCTTGTTTTTTTGGAGCAACCGAAAAGAAGTGGACGCAAACAGACCACAAGCATGAGCTCTTTGATGAATAAAAAAATTCAAGAGTATGGCGTGTCCTTTCCAAAAACCCCATCCCCAATTTTCAAGCCCGTCTCTGAGTGACCTCGAGCAGAGAAAAAAGCTAATAAGTAGTAAGCTCAATGAAGGAAATACAAAGCGAGGGATAAGGCTCGCTGCTTCTGGATGACAAAATTGCTCCTTTTTTAACTAATAACTATCAAAAATTGTGGTCTGAGCACCCTCAACAAGCCAAATTTGCAGCTCCAAATCCAGAACAACTCCCGAACCATTTAAGAAAATCGATGAAATTGAAAAAAAAGTGAGACAGCAGCTACTTCCTTGTAATACTGGTAAAAACCATATAAATGATGAAGATCGCACTATCACAATGCCTGGGAGCATTGGACTTCCTCAGTAACACGGACTTTTCCTGAAATTATGACTGGTCACGAGCAATTTTTGATCCGTTAGAAAACAGTGATACAGAAATAGCTGAACCGGAACAAACTCTGATAAATAGAGACATCAAAACTCGACACTCACAAAAAAGGCTAAAATGTAAAAAAAATTCTCATCAGAAAAAAAACCTGACAAGAATTCTATCATCACATCAAGGAATATCAAACTGGCTGCACGTGCTATTAATAAAAAATCACAATTTTTTCCTCAACAAATCAGGGTTTAAAGAATGCTTAAATCTGAGATATGGATGGGAACCACTAAAAACCTCACATACACACGCATGTTGAGAACCGTTCTTACTGGCGCTCTCTCTAAACTACCCCAAAAATGGATACACTCACCAAAGACATATTGAATTTCGTGATACACCTGCGACACTCCAGGACCAAGTGTGCCATGATGTTGAAAAAGAGCCGAAATTTCAACCGTTCGAAAGCCAAAGCATTCACTAAAACAACCAACACAAACTATGACGTTCGACTTGAAATCAAGGCAATTGGACTCTGGGGAGGCCGACCCAGTCCAACCTTTTTCAGTTCGGTGTAAAAATTTTTTCCCATGCTGAATCCTGCCCTTGACTATATCTGACGCTTACAAATATTATAAGAGTGTCAAAACATTAAAATAACAACAAAGAATTCTGGATGTGGAACACAGCAGCTTGGTTTCATTAGTTTTTGCGTGTACTGGTAGGAGCTGCACCAGGCTCTACGAAAACCGTCCAGAAACTAACAGAGAAACTTTGCGAAAAACCGAACGAATCATACTCGGACACAATAAATTTTAAAGATCAAAATTAAGATTTGCACTTCTGAGGAGTGCAATCATCTGCCTCAGAGGGTGCAAAAAACTTCAAAATACATCCAACAAAGACAATTTCATGTGTGCTATAATCGAATAGGGTAGATTTTGATTGACAATTCTCTGAATGCTTTGAAAATGGCTTGATTTATTCAAAAAAATTTGGCTGATATATTTGCATGGCGTTGGTATGGCCCTATCCAATCGGTGCACGGACCGTCGCATTACAAAAGGGCCCAATTCAGTTGATTTTATTTTTTTAGTAAAGCTACTGTTCACAATGTTCTATCGTTATAAAAATTGACATGCACTCTGATTAGGCTGTACCAAACGTATAGGGTGTTCATAAATAACCTTGTAAAACCATTCGTTACACCAAAAAATTGATGGTAGTGTGAGGTGGAGGGAGGGGGTTGGAAAACGAGTTGAAGCTTTGAAACCACTGTGTAAAATGCTGACAATTATGTTTTTCCAGATTGGAAATTGTCATGCCAGTTCTGAAAAATTTGAAAAACCTATTACCAGCCCATATCAATTTTTTGTCCCAATAATCAAATAGGTGAACCTTATCGAACAAAAAACTCATCTTCAAACAGCAACATAAAACTAATTATTTTGAAAAAACGTTTTTGGAAGATCTAATAAACAAGCTTTGTAAGAACCTAAGCATATGCACTGAGGAACCCAGAGCAGGTAGCTTTTAAAACAAAGAATCTCCCTGGCAATACAGATTGCGAACGCCGCTTGCGACTCGGAACAATAAATAACAAAAAAACTTTCGACAAATATTTTTATTTGTAACACTTGTATATTATTTTTTCTCGTGTCGAGTTGCGTGTTCTTAGTGAAGAAACGTAACTCTTATCGGTTTTAATTGTAAGGACATCAACCCTTGTCATCTTCTTTTATCACTATCACTTCCGTATCTAGAAAGTTCCAAGGGTTTGACTGGAATACGTGATGAGGAGACTCCTGACAGTAACGTCGGTTACTATGATACTTCTGACCTTCTGTTTAACATCAACATACAAACAACAACAAAACTTTTATTAATATCGGATAAAAATTCCAATACATATTTACAAATTAAGTGACCACTCCTGTGAAAACTCTCGAAGGGAAAATACAGAGTGTTTTTTTTCCAATTTAGCCTTCATGACTCCAGCGTTTCTGGGTCGCAGGGTATCTGCGGCATAATTCGTTCTGCGTGGCAGGAGAAGATATAGCTGATGGAGATACCCGGTCTCGGTTATTTTGCGTAGCAAGGCCTGGTCAGATTTGCAGATAATTTTGCGAATAGGTTCAATTTTGTCAATAATATCAACAAACAGTGCTTTGTTCTGAACTCGGTCTGTTTGATCTTGTAAATATGAATATGTACCACCCCAAACAGACGCGCAGTAAGATAATCGAGATATCACCAAAGAATTATAAAGTAATTTCAGCTCTTCTGTTGTATAGTTCAGACGTTTGAGGCGCACCAAAAAACAGACATGATACTGACGCAATGTTCTCCTTGAACGACAGATTCTCGTCAAACATGACACCGAGTACCTTTCGCAAAGTCACACGTTCAACTCCAGTTATCAGGACTAGTTCTAGGTCGTTGACCTTTTTTAAACGATAAAAGAAACTCTTTTGATTCAGCGTCAAGTTTTTGGAGTTAAATTGGACTTCGAGTACATTAATTATTAATAACGTCACGTATTAATATTGTTCACCTATGCGACCTCCGACAACTGGGGTTAAATCATGGCCAGATTAGGGTAGATTTTGATTGACAATTCTCTGAATGCTTTGAAAATGGCTTGATTTATTCAAAAAAATTTGGCTGATATATTTGCATGGCGTTGGTATGGCCCTATCCAATCGGTGCACGGACCGTCGCATTACAAAAGGGCCCAATTCAGTTGATTTTATTTTTTTAGTAAAGCTACTGTTCACATTGTTCTATCGTTATAAAAATTGACATGCACTCTGATTAGGCTGTACCAAACGTATAGGGTGTTCATAAATAACCTTGTAAAACCATTCGTTACACCAAAAAATTGATGGTAGTGTGAGGTGGAGGGAGGGGGTTGGAAAACGAGTTGAAGCTTTGAAACCACTGTGTAAAATGCTGACAATTATGTTTTTCCAGATTGGAAATTGTCATGCCAGTTCTGAAAAATTTGAAAAACCTATTACCAGCCCATATCAATTTTTTGTCCCAATAATCAAATAGGTGAACCTTATCGAACAAAAAACTCATCTTCAAACAGCAACATAAAACTAATTATTTTGAAAAAACGTTTTTGGAAGATCTAATAAACAATTAGGCATTTAGCCTTATTGTTGTGATAAACTTATTAAATAGATTTTTTCTGCTTGATATTTGTGCCTGTTTGTGGAGCGCCCTCTAAGGGATTTCAGAGACAGGTCTGTCAAGTGGCTTTCTGTGGGGAAGGGGAAACTGGAACTGGCTTGAAGAGTCTGGTTGTGCCCCGCTAGATCTACTAAGCTCGGATGAGATTGTTCTTGTTTTTTATTTTTAGAGTTCGTATTTGAAATTTAAATAAAAATTTAAATGTTTTTTGTTTTTTTTTGTACTTGCTGATTTAAAAAATTCCCACTAACCGCTTATTATGGGTTAGTTCAGTCCCCAAAGTCCAGTCAAAGCCTTTTTTTTGATGCGTCAAGATGAGGAAAAACAACAAAGAGTGTTCAAGCAAATATTGCTAAAAACCTTCAGGATGGATAAACTGGATTGGATCTGATTGTTTTGTTAGTTGGTATCATATCAATTGTGTAATTATTTCTCTTAACGACTCTAAGAAAACCCAATGGTTTCAATGTCCTGCATGCGTTGATGTAAAATCTGTTAATTTTGCAACAATAGGTAATGATTTAGTGCTAGACAATTATGCTAAGACAGCCATCTCAAAAGTCCGAGTACTCAAGAGAGTACCAAAAGACTCGCGTGTTCCCTTGGCGGAAAGTCTGTCGGACAAAAAAAATGGCATCTTCTACAATGTAGAAGATGTTAAAAAATGGCTAACATTTTTAACGTCGTTCTTGTTTTTTTGGAGCAACCGAAAAGAAGTGGACGCAAACAGACCACAAGCATGAGCTCTTTGATGAATAAAAAAATTCAAGAGTATGGCGTGTCCTTTCCAAAAACCCCATCCCCAATTTTCAAGCCCGTCTCTGAGTGACCTCGAGCAGAGAAAAAAGCTAATAAGTAGTAAGCTCAATGAAGGAAATATAAAGCGAGAGATAAGGCTCGCTGCTTTGGATGACAAAATTGCTCCTTTTTTAACTGATAACTATCAAAAATTGTTGTCTGAGCACCCTCAACAAGCCAAATTTGCAGCTCCAAATCCAGAAATTTTAGATATTTTTTTTATTTCGTAACCGATTTTCGACCTATACAAAGCAATAATGTCCTTTCCGAACGGATCAGCAGCAGGTCCTGATAAAATCGTTTCTCATGTTTTTATTGATTTTTCTTGTTAGTAAGTCGAATGGCAGTGCAGGACTTAGTTTTCTGAAATTGCATACTAAGCTGATAAACCTAATTGGAGATGGCAAAACACCCGAGCCCCTAAGACTTTTCTTTTTTGGCGCAAAGCTTATCGCCCTCATAAAGATAGATAGAGGGTTGAGACCGATTGACAAAGGCAACATGCTGTGACGTATCGCGTCTAAATGCACTGGAAACAAGGCCCTCTCCGAGTGACAAAATTTTTTCGGAAAAGTACAGGTAGGTCGGACGCGGTACTAACCGAGGAGCCGAAATAGCTGCACACTCGTTTCGAAACCTAATTGAACGCGACTACAATCCAAAATGCACTGTTCTTTTAAATTAGATTTGAGAATGCCTTTAACTCTCTAAATAGAGAAACAATGCTGAATGGTGTTCTTTTTTCAAATCGCCCCGAATTATATAATTATACCCATTGCGCTTATAGTAAATCTAGTTACCTTTATTACGGAAGCTCTGTCATAATGTCAGAAGAGGGAGCTCAGCAAGGTGATCTTGAAGCCCTACCCCTTTTTGTGGAAACAATTCAGACACTAGTCAAGCAGTTGGAGTCAAAAATAACATCTGGTTTTTAGATGATAGAAATTTAGCCGACGTTTATAAGGTTGTACTCTGGGACCTTAAAAACATTCTGAAATCGGAACAAATTTTCGGCCTGAGCTTGAACACTTAAAAGTGCGAAATTTGTCTTGCGGGACCGACTACGAGTAAACAGTGTAATTCAATTTTAACACACTTTCGGAAAATATGCCCCAAAAAACAACAAAAGAAGAACTCCTCATTTGAGGATCTCTAATCGTCGAACTTTGCCAAAAAGTACTGCTCGACGAAAAAATTAAGGAGCTTGAAAAAATGTCGGATGACATTGACAAACTAGACGCTCATTATCGTTTTTATCTTCTAAAAAATTGCTTTAGCAGGTCAAAACTCCTAAGTTTTTTTTTTTTTGCATACAAGCCCTTGTTTTTTTGCAACATGATTTTTTGGAACGCTACGACATAATACTAAGAAAATCGTTATCCAAGGTCATTAATGTGAAAATGGAGGCAAGCAGTTTTTCCAAGCAGCTCTCCCGGCAGCCAAAGGTGGCTTGGGCGTTTTTTCCGCTCGTCTACTAGCTTTACCCGCTTTCTTAGTCTCAGCAGTAGAAACTTTTGGTTTGGAGAATGTGGATGGAACCTATGATGATAAGCTTAAACAATGGTTTGAACTTGGAAAAATTGAAATGATTCCGGAAAATGAAATCCAAAAAATTGGACGGAAATCGCAGACTTGATTTTTGCTACTCGAACCAACGGACGTAAAAAGATTCAACCTGTTCCACGATAGATTTGGCTCCTAATGGTTGAACTTCTTCCCGTGCAAAAGTTTAAAACTAAACAAGTCAAACCAACAACTCAGAATTGCGATAGGTCTTCGATAGCGCTCAAAATATGCGAACGCCATAAATGCGTGTGCGGAAAAGACGTTACCGAAGATGGTTGGCAGGGTTTTTTTTTTGCTCAAAAATGCAGTGAGATTCTCTAGGCATTAAAACCTGATTGTCCTTGTAAAGCAGAGTTTATCTTCTTCTCACATTCCGTCGATTTTAGAACCACGACACCTCTCTAGGACCGATCAAAAGCGACCACACGGTTTGACGCTCGTTCCATGGGCTGCTGATAAGCAGCTCTTGTGGGATCTAACGGTAGTAGACTCCTCAGCTCCTAGTAGGATTAGTGCCGGGTCTGTTTGTAACCCTGGTACGGCTGCCGCTGAAGCGTAAGAGCGAAAAAATTACAAGTATAAAGACTTAGTAGATGATGGGCATCTTTTTCAACCGCTAGTTTTTGAGATTCAGGGTGCGGCCGGCCCCAGCACAGAAGTTTTTTTGAGCAAGCTTTGTAAGAACCTAAGCATATGCACTGAGGAACCCAGAGCAGGTAGCTTTTAAAACAAAGAATCTCCCTGGCAATACAGATTGCGAACGCCGCTTGCGACTCGGAACAATAAATAACAAAAAAACTTTCGACAAATATTTTTATTTGTAACACTTGTATATTATTTTTTTCTCGTGTCGAGTTGCGTGTTCTTAGTGAAGAAACGTAACTCTTATCGGTTTTAATTGTAAGGACATCAACCCTTGTCATCTTCTTTTATCACTATCACTTCCGTATCTAGAAAGTTCCAAGGGTTTGACTGGAATACGTGATGAGGAGACTCCTGACAGTAACGTCGGTTACTATGATACTTCTGACCTTCTGTTTAACATCAACATACAAACAACGACAAAACTTTTTTTAATATCGGATAAAAATACCAATACATATTTACAAATTAAGTGACCACTCCTGTGAAAACTCTCGAAGGGAAAATACAGAGTGTTTTTTTTCCAATTTAGCCTTCATGACTCCAGCGTTTCTGGGTCGCAGGGTATCTGCGGCATAATTCGTTCTGCGTGGCAGGAGAAGATATAGCTGATGGAGATACCCGGTCTCGGTTATTTCGCGTAGCAAGGCCTGGTCAGATTTGCAGATAATTTTGCGAATAGGTTCAATTTTGTCAATAATATCAACAAACAGTGCTTTGTTCTGAACTCGGTCTGTTTGATCTTGTAAATATGAATATGTACCACCCCAAACAGACGCGCAGTAAGATAATCGAGATATCACCAAAGAATTATAAAGTAATTTCAGCTCTTCTGTTGTATAGTTCAGACGTTTGAGGCGCACCAAAAAACAGACATGATACTGACGCAATGTTCTCCTTGAACGACAGATTCTCGTCAAACATGACACCGAGTACCTTTCGCAAAGTCACACGTTCAACTCCAGTTATCAGGACTAGTTCTAGGTCGTTGACCTTTTTTAAACGATAAAAGAAACTCTTTTGATTCAGCGTCAAGTTTTTGGAGTTAAATTGGACTTCGAGTACATTAATTATTAATAACGTCACGTATTAATATTGTTCACCTATGCGACCTCCGACAACTGGGGTTAAATCATCAGCGAATTTGCTAAGCCTACAACATCTTTCAGGAATGTCAGATGCAACTGATACGTCATTTGTACCACTGTTGAAAAGCGGTGTCAGTTTACTGTCCCTTGCGGATCGCCTTGACTGATAGTTAGTTCCCAAGATAAATGATCGTTTACAAAAGTTGAGTGTATGCGACCAGAAAAAAAATCTGTTGTACCAGTTCAATAGAAAGGGGTTATAATGAGCTTATGAAATCCATAAATAATAGCACGGTGAGAAATAGAGTCGAACGCTTTGCTTAAATCAAGAGTGATGAGTCTAACGTAGTCCTGTTCTAAACGGAGGCAGTAAACATCGTTTAGTAGCTTGATAAGCGCACACGTAGTTAAGGAACCTTTTCGAAAACCGAACTGATCGTCTGACAGGGTTGAATGATATCGCTTAGATACAAAGCTGTCAAATACAATTCGCTCAAACACACGAGCAATAATAGAAGTCAGACAGATAGGCCGCAAATCAGAAATCTCAGATGGAAGGGGGCACTTCGGAATAGGCTTTATGCAACCAAGTTTCCAAGTTTCAGGAAAAACCGTACTTGATAAAGACAGATTCAAAATGTACGTCAAAGGCTCTGCTACATTATGGGCGATTTCACGGTATAACCAATACGGCAGACCGTCAGGGCCATCAGTAGTTTTTTGAACTTTGACCTGGCGTACATGAACAAGGTAACCATGTGTGCAATAGATTTGCGGCCGCGTGTTCACGAGATTAGAGCTAATACTAATGTAAGAATTTTGAAATGTTACTTCAAACGTTTTCGCACAGTTTGTGCATCATCAGGATTCAATTTTTTTTACAATATTTACAAAACGATCAAAGATCTGAAAAATGAGAATTTTTTATAAAATTGCTTTTAAAATTTTTGACCAATCAAATTTAATCAACTGTAATTACATAATAAATTATGTAATCAATAATAGAATTCATCTGCGTCGAAGTGGTTCACAATGACGGGTTGTTCGCGTTTCACATATTAGTATTGGAACAATAAATTAGAACATATTATACTCTCGAATTCAGACTAAAGATCTTATTTTTTGATAAATTAAAACTAGATTACAAAAGGGGCCCTTCCGTTTAGTTACGGTAAGTGCAAAAGCTGGATAGGGTCATACCAGCGATGTAAAAATGCATATATATCAGCGATGAAGTCATAAATCAGCATTAAATGCATCGTCGTAATGTTAATTTATCTTAGTCGTCCTTCCTCTACAATAGCGCTTATGGAGTTGTCGCTAAATTGAACTTTACATAGCGATCTGCACCCCCTTCTACAAAGTATAGAGCTCCTCAGAAGCGCGAAGCTTATTTTAGTTCTTATGTAGTTTATAGATTCTGGATAGCTTTCTTGTCTTTTTTCACTTAGTTTTTCGGCCAATCGCTGCATCGTCCGCGTGGCTCTTGGAGCAGCGCCACTGGTGCATCCAAAAATTAGCGGGCAGAAGCTTCTCTGCTCTACGGTTAAAATTCTTTGCTGATATTTGGAGCTCTTCAGCGTTTCGTGGTATTTGTATGCATCCTTATGCAGTTTTCGCGATGTTTTGGCATGGGGATTGAAAATTTTCACATCAAAAAACGAGCGGCTGAATCGTGAACCCCAGAGTCCGTTTGCCTTAATGTCAAGTCGTGCCTCATCTTCTGTTGTAGTTGAATTGTTGATAAAGCTTTCGCCTTGCAACGGCTGAAGTTTCGGCTCAATCTCGACGTCATGGCAAACCTCGTTCATGAGGTTGGCGAATGTGTCTCTAATTTCATTGTGTCTTATATGTGTGCAACCACCATTTGCACAGTGAAGCGCATGTGTCAAGTTAAATTCAGCACCACTTGCACATGTGAGTGGGGTTTTGGTTGGTTGTTTTTTTCATAAACTGTACCTTGAAGATGAAACAGTGGCAGCCTATAGAAAGATTGGGTGGAATAATTTTAAATTTATATGAAAAATAGCAATGTTATTTTAGTTCATTTTAGTGTAAGATGTGTTTTGATAAATTTATTTATTTGTGACATTCGACCAGAATGGCCAAAATACAATTTATGCAGGATTCGAATTTTGAGCAGTAAGCCTTCCGAGTTGATGATTTCGAAGGATTAGCGACGTTATTGGAACGTTTAGCCAAACGGTGAGGGCTAGAATATTCTAGTATTTTAAATTTTTAAAAATTCGAATGATGACGTCACATTTCTGAGAAATGCTGAAACGGCCATTTTAACAAAAAAGCGAGTAAAAAACAGAACAACTTTTATCTGCGATTGCGAACAGTACGAAAATCGAGATTGGAAAACGACAACGAACTACAGAATAGCAGAGAACGCTCCGAGTTGCAACTATTGTGCTGCTACAATAGTTGCAAGGCCGTTGCCAACAACGGTGAAGGGTGAGAACCAGCCTTCCGGATTAGCAAGAAATCAAGAGTAAGGAGCTTGATTCGGCGGATTCAAGAATCCGGAAGGGTCTCGGGACAGAAACTTTTATTAACTCACATAAACTTTTAGCATCCTGTCATGTCCTGACTTGAATTTAACTGATATTTTGATTAGTTTTGACAAGGATGAGGTGCTAGGAGTTGGGGGAAAGGGTTGATCCATCTTCGATGGAGATGATGATTTTTATCTACTGAACAAAAACAATAGTAATATGATAAGTAGTAGCCCTGTTTTTAGGAGTGACCTCGTGGTCTGGGGATACTGAGACCCAGCCATGAGCTCACTATTTTTGCATGTAATTCAGTTAATTTGAGCGTTCTGGTCGAAGCCGGAGAACAGTAACGTTTTTGTCAGCCTGATGTAAGAAAGACCACCGAAAAGTACTGGCTTGGTAGAGACGGTGAAAAACATGCAAAGCTCTGTTTAGACGCTAGCCAGTCGTCTTAAGACTTAGTTTTGTTATCCGTCGATATGTATCTTCCGGGCGAATGTTACATGTATGTTTTTATGGCGCTCCTGGGTGTTATTCTTTCATAACATCATGACCGGCGGAACCGTTAACGAGCACTCCGCGCCGAGCGGATGCTCACATTAACGCCCTTAATAGGCCTAAACTGCCGGGGCGGAAGGGTAGTTCGGAACGCGGAAGCCTTCCGGATTACCGTGAATAGTTTTTTAACCTAGTTAAGACCGAAAATTCACGAACCAGGAAGGGTGGGGGGAATCATGAACCCCTCATCCCCTGAGTGGTTTGTGACCAAAAACACTTAAAGATATCAGCAAAACCAAACAAAAAGTAGTATAGTACCCAAGAAAAACAAAAAACATAAAAAATAACCGAAAAAACCAAAAACAGTAAAAAAAGTAAAAAATCAGTAGAAATCATCCCCCCAGACAAGATGTGATTCAACCCCCCCGTTTGTTGTTGATAGATATATTGTTGTTACAGGCATTTATATCAGTCAGGATCGTTACGATCAATTTTGTAGCCCGTTTGTGAGGCTTGTACTGTAGGGTTATTTGAGCATTTAAGCACGTTAATGATAAATTGCGCTCAATCCGGAAGGGTCAGCTGATTTGCGCTCAATTCGGAAGGGTCTTGGGTGAAGACCGATCCGGCAAGCAGTTCAAGGAGCAACAAGAAGGGGCTCAACGACAACAACAATCGACTGTTGGGTATCGTTAACAAGTTTTGTATCCCTTTTGGTACAAAAAGTAAGATAGTAATCTGTGGGGGGCTCGACAGTGCTGCACTGTAGTGACCCTTCACCGAACTGCGAATATCCGAGTTAAGCACCTTAATTCGGATAATAAACAAACCCGGAGGGGTATAGTATTACTAATATTATTATTCATATAGCCTATATTAATAGTCACATATCGTTTTTCAGTGAAAAACAACGAAAACAGACCGGTTTTTAGGGTCAAAATAGCGATATTTTGATCCCCCCACAAGTCGCGATTTTTGAGATATCGATATTTTTTGAAACGGAAAAAAGCGCTAAGTTAGTGTGTTACATCGTAACTGCACTACTGTAATAAGTAGAACCGGTTAACTTTAGTTCGGAAGTGGTTGGAACTAGTTTGGTACCAAAAACCAAATTTTCCCAATTTTTGATAGTAAGAAACACTAAAAATTTAGAAAATTTTTTGAAATTTTTGAGGTAGGACAGTAAAAATAGTTGTTCGGACAACGTCCACTAGTGAATCTACAAGTCTTAAAATCCGCTACCCGAAAGCCTTCCGGGTTGCAGAGAAATCGAACATAACGTGTTTGATTTGGTGGATTCATCAATCCGGAGGGGTCCAGGTAGCATAGTTTTTCGCAAAATTTTTCTACAATAGCGTTTTAGATTGGGTCTTTTGCATTGAACTAGAAGAGTATAGGCCTTCTGAGCTCGGATCAATATTTTTTAGGTCGAAAGGACCAGATTTGCGGAAAAAGTTAGGCGGAACCTATAAGAGAGAAAATTTTTTGAGTTCGGAAAAAAGACGTTTTGGTTAATAACTTTGGAACTACTGATCATATCGAGTTGATCTTGGTACCAATAGATCAGAAATTAGCTGAGCTTACTAATAGGATCAGAAATTTTTCGGAAAAGCGAGCGAGAAAATTTTTTGAGATTGTTTTTAGCAAATTACACAAATTCGGAGGGGTACACCCTTCACGTTTTATAAATTTTTCTGAAAAACCCTTATACCCCTACCAAAAGTTGATAGCGATTGAACTAAGTAACTTAGGACAGTTCTAGACAAAAAGGGAAGGCTGAAGGCACAAGACAACCATAATAGAGTCGAAGTTAGGCAAGTGATAAGACCCTTCACCGTTAGTGTGAATTGTCAAATAAGTGCCTTAACTTCAATCCGGAGGGGTCTAGGAAAGGACCCTATACCCTTCCCAGTTAATTCAAACAGCATAAAAGCAACGCAGAACGTATCCGGAGGGGTATAAGCTGAAATTAAGAAAACTACAAAAAGCTACTTTGACAGAGCTAAGGGCTCCCAATCCGGAGGGGTCGAAATTTTTCAAAGTCAGAGGGGTCCGAATCCGGAGGGGTCTACTTTCCACAAAACCGGAGGGGTCCGAATCCGGAGGGGTCTTATAGTTGCTAATTCCGAGGGGTCCCAATCCGGAGGGGTCTATATTCTGACAGTCCGGAAGGGTCCTATTTGTGCAAATCCGGAGGGGTATCATTTTATTAAGGACTTAGGTAAACGAAAGAAAGACTAAAAAGCGAGAGGTATTAGGTTATTAATACACAGGCTAGGTATCAGTGACTGCACTGGTAACTTGCCTCTCAAAAAGAACCAGAATAATACAAAACAGGTCCGAACTCGGATATTCGCGACACTAAGTCTAAATTAAAAAGAGCGTGACTCATTGGTGTGGATTGAAACATGATACGTTTTTGGGAAAAGTAACTGCCCTGAGGATTTTAGTAGGTCTAGCTCGGGCAGTCCGAAGGCAGATAGGTAACACAGTACTCGGTGGGTGCAATAGACGCCCACTTGAGAAAATTACTGCCTTCAAAGTTTTGTCTGTTTGGTGCAGCACCAAGCAGGGAAAGCTTTTTCTTTAAAAGACAGGTTCGACTATTGTACTGCGACCGACTAAGAGTACAAGACACATACGTTTTTTTCATATATATACATTCATATTGTGTCAATATATATTTTTTTTGTTTTTGATTTTAAATCAACCTAAACTGTGCTTGATTGGGTGGTGACTACACTATCTTTTAAATTGACTGATAACATCATATTGTGCTAGTTTCCAGATCTTTGGACCGATAATCGGCTAGTGTGAATAAATTTCATACAAACTGTACTCTGACAACATACAGGGATTCGTGGTCACTATTTAATAGAATCTGGTGAAATTTATTGTGTTGTGTCATTATTATTGTTAATAAAACTATAAGGTCTCTAGCAATTGAGTCAAGAGTAGGCATAGGAAAGTGACAAATAAAGAATGAGTTTAGACAAGTCAAGGATACCAAAACGAGGTAATAGCTCTAGGAAATTCATACCTGAAAAGCAAAGAAAAACGATGACCGATCCTTTTGTGGATTGGATCAAGCGAACCCGGTCCGATAAAGAGGGGACGGTTTCAGGCAGAATGGTTGAAACGAGAAGTCAAAAGACCTCAGAAGAGCGAAGAGAACTGTTAGAAGTGGAGGTCAATACGGACCATACCATGAACGACAACCAGGGAGTAAATGGACTGGAAGGGAGAGGCAGAAGGCTGGCGAGTGAATCTACTCCGGTAGAACAAGGCCATGATTTTGCCACTTCCACCGGGACGTTGGATCGAGAGGAGATGTCGGAACTGTCCGACATCTCAACTGAAGTAACGGCAACTAGAAGATCTCCGACAGACAACACTATGATGGCAAGCGGAACTGGAAAACAAACAACCTCATCATCGTTCTCAGAAAGAATGAAGAACACCTTCGGAAACATCTTTCCATTCAGCATGGGAGGAGGAGCAGGAAACGATGGGGAGTCCCAGGAGGAAGAGGATGAAGAGGAGCAAGGGGACTTTGGATCTCAAGTCAGTCTCAATAGTTCGATCCAGGAGAGTGAGGCACACGTCGGAAGAGAGACTGGAACCATGGATAAATTTGGTGTAGTGACAACGATAAGCAAAGAGGCAAACACGCCGGGCCAGTCGAAGGACTTCACGATTAGGACAAGTTCGGAGCCACAACCTGAAGAGAGTAGAACCAGAGGGCTTGGCAACGCGTTAGCGGATCCTGAAATAAATAATGATAAAACGTCAAGACAGAGAGTCAAGGCCCGGATCTCTACCAGCACGAAGCTACCTGGGACCGACAGAGTTACACCACCACTAGTGACGCCACTCATGGATAACGGGGCAGCACTAGAGGAAGCCTTAAACAACATAGTGGGCAGTTTAGGAGAACAAAATGAACAGATGTCGATAAGGATGAGTGAACTGGAAAGAGCAGTTCACATTGAAAGAGAAAGTCTGCGGGAAGAAATAAACCGCAACAGACAAGAAGTTGGCAGAAGCGAAAAACGCTTGAAAGAAAGAACGGACGAACATATGACGAGGAACTTGTCGCGAATGACAAGAGAGGCGGAACAGAGGGAGTTACGCTTAAGAGCCGACATGGAGAAGTTAAGAATTCAGCAAGAGCAGTCTCTTGGGTCTCTTGACACAAAGATAGACGCGATGATGGAGAGGCGAACGCAGGCTATCATGGATAGGTTGGACGGGCTACTAAGCAGCAAGAGTGGACCAAAAGAAGGAGAGCCGAACTCGGGAGGTCCCAGCAGGGAACCGAGGGTGAACTTCAATGAACATCAAAGGAGGAAGACAAATGGATCCACTAGAGGCAGGGGCAGTTCATCAGGCTATGCCACAAGGGGTAATACAGCATGGGGCCCGAACAGTAGAGCAAGTTCAACGGGGAACAGACAAACCTCGAACGAACGACCAACGCAAAGCACACATGCGACCGGGAGAAGCGATTCTGGCAACATGGGGCATACAAGCCCGAGGAGGAGTCACATGGGCCAAGCGGGAAACGCTCATGGTGATTCGGATTGCAGGGATGCACCGCACACAGAGCCTTCGACAAGGTGTGAGGACACTCAGGCGGGACACTCAAGGGATGCTACGGCAATGGCCACAGCATTTGAACCCCTGAACAGGTCTTTGGAGACATTCCTGACGCGGTTATCTAGAACCAATGAACGCAGTGAAAAGTCCAGAAGAGTCTTTAAGAAGCCAAGATGCTACAAGGACGAATCTGATGGCTGTATTGATACCTGGATAGAGGTAATGAAGCTGCATTTCGAGGAAGAGGACTTGTCGGAGAGACAGGAATGCAGCGCGCTCACCAGCAACTTAGAAGGGACAGCCCTGAACTGTGTCATGGCTAAGAAACAGTATCAACGTGACACTGCTGAGAAAATCTTCGAAATCTTGTTAAACCGTTTCGGATCAGGGGTGCAGGGGCACCAGGCGATGATGCGCTTCGAGAAACGGAGGCAACGAGAAGATGAAACAATAGACAAGTTTCTCGATGATTTGGAAATGCTGAGAAGACGCAGCCAACCGGATGAGTCAAACCGAAGGATGAACCTGGCCGTAGCCTCAAAATTCATCGATGGTGTGAAAAATGATGAACTTCGTACGATGCTAGCAACGCATTACACACCACTATCAACTAATGCGCCAACACCGGAGGAGTTGAGGCTCAAATCAAAAGAGTATCTTTTGTTGAAACCTCCTTCGAGATCTGGATATTACAAGAACAATTATGGCAATTTTAACAACGGACCAGCTAACCAAGGGAACAATTGGTACAAACCGAGGGATGATATGGACAAGAGACGTTCTTGTGCTAATTGCAGTTCAACAGACCATCAAGTGTCAGCATGCCCAGCTTACAAACAAGGCATGAAAGCAATAGGCTTTAGCCTCGAGGACGAAGATGCGTCAGAGTTGGATCATGAGGATTTCATGAGAGGAGTAATTGCGAAATTTGGCCCGAGGTGTTCCTTTTGTAACTTGGAAGGTCATTTTAAATCAGATTGTCCGCAATTCTGGGATGCAGTGGCAGACATCAAGCATCCAAGGCATGAAGAAGCTTTGTCAGGAGTGAAAGCAAGCAAGGCTCGACTTTTGGGCGAAGCAGAGGCACGCAGGAAGGACAAACCTCAAGAGCTGGCGGCAAAGAAAATGCAAGCAGTAACAGAAGAAGCACGTGAACCGGAACCAGCAACTGCGGCCGATGACTTCAAGATCGATTATAAGGCAGCCGCAAAGGATGCTTTAAATAGAGTACAGCAGGAATTGGTGACGAAAGAGATCGAACAAAAAGTGAAACTTGAACTGGAAAATGAAAAGCTTCAGGAGCAACTGAATACCTTCGAGGCAACGGAGTTCGAAGAGACGAAAACACCAAGCAGTTTAGATATGAAACTTAAAGTGATCTCCGGTAAGAGGTTCGGCATGGCGCCGCAGGGAAAGAAGATACAGTCGATAATCTCAGTGGCTGGACACCAGGTAATAAGAAATTTGAGTGAACCATCAGAGTTCACTTTAATGCATTTGGACACATATGCAGATTATCTGAGGCAGGTGGAGCCACGCACTGAGTCGAGAGCTGTGCGAGCACTACTAACGACGGGTGGCCCTCGCATGAAGAAACTTCATGGACGCTACTTGGAGGTCTATGGGTCGTATCAAATAATGCTGAACGTGGATGGAATCAGCATCTACACCAGGACTTACATAACAACAGATGATGACCAAATGGGGCAGATCTATTTGGGTGAAGAGGAACTCAAAGTCCGCAGGATAGGCCATGACGCCATGATGGAACAAGACGCGGTACATATTGGATATGAAGCAGATGTGACAGCACACCTGCTTGACACCAACGGAACAAAAATCGGAGTCACAGGGCTTCTGGACACAGGCGCGGTGGTGAGTGCGATGCCGATAAAAACCTGGGAGAGAATGGGCTTCACGCGGGAAGATTTGATTCCTACGAATCTCCGACTAGCCGCTGCAAATCGAGGAGCTATCTACGTAGCCGGAAGAACACCGGTGACGGTCCTTCACATGGGAGGACGGAACCTTTGGATGAGCTTCCTGGTGGTAGAGAATCTGGACGACGCCGACCAATTCATCTTGGGCAGAGATTTTGTCAGGAATTTTGACGTGATGATTGACTTGAACAACGGTCTAATACGGATTAGAAACCCGGACCGAAAGTATGTTAAGAGACCCATTAATAGGATAATAACAGATGAAAATAAGGTACCAGTTTTTTTGGATAGAAAAGTAAAGTTACAACCAGGACAAGCTGTAGTAGCGATTTTTAGAATGAGAAATTTAAATTCGTTAAGTGATAGTAAACAGGTTTGCTTAGTACCGAATCCAAATAGTCAGAGTTCGGTGATTTTAGGCCGGAGCTTCTCGGTAACGCGAAACGGACTGTGTGTCAGTGTGTTGTTGAACACACTGGACACCACGGTTTCAATCCAGCGTGGAAAGAAGCTTGGTTACGCATTGCCGATGAGGACCGACTATGAAGAGACACAAAACTTGAAGAAATATAGTGTGAAAGACTGTCCTTATCATGCAAATAAAGATAAAATCTTAAAGAGAATTAATGAATTAAAATCTATTCGTAAATTGTTTTCAATGAAATCCGAAACGGACGACGGCTTATCAAGCTGCTCGAATTTTCCGGAACGCCCCTCGTCATATGAACTAGATTCTGACAAACCGGTTTTGCCAGAAATAGAACATTTAAAAGGAAAAATAGGTGAGGGAGATTTTGAAAAATTGCGGGACCTCCTAGATCGGAACGCCGAAGTATTTTCAAAACATAAGGCGGACATCGGTTGCTGTAATTTCGTCGAACACGAAATCGAACTAGAAGAGGGCGCCGTTCCCCATAGGGAAGGCGCAAGGCGAATGACGCCACATAAATCGGAAGCGTGCCGAGCGGAAATAGAAATGTTGCTTGAATACGACATGATAGAACCCTCGAAATCACCATGGGCTTGCGGAGTAGTAATGGCGAAAAAGAAAGGGGGGCAGCTTAGATTTTGTTGCGACTTTCGTTACTTGAACGCGGTAACGATTAAAGATGCGTACCCGATACCGCGAATAGACGAGAGCCTATCCAAACTTGGTGATGCAAAGTTCTTCACCACATTGGACTTGGGTTCTGCCTTCTGGCAGGTTCCTCTGCGGAAGAAGGACAGGGAGAAAACCGGATTCGCGTGCGAATTGGGGTTGTACCAGTGGAAGAGGATGCCCTTCGGCTTGTGCAATGCAACAGCAACCTTTCAAAGGCTGATGGCTCAGGCTTTGACAGGAGTGACCAAAAAGTACGGGAATCTCTTGATGTGCTACGTGGATGACGTAGTCATAGCGACACCAACCCTGGAGGATCACATTGATCGACTCGATGAGGTCTTCGGATGTATGAAAAGAGCAGGCTTGAAATGCAAACCATCGAAATGTGAAATCCTTAGGGATTCGATCAAGTACCTGGGAAGAATGGTGGACCGGCATGGTGTGAGGCCAGATCCAGAAGCAGTAGAGGCTGTGCTGACATGGAAAGCTCCTAGAACGGACACACAGCTCATGAGCTTCCTAGGGTTTGCCAATTACTACCGAGAATTCATAAAAGGATACGCGGACAAGGTGTACCCGATGCAGAAGCTGATGCGCAACAAAGGGAAAAAGTTCGAATGGAACGATGAGGCACAAGTTGCTTTCGAGAACATAAAGCGGGAACTGTGCGAAGCGCCAGTGCTGGGCATGCCTACAGAAAAGGGCATGTATGTTCTTGACACAGACGCATCGGTGGTGGCCATCTCAGGAATATTGCATCAAGAGCAAGAATGGAACGGAAGAACAGTCCTCCGTCCCATTGCATACGGCAGCAAGGTCTTGAGTGACACAGAGATGAAATATGGCGCACCGAAAGCAGAAATGTTTGCAGTAGTCACCTTCGTGGAAAAGTACCGTGCATACTTGGGGAGCGCTCCCTTCAAGTTACGCGTGGACAACAGAGCGTTATCCTGGTTGAAGACCTACTCGATGGATCAGAGTTATATTGGTAGATGGATAGTCAGATTGGATGGCTACCATATGATAATCGAACATAGGATGCGTGATAAACATCAGAATGCTGACAGTCTCAGCAAGAAAACTGAGTTCTATGAAAGATTGGAGCAGAAGCAGGCCAATCAGGCGGAAGTAAAGGAGGGATTCTCGTTTCTGGACAAAGAAACTTATGAAGCGCTTCCCTTAACGAGATGGTTGGATAAGTCTGGACATCCAATTCCGGGGCATCCTGAGTTACCTGTAGAGAAAGCAGCCGAGATAAAGATCCTGTCAAGGGAGGACCCGGTCCCCTTGGATTTGTTGCTGCGCTCGAACCTGGTACAGCAAGAACTCTCTCGCATGAATATAAACAGCCTCTCATTATTGGATAAAACGGTGCAAGTCACACCACAAGTGATGCGGATACTGGGTGGATTGTTAGAAAGAGAAGTGACCAGAGATGACCCCGAGTGGACAGCAGCAGTGGCATCGCTAACAGTCAGTGAGAAAGTGAAGATCATGCCGTCCAGACAACAGCACGAAGAGAACAAGAGGGATTGTAGGACAATAGTTCAGCAACTAGTATCCTCAATACCCCAAGAGATTTTAACCAGTACTTCTTACGGACAGAAAGGACGGGAGAGCGGCAAGCAAAAGAAAACTGTCACCTTTGTAGACCGGGATAAAGAGGGTGGAGTTGTAAAACAAAATCTGCTGCAAGACTATTTGTCCGGGGAGAAGGATAAGGAGAAAAACCAGCGATCACAAGATCAACACCCGGGACAAGGAAATTTGTCCGGGGAGTCCGAGATAGACGAGAAAATTCCTGGTGAGAAACAGGACCTAGAGAACAAAGTTTTGTCCGGGGAGTTCAGATGGATGCGAAGGAAATACGGACATGATCTGGAGGAGCGTGCAGTCTCCAGCACAACACCTTCGACGGATGATAAGTCAGAAAGCTCGAGAATGAACACCTATTCAGACAGGGATTCGACCTCGGGATCAGAACTGTCAGAACTGGCGATACACACGCTACTAGTGGAAACTCGGGCGAGAAACCTGGACAGAGAGGTGTACCAGGATCCTGACAGTGATCGCTACCTAATACCAAGCGAAAGAGTCTTTGACAACGCAGCGGATGACTTAGAAACGATAGCGGTATCGAAACGTTCGATAAGCCTGTTGCCGCAGAAAGAGGTAGTCAGGACTGATCTTCAGCCGTTTCAACAAGAAACACAACCGTTGGCGAAGATTTGGTGCGTTAAGATGGAAGAAGACACACATCAGCCCAACGAGCTGAACAGTCAGATGAGAGTCATGAAGACGTACTTGAAGGCGAGATACAGACTCTCGGACCTTCTAAGGGCGCAGAGAAATGATCGCATGACAAGCAACCTAAAAAGGTGGATAGAAAACGGTGCACCTGACAAAGGTGATCTGGAAGAAGACAGCTATAGGATCCTGAGACAATAATTCATGCAGAAGGAGGGGAGATTATATCTGAACAAGGACGGGATCGTGGCTTGCAGGAGAAGAGAAGAAGACAAGGTCTTATACAAATATAACGCGATAGTGTTGCCGCAACTCTATCAGACAGAACTATTATTCAGGTCGCATGATCAGATGGGCCATCAAGGGATCGACAAAGTGTATCAGAGGATCCTGAAGCGCTTTGAGTGGCCTGGGATGAAAAAGGCATGCGAGAAATGGGTGACAGCATGTCTGTCATGCCAACAGGTCAAGGATCCTAGGAAGTTGCGATTTCCTTTACAATCAATTGAGTCGTCTGAATTCAACGAGGTGGTGCAGATAGATCACCAGAAGATATGCATGACAGACAGCGGTTACAACCAAGTCTTGGTCATGATAGATCACTTCACGAAGTATGCAGAGGCCGTGCCCTGCATAACTGCCTCGGCGGAAGAGACATGCGACCACCTGATCAATACGTGGATAGCAAGACACGGATGTCCAATGACGTTTCAATCGGACAATGGAACGGCTTTCGTAGGCGAGCTTACGAAAGAGCTTATGAGACGGTCACAAGTCGCTCAGGCTCACTCCACGACATACCACCCTCAGACGAATGGCTTAGTGGAAAGACAGAATAGGACGTTAGTGTCGATGCTGAGGGTATATTGTTCCAGGTACATGACCGATTGGGACAGATACCTTCCACAGGTGATGGGAGCTTATAATAGCACGCAACACTCCACCACTGGAGTCAGTCCACACATGATGCTGACGGGACACGAGAAGTCTTTACCCTTGACATTCTTCTACCCAGAGTATGAGGGAAAGAAAACATCCCCACAGGTCTACGTGAGGGATGTGATCAGACGCCAACAGGAGTTGAACGACTTGTGTAGACGAAACACTCAGCAGGCACAGGCAAGGCAGAGGAAAACATTCGACAAGAAAGCAGCTGGTGCAAAGGCTTACTCGGTGGGAGACTACGTATGGGTATTTCAGAACGTTATACCACCGAAAGGGACAAAAAAGCTTCTGAAGAAGTGGAGGGGACCCTTCATGATTACAGAGGTGCACCAAGAGGGACGCTTTTATAGACTGAGTACTGGCCGAGCCGCCCACTACGAGAACATCAAGCCACACAATCCATCGACAGAAGACTGGTGTATACCTGCAGACATGGAAGAAGGGGATTATCTAATGATGGATCCTGCTTGTGAGGTCAATGAAAAAGGCACCAGGGAGAAGAACGATGGAAACGAAGTCGTAGAGGAAGGTACGGATACACCATTGGACCTGGATCCAAACGAACAGATCGAAGCGGACGATGAAACCTTGCCCTACGCAGAGGAAGATTGGCAGGATTCCGACAGACAGAGGTTCCCAAGAACATGGAACCAGATCTTCCGTTCACGATGCAGACTCGTCAGAAAGACGGGACGAGACTAAGAAAGAAATACAATCCTTACGGTGACGACTTTGTAGTGGATAGGATAGATCTAAAGAAAATAGTGGAGGAAGTAGTGGGTTTAGAGGAAATAACAGTGTCACAGGACATTGACATAGTCGATGATCACAACGATGAGTGGGTTGACGACTGGTCGAAACCCGAGGTGGAGTTCGACGATGAGCAACAGCAGTCAAATGAACAAGACCTGACGAACCTGCGTGTCTTAGAGTGGCTGAACGAAATGACATCAGACCCTGAAAAGACCAGCGTTACGATTCAAGACGTAGATCGCGAAAGCGCGAAATACATTAAGACCGAACGAGATGATCCTTCCTGGGCTGCCCAGGAAGGACAACTTCTCATTCCAGCTTCTAATCTTGACTTAATACCCGGTATGCGATCGACGGGAACGCCGATGGATATTTTTGTCCGGGGAGTGGGGGTAGGACTTACCCACACTGAAAACTTGATAATAAAAAAATTGAGAATAGCAAGAGAAACAGGAAACTTAGAAGCAGAAACAGGTGAAGAACCTAAGAAACCTGACATAGGCAGGGTAGTTGAAACATATTTTAATTTACCAAATGAATATTCTAGTAACATAATACTAACAGACAGTGATTTCATACTCACAAACAGAACATGTGCGGTAGCTATCACCGCAGACATGAGTTTTAGGACGGCGCTAGCGGCAGATTTTAAGAGGGAATATAAAAACGTGGAATTCCTTTGGAAGCAAAGACCAGGGATAGGGGGCGTAGCAGCCTTACCCCCGGCGGTGTCGCAAATACCGGGAAAGTACTTATGCTTCCTGGTAACGAGGGCGACAGAGAAGCAACACGTGGACCCAGAAAATCTAGTCTTGTCTTTGACGAGGCTGAGGGACTTCCTTGTGGAAATGGACGTGAAGGAGCTTTCGCTTCCAGTGTACGATCCAAATAGAGGAAGACTGCATCCTCGGGAATTGTACGCGCTTGTACACGTGATATTCTCTGATACGAACATACAAGTATATCTACATAAGAAATATTACTTAAGTATAGGCTGAGTGATGTGCGAGAGGGTGTTAGGCCAAAGACTAAGTTGTGTGTAATATGTGAGAGGTGCGTTATGTTATGTTATGTGTTAGGTTATTAAGATCATGGGTAAGTAGGGTTTAGTGACCATGAACAACTAAATGACGATCTTGGGAATAGATCCAAAGTTTGGACTGTCCAATCTTAGGTCGAATTCCAAAATTTTAGAAACCAATTGATTTTAATAAATTTTAGGATAAATATCTTTTTATCTGAACTGTCTTTAAGCAAATTTTAACGATGTATGTTAAGGTGAAATTGACAGGTGTGACATTCGTGATTTCTTTTCTAGATCCTGATTGATCATTTAATTGCTCACTTGAGTCAAAACTTGAAATCGAAATCAAATCAAACTTGGAAAGAACAGTATGGACAATTTCAACCTGGATGAATTGATGGACCTGGCAGAGGCATATGTAGGACCGATGGTAGATGCGATCTATCGTCGGCTGATCGAACGAGACTTCGCTCTGGAGGACCCAGAGGTGGTCATGTTGCTGACCGCCCTGATTAACATCTTGGGGCACGACAACCGTGGGGACCGCCCCACGGAAGTCCTGTTGATGGCAGCATATGGAGAAAGAGGAGTACTAGACCGCCCGAACATGAGAGTGATGAGGTGGAGAAACGGGGCTCTCTCAGGGAGTGACTTGGCGAATGAGCCTGGGTTGGGAAGTTCTAGGACTTACCAACCAGGTGAGATGCCAATGCCCTCCAAGCCCAAACCTGGGCTGACGAGAATGCATCGGGAGATGAACAGCGAGGCGACCTCGTCTGGTTCACCACTGAGAGCAGCTGTGCCACCAAAAGGGGCGAAAGTAACACAGAAGGTTCAGACGAACCAAACCATACAAGATCTGGACGAGATGAACGATCAGTTGAGAAGTACGAAGAAGGAGTTAAACGATATGACTAAGACCATGCTGGCGATGGAGGAAGACCGGGGAATGTTGAGAAAGTTGTTTGAAGACTGCAACAAAAAGCAGGGTCAAGAGATCGAACGCTTAAGGCAGGAATACAAAGAGCGATCGGAGCAGGTGGCGTTGACGACGTCCATTGAGAAAATGATACCTGCAAGGGATATTCCTCGTGGGCAGTCCCCGATGGAGCTCTTGACACCTCGAGAAATGAGTCAAACAACGGAGACACGGCTTCCAGCAGAGACGAACCGAGTAACAATCCCGGATCCTAGTGACACCTTGGGTGATCCCGTCGTAGAACAGACAGTGAGAAAACTGATAGAGACCGCTGGACGATTGGTCGCTAACAAGAATGCACCAGGTTCCGGGGTGACTGCACCCTATGGAACGATTGACGATACGGGCAGAGTACAACTCTCCCAGACAGTAATCAGACAAGGGATGAGTAACGGGATGAGTAACGTGACACCACTCATGGGGAACTCGAGAATCCCAGAGAGGAAAGTAAGGAAGATGCCAGCGAAGAAAGTGTCTCGTGTAATAGACGTGCAGAAGAATAATCAATTGAAGTATAGTTTCACGGGAGTTCCGGAGACAGATCCGAGAGCCTGCTTCAATCGAGCTACCTGGAGCCCGGCTGTGAACCTGCAGCAACCACCACTCGGGACATCCCACCTGATATTGGGAGACAGCTTAGTCAGAGTGCTGTCGAATTTGAGGACCTCATGGGTCACCACGGTGATGGCCTTTGGAGGCGCGACGATTGCCCAATTATATCGCATGGTGGAGCTGATGAATCCAGGGAAGATACCCAATGTGATGATCTTAGTTGGGACGAATGACATCTCCAGAGGATCAGATGAGCAGGAAGCACTGTGGGAAGCAATGATGGTGTGTTTGTTTACTACTCTCTGGCAGAAGTTCAGTTGCGCGGTACTGACCGTTTGCACGGTGCCAATGAACACAAGAAGCCTGACAGTATCAGGAAGAAGGCACAACGAGGGAGTCATGAGATGGAACAACATCTTGAGAAACCTAGCAAATCGAAACGCCGGAAGAATGATCCTCATGGACATTGAACATGAATTGAGAGCCATGGATCAAGCCAGACTGACCACAGATGGCATCCACTTCGACAGTGTCGAAGGACAAGCTTGGTTGAATCGAGTCTTCCAAGAACGGTTGGATGAGCTGGAAGCAGAACTCTTTGACACAGGAGTGCTGAAGGAAGAGGGAACGGTGAGTGATACGGTGATCACCACCTTTGTGCCTCCTAACCTGGAAACACGCTTGGGTACGGTCCCAGCCGCCATAAATTACCGGCAACAAAGCTCCAGTGAACCAGGTCGAAGAACAGACGTACAAGATCGGTTGGGAGAAGCACCGATGAGGAGGACAATCCATCCTAGGAAAAGGATAGGACCTGTCAACCAACCAATCGAGGAAGTAGCAGGCACATCCAGATCGGACACTAGATCGGAGACGACGAGTACCAGTCGAGAGGAGAGACCGAGCAGAGGCTCATTGATGTGGTCGCGATCCATACCGTCTCCTTGGCATATATACAAAGAAGAACTAATGAAGCTGGACCTACAGAGAGTGAGCTTCATCGAAGATGCAAGGAGGATGCTGAATGGAGCGACGCTATCCGTCAGCAGATTGTACTCGATAACCGGCGTAGACTGGTTGATAGCCGCTAGCATAAATTTCAGCTCCACGACGGCCTTGAGGTTTGCCGACTTGGAGGGACTGCCCTCCAACAACACAATAGGACCTGTGAATGCAAGACCATTGCAAGATGTGAGATTGAACCATGATGAGAGGAATCGTGAAGAAAGGCCAGGAAGATTCCTGACGGCGAGAGCGCCGATTGGACAACACGTGAAGATATTTAGGCAATTGACGACACCACCTGGTCATGTGAAGGAGAGAGTGTACCCAAAACTAGTGAACCAAGATGGTGATGCCCAGAGATATGGCGGATTGACAGCGATAAAGAAAGATGAGACCATCTTCGCCGCCTACGACAAAGCAGAGATGAGAAAGGCCAAAATCATGGTAGTAGCGAATTCAGAGTTCGTGTACACCTCTAAGTCTTTGTTTTGGCCGGACGTCATAATGCTGGCCGCAGTTGACCTAGACCTATTGCAATCAGTGTCATTGGCTATAGGGGTACAAAGGCAGACAGAAATGAACCCGATAACGATTGTGTTTGCTGGCATCAATGACCATCTACACAGTAGAGGTTTTCTGAGCAGGCTCAGAGATCCTGCAACAGCAGAAAACGCAGTATGGCCCGCGATAAAAGACATCCTGGAGTCAATGGGTGAAGTGGTAGACGCGACAAAGGAGGGATCATTCAACAAAGTGACATTGAGAGTAGTATTTGCGTTGTCTCCGGGATATGCATATCTCCCGGATGGACTGAAATTTGTGTATGCAATGGTAGCCTTACTTTCGGAGGGAAAATATGATGTGATCATATCAGCCCCGAATCGCATGATAGAAATGGAGAACCTGAGGCCACTTAAGGCTGAACTGCCGGCAGTATGGTCAGATATCTCAAACGCGATGAGAGGGTTCAAGGACCACGCGTTACACATGTTGGTGTTGGACGAAGTGCTGGGGTTGGAACTGTCCAACTTCAGTCGGCAACTCAAACTGAAACCAGGAATAGATGACGACCATCGAGTGATCACGGCGATGTCCAACGACTTGTGGTTCCGAGCAATGGAAGTGGCGAGTGAAGACACGAGAAGAAAAAATTCACTGGAGACGAGAGCTCATCTGGAAGCGATGGTGCTGAGAACCAAGCCGGAAGCAAACCAGTGGCTACACCTGAATCCGAGAGTAGCGGCATTGGGTGCAGATGCTTTTCAGCAAGGCCCAGTAATGATCACTAAGATACACGCCTACTTGTTGAAGGAGGTGAACCTGGCGGAAAATGCCGGAGAAAAGACAGCTGAGTTCGTGAACAGAATGTGTCAGATTACTCTGGAAATCTTCTGGACCCAGGAAGTGAAAGGACAGGAGGGATTTGAAAGGACAGACAGCATGCTAGAAGGGTTGGGAGCCGGATGGACCGCGTCCTTCTTGGCAAAAGTCTACCCGAAAGTCTCGCACTACTTGATAAAGGAATTCCTCCAAGCGGTAGTGAAAGTATCGATAGTGGAATTAATAGCCCTGTTTGTGACATTTGGAGCGGAGAATTTCGTGAAAGGACCGGTGATACTGCTTACGGATGGAATACAGAACCTGCGACTAGATGGACTTCTGACATTGATCGCAATAACCCACGGAAACTTGGGAGGACTGATGAAACTGGCACGTTGTCCAGAGCAGATGAAAGAGAGAGTGAGGAATCTGGATATGAAGAAATCCACAGACTCGTGGAACAAAATAAGAGATCTGAGACACACTCTTATCCAGTATCTCTTGCAGCAAAATCGCTTTGGAACCGGAGAAGACGAGACAATTGAAAGAGAGGAAGATGTTAGACGACATGTTGGAGGCATGCCGCTGTTAACAGATTTGAGCTTAGCTATGAGAATCGATCCCTTGGCACTGATCAGAGGAGTCACGGAGTTCGTGACAGTGATCTATGGACCAGCAGTCACCTTTGCGTTCCCTGACGTTAAAGTGGAAGCATATAGGAGGTCGGTGTTGCACCTGAACCTCATATCGGCAGTGGACGGTAGTACACTGAACTGGTGTGAGCAGCACGCATTGCGAGAGCTCATGAGTGAAGATCTGTTATTTGCGAAAATATCGGAGCCAGAGATGACAGTCATCAATTTTGACGATCACTTCTGTGACCGCATGGGAGAAGTAGAAAGAGGGCACATCGAGGTGTTTCCAAAGCTTTGGAATCTGAGGCCCTATGACAAAACGAATGGTGAAATGACCAGAGTGCCTCGTCTCACAGCAGCGTATCACAAGGTGAGAGAAGAGACGAAGGACTGGGGCGATTACAAGAAGCTACCCGAGGCAATCCCTGAATTCCCTCTGATAAGAAGGATGTTGCTCGGAGCAGTCTCCGTAGTACAAACTCCTAGGTTGAGAGCATTCGAAACCAATGAAAGGAGAGTAGGGAATTTCTCGGCGACGATGGATCCATACTTCGTGGGGAGGAATGCCGCCGTGTTACAGTACACACGATTTGCGTACACGGATCAAGCGACGAGAAGGCGAATAAGCAACGCCGCTACTCCCAAGCCTGAAGGATTTGATGAGGAATGGAGGGGACTAGGCTTAGCTCCAATGAGGATGAGAGGCAGGACTGAATTGCCTGAAGCCTCAGTAATCTTGACCAGTGTGAGAAAAGAGATGAAAGCTGCGGGAGTATTGCAGACGAGAATTTTCCTAGCACCCTTCGGCTGCGAAGAAATCAAAGTGGTCCATGGAGAAGAGGAAGATAAATCAGCCGGTACATTGCTCACACCGAGATTCCAGGAAGAAGCTGACAATGACAAACAAGGACCATCGAACTCGAATAGGGACAAGTCAGAAGGAGATGACGGACAGGGTGGAAACCGTCAGACTGAAGAACCCATGCAACAAGATCAAGCTGGTGGGGAGGACGACAGGGCATCGACAGGAGGAACATCCAGCCTGGATTTCAATATCTTCAGTGATCTTGAGAATAATGCAGACACGTTGGAAACGACTGAGCCAGCGGATGAAGGCATCTCGACACTGGAACCTCCGTCAGCCTTTGAGGAGATGAAACGGAATTTGCCGGAGAGCAGCTCTCCTGGCAATACAAGAAATAACGATCAGAGAATCCTCATGGAATCACCTCGGAGGAGAAGAATAGAGGCCTCAGCCAGAGTACCTTTCTTGGGAACGCTACCCGAAGAAGAATGGGAAGTACATCACCGAGACCACGAGAGTAGGACGGGATGTAAGCTGGACAGAGTGGCGTTCATGGAAGAAGTCTGGACTGTGATTCAGAGCTATGGGACCCAGTCCATTCTCAAAACAGGTCTCAATCAACCCTTGATGAGAGAAGTACTTGACAAGCTTGATGAGTGTGAAGGGAGACTGAGTGAGTTATTGATCGACTCAGCCACTGATGAGAGTGAAGCGAAGTCTCCCATCAAGATGACACCGCAGGATAATGAAGGAGAGGTGGTGTACCTGTCAAGGATCAGGAGAGGAACGATGCGATCGAAAATGGTGATTGATAAAATCAATGCGATGAAAATGAAGTTAGGCAGCAGAGTGATGCCGAGGAGGATTGGAAAGACGAAAGTGGATTCGGAAATATCGATGAAAGCTGGTAACTCAGCGAAAAGAAAACGAGTCGAGGAAGTCATGGATTTGGGGCAAGGTGATTATCAATTGTCTGGCACAGATAGAATATTAACTGATATAGCGATGGTGCCACCCATTCTCATGGCGGGGATAAAGTCAACCGGTTATAAATCCAAAAGGAGTGACCGCACTCTGACTGGAGCAACTTTAGAAATGGAAATACTCAGTCAATGTGGAGAGAGTAAAATGAGGGACTTCAAACCATCTCCCATGAATCATGGAAAAGGGAGTGTTGCAGGACAACTGACACCAGTGGAATACAACCGACTAACAGTGTCGGAGACAGTGTCGATAGATGAACCCACCGGTGGATACATGGAGATGTTGGAATACCGGAACTCGGCTAGAGGGTATGTAGTGGCCCTGGAAGACGAAAAAGCCATGGAGGGTTATCTGGAAATGATGTTGCAAGGCACCACCCTCAAGCAGAAGGCGTATGGAACTTTGGCGTCGTCTGACGTAGAGGCGGAGACGATCGAGCAGTTAGTGAGCCTTCCATGGAAAGCAGTAGTATTGAGGTATTTCGAAGAAGAAATGAGGACTACGCCAAGAATACATGCTCTCGTGGCAGTACCTTACGTAAGGACAGAATTACAACTCAGGCTCGCCTGGTGCATGATGGGACTGACTCGCGAAGAATATGATTCGGAAGAAAGGAAGAGATCAAAGGAGGAAAAAGTTTTCCTTATGACGAATCTGAGGGATCTGATAGTCCAGGAGGGAGCAGCAGTAGCGTGTGCAAAGCGGAGAGACGCTCTCTGTTTCATTCGATTCCTGATAGAGCAGATCTCAGTACCTGCATTAAGCACTTGTGTTAAATGTGCTTAATGTGCTATCTGCAGTACCTGCAGATCTCAGTACCTGCATTAAGCACTTGTGAGCGAACGAAAGCCATGTTCTTACTAGCAATGCTGGATATGCAGCAAAGTAAACCGATGAGGGTGAACATGAAAGAACCTGAAGAATTGGAACCCATGAAAAAGATAGACGAGATCAGGAGATTCTCAAACAAGGAGTTGAGGCTCACTAAAGAATCTATGGGAGCATTGCCGAAATCCAGTGAATACTGTGGACCGATCAAGAAGAAGCCATATAGCTATGTATCCGGGATCATAGGGATAGCGTACAATCCTTTCCTGAGTGAAGACATACGTGATTGCTTCTTTGATTATGAGCAGGCGGTGTTACTAAGATTCTGGACGTCCAGAATTGTGACGACTAAGAGCGTTAACAATCCACAGGCCAAATTGGGATTGGTCTTGGAAGAAGAGGTGACTGCACCTTCAGTACCAAAATCCGACAAGAGAGTGGAATTTGGGTTGGGATTCTCAGATGAATTACTGAGAACGAGCTTGATGGCAGTGTGGGAATTGATGAAGCCATCGTGGTGTCCTAGTCCCAACGCTGACTCAATATTACGGGCGACACAGGACATACAGAGGGAACTGAATGCGGACTGTAACCTGCGTGACCTCAACATCATATATAATGTGATGATAACAGCCTCTAAGAGCAACGGAGAAGATAGAGTGGAGTTGCCTGGCTGGGGACCAGAAGACTGGGTTAAACCTGGTAGCTGTCTGGCGGAAGTCTGTGGACTAGAGGGTCACGTTTGTGGAAGTCTAGACTGTGTGAAAACCCTGGAGAAACAACACAAGCAGTTGACGGTATTGTTTGGAAATGTAGTGATGAAAGCAAGAACGGAAACGGAACTGATAGCAGATTGCCATGGAGGAACCGATGTGAATCTAGTGACAGCACTAGGATTCTACAGCATGTTTGGTTATTTAGAGTCACTATTGAATCTAGAACAGAAACATGAGATGGTCACAGCCATCAGCGTAGAAGTATTCCCAGGAGTTCTGCAGACTGAGCAGAAGTATATAGGAAAATGGAGGGAAGCAATCGAAACGGAGATGAACATCAGACACAGCGAAACTTATTGTAGACCATCAGGGGCACGATATTTGGTGGGTTCAACGTTGGCTCCAATGTGCAAGAGCAGATACCCTGTACATTTCGTGGCTGTGGACGTGAAGAGTACACGAACGATCGTGGATCAAGCTTTCTCAGTGCCAAAGTGCGTGAGATTGGCGAGAATGTCTGAAAAGTCTTACGAGTTACTATGTAAGATGTTCTCAGCAGTTCCAGAGAGAACCAAAGAGGAGTTGGAGTCAATACTAGGAAAGAAGTTCATGGGATATGTGAGCGGGAACTTCAGTGACTTTGAAAAACAGAAACAGAGAGGATCAACTGTCACAGATTACAATGCAGTAGATGAGAATGATGAAATCCACCGAGTGATGATGGAAGTGGAACCATTGCTGGAAGCTTCAGGAAAACGCAATTGGAGGAGCATCATGTTGACACATGACGAATTTCCTTGCCACTGCTTGCTGCAGACCTGGTGGTATCCCAAGCGTAGTAATTTGGTGTTGATCTGGGACTCTGGAGAGCTGCTCTCCATGGGTTTACCAGATTCATCACAGCCCATAACAATAGTGATAGTGGGAGTTATGATGGCGATACGATGGCTGGAAGCTCATGTGAGAGAAAATAATAGACAGGAGGCACCGACGAGAGAACAATTGCAGAAATTAGATTGTCTAAAAGATTTAGATCTTTTTGAGACAATGTGCAAAGTTCTAAACATTCCGATGGAAGTGAAGAAGATATGGGCAAGAAAACGATTGATGCCATGGTTCAGAGCTAACATGACTGCATGGTTGTACGAGTATGCGAAAAAGCATATGTCGAAACATGGCAGAGTGTACAGTGAATATCAGCTGGACATTGGGGCAGGAGCTTTCAAGCGAGCTTTCGTGACCCATCGGAATGCAGTGACCACCGCTGTGAAAAGAATTTCCAGGACGAGCGAGCGTAGTGGAAATGAGAAGGCAGAGATGCTGAAAGAAGATTTGGAGAGAAACGTGACGTTGTGTCTCCACAACAGCTTCTGTAGAAACAGAGAATCAAACGTGGATCCCCTACCTTGCTGTAAACAGAGGGTGGAAGAGCAGAAGTGTTGGAGGACGGCTTCCAACAGCGTCAGGATAGTCAATGACGTGCTACAAGACACGGAAACCGAGAGTGCGGAGTCAGTGTCACAGGAGGAGGAAATGGAGCATTGACGAATGGTCGAGAAAACAAGAGGCAGCAAGAAAGAAAATTAGAAGAATTTAGAAGTTTTAGAACTTCTAAACGACGAAAAAAGAAGAAAACAAAGGGATGATGGAGAAAAGTTAAAACTCAGAATTGTTTTATGTGTGTGAAAAACTCAAGTGAGAAACCAAGCAACCAAGTTGTAATTGAAAACTGAAACATTTAGTTGAGTTTTGAAATTGTTGCATTTATAAATTTGCATTTTGGTTTTAGTTGAAGTGGCTTTAGAGACACTCACTTATTATTTATTTAGAAAGGCTTAAGGGAAGAGTATATTTAAATATTCCAGCCTGCATGATTGTTTTTAATCACTTAGGAAGACTGATAACTTTGTGGTGACATGAAAAACTTGAGTAACTTCTTGAGGAGGGAGGTTGTTGCATTGTTCTTTCTAACCACAAAGTTTCTTAGTTTTAATACTCAGGACAATAGACAAGCAAGATTTCCGAAGGGAAGGAGCATAGTAGGATAATTTTAGCTTGTTGGTTGGCAGGACTGTCCTGCAAGCCAACACCTTTTAAATCTAGGAGAAAAAGTTTCAATCGGGACATTGACACTGGAAGTCAGAAAATATGTTTTATCTTAAGTCATATCCTCAATGTGCAGATTAATGAAAGAATTTGAAGGCTATAGTGATGTAGTATGATGCCATTTATATTCTGCAGTGAGTCGATGTGACGTAGATAAAAGTAATTTCGTGCATTTTGTAAATTCTGTTCGATGACACTGTAACCATTTAGAACATTGCGCGATTCAATGAGGACATTGACCGGACTGTCCGGGGAGTATGTGACATTCGACCAGAATGGCCAAAATACAATTTATGCAGGATTCGAATTTTGAGCAGTAAGCCTTCCGAGTTGATGATTTCGAAGGATTAGCGACGTTATTGGAACGTTTAGCCAAACGGTGAGGGCTAGAATATTCTAGTATTTTAAATTTTTAAAAATTCGAATGATGACGTCACATTTCTGAGAAATGCTGAAACGGCCATTTTAACAAAAAAGCGAGTAAAAAACAGAACAACTTTTATCTGCGATTGCGAACAGTACGAAAATCGAGATTGGAAAACGACAACGAACTACAGAATAGCAGAGAACGCTCCGAGTTGCAACTATTGTGCTGCTACAATAGTTGCAAGGCCGTTGCCAACAACGGTGAAGGGTGAGAACCAGCCTTCCGGATTAGCAAGAAATCAAGAGTAAGGAGCTTGATTCGGCGGATTCAAGAATCCGGAAGGGTCTCGGGACGGAAACTTTTATTAACTCACATAAACTTTTAGCATCCTGTCATGTCCTGACTTGAATTTAACTGATATTTTGATTAGTTTTGACAAGGATGAGGTGCTAGGAGTTGGGGGAAAGGGTTGATCCATCTTCGATGGAGATGATGATTTTTATCTACTGAACAAAAACAATAGTAATATGATAAGTAGTAGCCCTGTTTTTAGGAGTGACCTCGTGGTCTGGGGATACTGAGACCCAGCCATGAGCTCACTATTTTTGCATGTAATTCAGTTAATTTGAGCGTTCTGGTCGAAGCCGGAGAACAGTAACGTTTTTGTCAGCCTGATGTAAGAAAGACCACCGAAAAGTACTGGCTTGGTAGAGACGGTGAAAAACATGCAAAGCTCTGTTTAGACGCTAGCCAGTCGTCTTAAGACTTAGTTTTGTTATCCGTCGATATGTATCTTCCGGGCGAATGTTACAATTTTTGTTTTAGCAAATGTTCATTCACTTGATTTTAATTCTTCAATTTTTTAATGTAATGAATAAAGTTTCATTTTTTTCTTTAAGCTGCTTTATGTAATTTTCCTCATCTTTTGCAGAGCTAGCAATGGGTAGTGCTTCGAGCAAATCATATCCAATTTCAATTGGCCCGGGTAGTGAAAGTAAAGCTTCTTGTCCCATGGGTTTTTCGTCCGATCAGCCTCCGAAAGAGGTTTTATCGAATTCAGCTGCGTGGTCGACGAGTCAAATGAAATCTGTTGATACCCGAAATATGATGCCGCCTCCGAATCAGCTGCCAGCACCCGGTCAAATAATTCCTCTGTCGACAGAAAGAGAAGTTTCGACTATTCCCAGGGCGTCTGAAAGTCCCGAAGAAGACAAATGGGTTTACCCTTCCGAACAAATGTTCTATAATGCAATGATCAGAAAAGGCTGGAAAGTTGATAAAGATGACTTGAACCCAAATGTAATGACAGCAATCATTAACGTAAGAGAAAAACATAGCACAAAATAATAATACTACCCCAAAACAATTTTTGGTTACTAGAAAGTTTTATCATGAAGTTCGGCTCTCAAATAACTGATATTTTAGATGCATAACAAAAATAATGAGGATACCTGGAAGGAAATTCTCAAGTGGGAAGCGCTGCATTATGAAGACTGCAAATTTCCAACATTGAAAAGCTTCTCGGGCAATGCCAAGAAATTTACACCGAGAGCCAGAGTCCGATCTTGGATGGGTTATGAGCTTCCTTTTGACAGACATGACTGGGTAGTCAACAGGTGTGGTAAAGAAGTTAGGTATGTAATTGATTACTACAGCGCCCCAGACGAAGAGGCCAAAAATAACACAGCTGCTCTCCTGGACGTGAGACCGGCACTGGACTCATTCTCTGGTCTGGCTGATAGAATGAAAGTTGTCTATTGGAGGCGAACAGGCAATGCGCCCAAAATTTTCTCAGAGTACAAAGATAAACTAGCAAATCAGAATGAAAATGCTAAAACTTAGATGATATTTGAAATACAGAATTTAAGTTTTAGAATATGAAAAAATAGGCTGATATAGTGGTTGCAATTTTGTAAGCTTCCCTTAATGCTGGATTTTTTTCAGATTTGATGAAATTGCGCATTAAAAAGTGGCATGCCATTGCCGTTTGGAAATGGATTGCCAATGATGACAACTGTGGAATATGTAGAATGGCATTTGATTGTTGCTGTCCTGAGTGCAAAGTGAGTTGATATTTTTGATAGATCGTCTAAACGAGGTTGATTTTTGAATTTTTTTAAGTGTGAATGAACGTAGTGAAAAAACTTATTAAGGTCCTAGTGATTTTTGTATTTTCTTATTTAGGAAAAATTTGTTCATACTCGAGTTTGATTTTTCGCGGTTTGACATTTAATTTCTTTAAGTTCAGTTTGTTTCCTGTCCTGGAAGGAAGGAGAACTTCGCTATAGAACATAAGAAGTGCAAAAATTACAAGAAAAACGTGATCGACTTCCAGTTTCGAAGGCAGATTTAAGTTTTTAGATTTTCTTGGGGAATAAAAAAAACATTGCTCCAGTTTTCTCAAATACGGGCATATATTTTTCATTCTTTTAGCTTCTCCGGTACACTTAGTCTAGAGCTAGTGCCCAAGCCTGGAAATTTTATGGGCCTAGGTTCAAATCCGGCCAAGACCTGTTTTTTTTGTAAACTGAAAATATTCTGTTTCAAATTATCTTCGGCCTATTGTTTGTCTGCTTGTGTTTTGTCGGCTTAATTGGCCTATCGCCAACTTTATATAAGCAATAAGCATTTTTGTGCAATTGTTATTGATTTTTGTGTTGCAAGCATTTTTTGGCTTTTTGTGCAGCAAGCATTTGAAGCAGTTGTAATTTTTTTTGACTTGTTTCTGTTAAACTACTAACTCTGGCGTTGCAAAGTTTCTTTTTTCTTTAATTTTTTGGCTTGAATTTGTTCGGCCGAATTTGTTTCAGTTATTTTATCGGCTTTTTGACCTAATTTTGCGTCTTTTGAAGGGAAAAATTATTTCTTCTGTCCTTCATCTTCCGCAAACACACAAAAAAAAATCTGTTTTCCCTATATAGCTCAAAATTGTTCATGAAAGCATTTTTTGTTCTCAGCTCCATGGGCTTTTATGCAAATGTTGTCGGCTTAATTATCGCTCGATTAATGTTGCCGATTACCTAATCAATGCCGGTATTTGTGTTGCTGGTCGTGTTTTTCTCAAAACGACATATGGGGGAACATTTTGTGCTTGTGGTTATTTTAACTTTTTTTTTATTTTAGTGGATTTATTTTCAATTTCTGTCTGCTAGCCTTCAAGAATATGTTTGCTTCGAAAGAAAAAAGAAAGAAAGAATAAATTTCTCCGGTCATTCATTACATAAATTTGGCAATTCATCGTGATAAGTAATTATTAAAATGAGACTCGGAGAGGATAGACAACGGGGCCATATGGCACACAAACGCCTACCCTAGCTATGCATGCTTCTTTCACTATCAGGAAAAGATTTTTTTTAAATGTTTTTTTTTTGAATTTGTTGAAAATTTTCAATTTCATCCATTCCATATATCCTAAGCTACGAGCATTTGGACGGTCAAGTACTGTCATTTTAATCCGAAGCCTATATTATACCTGCGTTAGCAGGCAACCGCCGGTAAAAAGAAAAAACATGAATTTAGATTTTTTTTTGAATTTTTTTTTAAATCTTAAATCGTCCATATCTCCTAAGCTAGGAGTTTCTGTTAGGTCAACTTTTAGCGTTAGAACCTCAACCTTAAGATACACAACCTTAGCATGCAACTACGGGTTCAATAAATTTTCTATTTATAATTTGAAAATTTAATCGAATTAGATTTTTTTTTCTAAGTTTTTGAGTATTTTTTTTTAAAATCGTCCATATCTCCTAAGCTAAGAGTTTCTGGAAGGTCAAATTTTAGCGTTAGAACCTCAACCTTAAAATACGCCCCCGTCAGCATGTAACCACGGGTTCAATAAATTTTTTCTTTTTATAATTTGAATATGTAATCGATTAAGTCTTCATTTTGCACTAAAAATACAGTTTTAAATGTATGATAAAATGTTACTAATTCTGTTTTCGATTATCTTTCAATATCCTCGGGGATTAACTTTTGCGCTGAGAGAAGGTTGAAAAGCTTGGTAGCACGATATCGAATGGAAAACCGATCGATTTTTTTCTTACATATGGGTTCAGCTAATAGTTTTGTTTTCGACAGTCTCGTGGCCCTTGTTTTCTTTTCAAAGGAGAACATATTGTTTAAAAAACTCTGAGAGAGAGACTTTGTGACAGCACGAAGCACGAACTTTAGTAGTTCGTAAACATTAATTTCAAACACCGATAAGAATTTATTCTCTAGAAAAATATCACGAGAACTATCGCTACGCTTTCGAAAATAGATGAATTCAAGAATTTTCTTTTGCAGTAGAAATAAACATTCAAGCGAACTTTAGCTACAACAACCGTATATCAGAATTCCGTATTGAATGATAGGAACCACATTACTTCTATAGTATTCAAGCAATTGGTTTCGTGGCGCATAATGTCTTAGTTTCGATAAAATCGCGCATTGTTTTCCGGGCCTCATTTTCACCGAATCGATATGTCTTCGAAATGATAATTTATAGTCAATATATAAACCTAGATATTTACAAACAGGTTTATTAATCACCTCTGAGCAATTAAGTGTGAATTTTGAATTGGAAATACTTTTTATGTTCATTTGTATTGTCTTATCATTATTTATAATTAGCTTATTTCCATGTAACCAATGGTCAAGATGACGAAGATCATCTTTAATATCTATAATCTGGCAGCCTATAGCAGTTATGTTGGTGTCATCTGCAAATAAGATTACTTCTGCTGTTTTACATGTCACGGGCAAATCATTAATGTATATAAGGAAAAGCAACGGTCCTAAAATCGATCCTTGTGGGACGCCGCATTTTATTTTTTTCCAATCTGAAGAAACACCATTTACTTCAACTCGTTGTTGTCGATCGTTGAGGAAGGACCTAAACCATTTTAAGCAATTGCCTCTAATGTCATATGCATCAAGTTTCGTCAGAAGTATTTCATGATCAAGAGTATCAAAAGCTTTTCTTAAATCAAGGAAAAAACTATAAGCCTCCTTAACGAGTTTTTAAGTCTTATTTTTTCAGTTAGCTCAACAACTGCTTCTATTGTACTATGTTTTGATCTGAACCCAAATTGCTTGCTATACAAAAAACCGAATTTTTCCATGTATGCGTAGATTCGATTATACATTGTTCTTTCGTATACCTTGCTTCATACAATAAGTAAAGAGATTGGCCGGTAATAATTTTCATCTAATCGGGAATTGTTTTTATGAACAGGAATTACTTTTGCTTTACGCAAAGCAGAAGGAAATATGCCTTTTTCAAAAGAAAGGTTGACTAGAAACGATAGAAATGGGGAAGTAACGTTTTTAGATGCTTTCACTATTTGATTGTTAATATAGTCATCCCCGGATGTTGATTTGTTGTCTAATTGACAAATAATATCGTTGATTTCTGATGGCGTTGTTCTGTATAGAAACATTGACCAATTTAATTTAGGTACTGGAGGTGGAGTTACATTTGAAATATCTGTTTTCAAGTTTTCACCAATGTTGATGAAAAAATCATTGAATCTATTTGCTACATCTTTTTCAGTTGGATTATCATTTAGTTTTTGGCATGATTCAAGAATGGGCACTTTCAAACGAGATATAGATTTTCCATTTAGCTCATTAAGTAATTTATATGTTTGTCTTGTTGAGTCACCAATACAATTCTTAAATTTATTCCAATAAAATTTTCGTTTATTCATTTTGACCGCTTGTTCGAATTTTTTTCTTAGATTAGTAAAAGTATTCAATAAAGTACTATTTTCAGTGTTTTTTTCCAGTTTCTGTGGGCTTTGTTCCTCTTTGTTCTAAGATTTTTTAACGCGTTGTTGAACCATGGTGGATGTGGTTTCTTGCCAGGGTTAATTTTCTTGATTGGCGCATATCGGTTTAACACTTTTTCAAAGATAGATTGAAAGCTGTCAAAGGCTTGCTCGGGATCTTCCATTAGTAGAATCCTATTTTCATTCGCTTCGAATGATAGTTTTAAATTTTTGAGAAAAAAACTCAGCTTTGATTTCTTTTTTAGAAAATTGGTATCTCTAAAAGTGTATATAGAATCTGAAGATATTTGTTTCACTGGCCAGATGATTAGGATCGGATAATGATCAGCAGTTTCTTCATACTGCATGACTTTCGTTCTAGCATCCGATAAATTTTTATAGATAAAGTGGTCGATACATGTAGATGATGTTGCTGATACGCGAGTCGGTTCTATACCAAAAATTTCAAACCCATTAGAAATGATGCTATTTATGTAGCTAGTTGAAAGCTGATTGTCCAGTAGCGTATTGATGTTAAAATCTCCACATATGAGGACCTTTTCCGATGTTGAATTATTCATTTCCAAGAAATCTTGAAGCTGATTAACGAACTGCAATTTGTTTGTTCTAGGTGGGTTGTAAACAACACCTATTTTACACCGAAAAAAGTTTTTCTCGACCTCAGCAAAGATCGATTCTTCAAATGGTGTTTCCAGTTGCCTGAGTATCTTCACGTTTTCCTTGACTTGGATCATAACCCCTCCTCCCTTTACATTAGTGCGGTTTTTTACTAAAAAATCATAATATCCATTAACAAGATATCCTTTAGAGTTATCATTATCATTAAGCCAAGTTTCACTTAAGCAAATTATATCTGGTGGTGACTCAAGACTTAGTATAAGTGCTTCCAATTTTTCAAAGTGCGGTTTTAGTGACATGGTATTCAAATGCAGAACTGAGAAATCATTACTAGCATCAGATAAATTGGATGACACAGAATTATGGTTAGGTACCAGTTGACTGTTCGACGCGAAAAGCACCTTCTGACATTGTGCCTGGTGCTGGCAAAACATTGTATTTAAGGGCTGGGGTAGTTGGCTTTAATGCTGCAAGGATATGAGGAACAATTGCATTTCGATTTCACTTGCAGTCGATTGAGTTTCTTCCTTCTCCTCAAGGGGAGAAAGATTTATCTTTCGCTTTTTTACGGATCGTCGCATAGCATTGTTCGCTTTTTCTTCGTCATTGGAAATTGACAGTTTTGGCGTTTCTATAACAGTATCAGCCCAATTTAATTGATTGGACTCTTTCGGCTTTCTGGTTTCAGTTAATGTTCCAGTTACTGCATGCAATTCGGCTTTGGTTTTCACTTTTACGGGGTTAGGATGTGGATTGTTAGGGTTATTGGCATACACATCTTGTTTGTGAGTATAATATGGGATACGATTGGCTATCGCTTCTGATCGAATTGCTCTGTCGCGAGGGGATAAGCATTCTTCGATAAACACTGGTTGTCCTTTATTGTTCCGGAAATTTTTCAACCATGATCTGCGCCTCCAAACGTCACGATCCGCATGATATATGAATTTCACAATTACAGGCGCATTTGTTCCAGGTTTCAAAAGATGACAGGCGGCAATATTAAGTCTAGGAATATTAATCGACATGATGTTACTCATAATTTGCAGGATATTGCCCATTGTGTCTGCTGTGATATCAATGTTGGAGAAAGTCAGGCATAACTTACGAGAGTACTTCTCAAGATCTACTACTCTTTCGGATACATCGTAATATTCGTTCTGATTTTGTATGATCCTTTTCTCAAATTCCGATTGATCCGCCTTCAAGTTTTTGATCTCTTTGCTTTGCTTGACTACTATATTGACTAACTGTGTAATTACTTCAAGCAATTTTGGATCTTCCGATAGTCCTTGTATTTTCTCCAATAATTCATTTGTTTCGTCTCGTTCGCAAAGGTCAACTTGGTAAAAAATAAGATCATCATCGCAGATAGATTGATTATCATTCATTATCTCAAACTATTTAATAAGTTTATCATAACAATTAGGCAATTAGGCTTCGTATTGCAAATGGTACTAAACTCTGCTTTATCTGTGTTTGAAAAGTTTTTTCACAATAATCAGAGATCACAGAAGAGATGGCTAGGATTCCTTAAATACACCTTATTCACGTTCCAGCAGGCAGTGTTTTCCATTCGCTCTCTCGCCGCACTGCCCTGAAGTGTTGGATATACACGCCCAATTCAATAAAGATCGTGGCACATTTGCAACGCTTATTATACAAACATAATCATCGATAAAATGCATTGGCGCTCGTTGCAAACAACATTTTAAATTATTGAAATCGACTCTCGGATTGCTGGTATGTAAATAAAAACGAGTAAATATTAATCTGGTATTATAGGAGTAGCCATTAATAGTTTTTGAAGCATGATTTTTCGAATGATATTTTTAAGCAATGGAAGAGAAATTTTTTAGTGGTTTTATGATTGCCGGAAATCTAGCCATCGATATCAGCTAAGTTCTCTTACAATTTTTCGTTTTCCTCGTATAAAAAAATCGATGAATGGAGTTTTTACTATAATTGAATCATAGTTCGCCTGAGTTGAAAAATATGTTGATTTGCTGTTTATCAACTTTCTTATCAAATTGCCTTTTTTGACTTATTCTGTGTATCCCAAGTGGTGCCAAGCGGAGCTTTGACTTTGAGTTCAAATTGTTTGTTGACGAGATAGATAATAATAAATAAAACTATTTACTTTATAAAGTAAAGACGAAACTTTGAAGCACTTAGATTTTTTAATTTTAGAGATATGCATGTTTTTATAAAAATTTTAAACAATTTGTAGTAGTAGTTAAAGACTTCAATTACCCAAAAAAATGAGCTGCAAATGCATTGGCATAAATTTCGTTGAAAGAGACAAAATTAGAATATAAAATAGAAAAGTATATGTGAATCATATCAGAATATAAAAAATGAAATAATTCTGAAACCTTCTGGATTGTTTTTTTAGAAATTTTTTCAATATTTTTTAGCTGTTAATAAACATAGGGTTTTGAGCTGAGTCTGGGTTTTTTTGGATGCGGCCTTTTTGTAATGTGTCATGTTTGTAATATTACTTGAATATATTAGTTTTGTATGTTGTAGATCCCGGGGGAGGAGTGTCCGATTGTGTGGGGCAAGTGTAGTCACTGCTTCCACATGCACTGCATTCTGAAGTGGGTGCAGGAGTCTACCAACCAACAGTGTCCCATGTGCAGACAGCCTTGGGACATCAAGAAGTGAACAGAGAAACGAGAGACAAGAAAGAAGAGAGGAAAAAGAAACAGAGAGCGAAAGAGACGTGGAAGGTTTGTTTCAAGCTCCATTTTGAGCTTGTGTTGATGTTTGCAGCATGTGGGTTTGAAATTTGGAGATAAAGTATTAATAGATTAAGGGTTGTTAAGAAATGGAGAAAGAACTGGTGTGAATTTTTTTCGCTCTATTAAAAGTATTTGTGTTAAGTAAAACAGAGCTGCTTGCATTTTACGAAACCGTTTGGACACTGGAATTTTTTTAGAATAATGTTGTTGAATGGGTTTAGAATAATGTTTTGATGTTATGATACTATCCTTTTTTTGTCTACTAAATAGATTCTGTATTGTCCATATTCAAATTTTTAAGTTTGTTTGTTGTTCCGAACATGGTGTGTTCTGGTTTTTTCCTCGCAAAATCAGGTAAATTAGTTTTTTGGAGTATTTTAGCTCCTTTTTGGAATCAAAATCTTGAAAAATTTAAAAAACTGCAAAAAAACTTCGTTTTTTTTTTGATTTTTTAAAGTTTTTCTTGTTATTTTTCTACAAAAATTGTTTTTCAATTTGCTTAGTTAAGATGACTGTCGAATTTACCTAGTCCCCAGTTTTTGCCAGCTTCTTTTATCAAACTACGCCAAAAAATGACCTCAATTTGAAAAATTTTCTTGTATTTTTAAGACTGGTCGGACCATTCTGTGCTACTTGCACAGTAACCGGCTATCCTTGTTTGTCTTAGGTTTCTTATTGGAGGCTTTTTCTTTTGAATATTGTAACCTAATTATTAAAATCACCATTTCATTAATAAAATTTTTTTTGGCGGTTTCCATCGGGTAAGCAGATTTCTCCCTGCTAAAAATTTTATCGATTTGGCCCTAGTTTGATTATGTTACATCAGGTTAAAAAAATAAAACTACAAAATCGGGTCTTGTAAAAACGAACTTCGAATAAAACACAATTTAAATTACAAATGAGCTGCTCAATATATGTATGTGAAGTCACCACAACATGTATCAGCCTGGTTATGTGTATTTAACTATACAATTTAATCGATTGAAAAAATCAGCTACTTATTGAATAAACTATCGTCCCGTTTATTAAATTATTAACAGATTTTTAAATCAAATACATATTACCATTTAAAAAACGCAAGCAGGCTAATACGTCTTGTGGCGACTTCCCAGATATACTTTGAGCTGGTTTGTATTTTCGATTACGTTTTATTCGAAGTTCGTTTTGAAGTTGGTTATTAATTTACGAAACCTGATTGTTTAGTTTTTTGAATTTCGTTTTTTTTTACTTAAAAAGTTTATTCTGCTTTGCCGTCGTTTGAAAGGCGTAACTATAAAAGCTTCGTATTGTTTTTCTGTAAAATTTCAAGTTGAATCAGTTCGAAATTTTTTGGAACAATTTTATCATTTTTGTTGTTCTCATCTCTTTTCTGTTGGCTATCTATATTCGTGTTGCCTGACGTGTTGTATACCGATCTCTTTTCTTAGCTGATAATGAAGGATAATTTTTTCATTTGTTTTGATCGTCTTATTGTTTAATATTTTTGTTTCAAAAAGCTGATAAATCATTAAGGGCATTTTCTTCAAGCGAAACCCTGATGCCAACTAAATTTAAAGTCTAATATAAAAATTTCTTGGGACTAGTAAGTGTTAACAATAAATTAATTCATCATCTGCGAAAGTGGAAGTTTGCAGAAACAGCTATATGCAAAAAAGGTTACTGTTTGTGCAGCTAATGTTGGGCTCTTTTGCTTGCTCCCACCACCTGTGAGTTTTTTTTTCAAGAAAAACGATTGTTTTGACAAGCGAAGAGTAGTATTATTACGAATAAATTTTTTCTAACCTGAGTCGCAAATAAAAGTTCTCATTTGTGGCACTTTTGGTATAATTCAATTTAATCATAGTTATGCCTATTTAAGCATAGGCAATTAAAAAGCATATGTTGTTGCTTTATTTTTTGGCTAGTGTTAGGTCCTGTTTGAAAACACAGGTGTTAGGAAAATGTATGGGATTTGTTGTTTTTTGTTGTTTAAGAGTAATGAACGTAGTGAAGACTCATAGAATTCTTGTTGATTTTTTTTTGTTTTTTTTTTTTCAGGAAATTTTTTTAGAATATTGATGCACTTAGGTATAATGCACTATTTGCGTTCAATTGAAGTTCATCAGCTAAGAGTGACGTGACTAGCACTCTCCAAATACAAACGTGGAATTGGCGCGAAAAAACGTGAACGATTTTGTCTCGAAAGTGGAATTTAATTTTTAGATTTCCAGCGGAATAAAAACTTTACCTTCTGATCTAGTTTTCTCATTTTAGGTTAATGTTATCAGAAAAGTGCTAGTCATAAATTTTTCTGGAATTTCAAAGAGTTACAAGGGCATCTATTTTTTCTTTGAAATTCGAGATTTTTTTCAACTAAGTCAGTGATTTTTTTTCTGTTTATTTGAGTTCATTACTCTTTTTCAACAGTCAGTTGGCTATGTTTAAAATACAAGTCAGTGTTTTTTTCTCTTTCATTGCGTGCATTACTCTTATCCAATTGTCGCTTGGCTATGTTTTTTTTACACATTAACCGGCTTGTCGTGTTAAATTTATGCGATGGTGGATCTAAGTTTTTCTCGAGGGGCAAGTCGGATTTTCAAACAATTTCGCTGAAATTTCAATTTATTTCAAAAACTACTGTACTGTTTTTCAAAAAAATGGTAGCAATGGACAAACCGGCTGCTCTTCTATGTGACTGCTTGTTTTGCTAGTCTCATTTTACCCCACTTTCTACGGCCTTCGAAATTTTCAGTAGGGGGATTTTTAACCTATTTGTTTTCAACTTTTCATCTTCTCAAATCTTAAATGCGTAAATCTGAGATGAAGATTTCACAAAAAAGAACAAATCATGGGGATCTCTGTCCTTCTCGATCGGTTATTCCCTAAATTCGGTAGAAAAAAGTTATGGCCTCAAACAAGCCCATTTTTTGACATTTTGGTGAGTTTTGAAACGTTTCTTAAAAACTACCCTGCCAAATCGGAGATTGAGGGTTTAGCTGAAAGCTATAAAACAATTATGTGAGTCCTTTTTTCGCAAGAGGCTATGCCCAACGTTTCGAAAATTAATATGGCCTTAGAAAATGTCCAATTTTTGAAATTTTACCCGTTTTGGAAACTTTTTTCTTCAAAAACTAGCCTGCTGATTCTGAGATGGATAATTCTTTAAACCATCATGAGGCCTAGATTTTCCCTGTGTAACCCTATTTCTCCCTCTTTTTTGTAGAAGAACCGATATGCACTTCGGGAAAATCTGCTTTTTGAATTTTTTTTGAAAACCATTTTTTAAACATTTTAGAAAAGTCAAATTTTTGATTGTTTCTTGGAATCTTCACTTTTTCGAAAGCTGAATAGCAAAATCTGAGATGAATAATTCAATCGAAAGAGCGAGTAGTAGTTCTCTTCTGTAACAAAGCAACTAATATCCTACTTAAGCAGAGAAATTACTGGGTTTTGCTTAAAGTCCTTTTTGACATTTTGTAGTTAACTCTTTTCCTTATCAGTACAATATATGATTTAGAATATTAAAACATATATATCCAGCATTAGCTGGGCCACTAGTTTACTTCCAAGTAAACCGTCGCGGAGATGCGAGGACGTGGGCGATACTCGTAATCATCAGGTCGTAGATTCAAATCCGAAACATTAAAATAGTTTTTTTGCTCTTTTGATGAATTTTTGATGCTCTATTGGTGTGTAGTGTTAGTTAAATTACAAGCGGTCGTGCAGCAGATGTGAAAACGTGATATTCGTAATCTCAAAATTGTTATACAAAATTTTTTTCTCAATGTGTACTTTTAATTCTTTCCTTTTTCCTTATTTCACTTTGTTTAGCCTGTGCAGAGCTCTTTTTTTTTGCATTTTCCTCGCTTGTGTTTGCGAAGCACAGCTTCGCCTCTGTAACATTGTCCGATTGCTTTCTAAAATTAGCGTACTGAGTAATTAAGCCATGAAAAGCATATTTGTAAAGTCACTCATTACACCATAAAATTGATGGTTTTGGGGGAAAAAGAACAAAGCCTAATTTTGATAATAAAAATGACAAATTTCTTTGTTTCAGCCCAGAAGAAGGCGACGATCAGGAAACACGATTTAAACTCAAATGGTGATGAAGAACTGACTGGGGAATGAACTCTTTTTTTCTGCCCTTTGAAATGAATGGACAAAATTATAGTTAAACTAGTTGTTTGCTTCGATATTTCAGATTTTAACCAGTTTCAGCATAATTTTAGTTTCATCGGGCATTTCAATGTTAATTTTCTGAGTTTTCGCCGCTCCTTTTTGAAATGGCCGTATAATAGAAAGGCCGATCTATTAGCTTGTGTTTCATTTAGATTGAGCGATGTAAAAGATTGCGGTTGATTTGTTTTTGTGTTCTAATTTTTTTTTCAACTGATGGAGAAATTGAACCAAATGCTGCATAGCAAAATCTGAGATGAATAATTCAATCGAAAGATACTCTGTTCAAATGTACAGTAATGGGATTGTGTATCAAAAGTTTCGTAAAATGTATACCACGCCGAGACTCCAGGGCATTTAGTTTGAACAACTCGATTAATTAAAAATAGACTGTTAATCGACACATGCTCGGGTACTTGACATTTTCCCCGTAAAGAAGTGGTTGTCGGTATGATTTTATATCCGATGAATTAATAGCTTGGTTATTTTGTTGGCTGCATATGTTCCTTGGTTGCACCACCTCCAACTTGATATACTAGTAAAGAAAACTAAGCAAATGTTTCAGTGATTTTGTTGAAGTTGTTAACCCAAAAAAATCTATATTCCCATCTATAAGCGTATCAAAAACAGCCGTTCACACTACCAAAAATTACAAAAGTTTCGACAAAAGTTGTTAAAGGTGCATTTGTAAGCTTAATTGGTGCCGAAAGCTTTCGGTGCTGAGTTCGGCCGGCTTTAATTATGTCGGCTTATTTTGCAAGCGTTTTGTTTTATTAATTTTCGTGAGTCTTGCATGAGAACGATTCATCTCTACCAAAAGGTTCTTGAAAAATCCAATCAGCGCTAGCCCAGTGTAATGCATTAGAAAAATAAAACTGGAAAAATTGCAATTAGTTTTCATGAAACATTTTTGATATTTTCCGTCTTTTCTGTTCATTTAACAACTTTGGTCGAAATTTTTGTTATTTTTGGTCATGTGAACGGCTGTTTTTGATGCGCTTGCAATTAGCAAGCTTAAAAAGACGGAAAACTTTAAATAGAGATTTTTTGGGAAAGCAATCTTAACAAAATCACTGAGTTTGAGGTGGCCTGTTCAGTTTAGAGGTAAAGTGCAAGATCGAGACGAAAAGGTTAAAGGTTCGATACTGGTCAAGAGTTTGAAATGAAATAATTGACTTAAAATAACAAATGTTAATTGATGCAAACGGGTCGATAATTAACCAGTAGAGTCGAAAATCATCGCAAGGAGTAAACACCTGTACGGAAGCACTTGCAATAGTGTGGTACAGATTGTGGTAAGTCTGAGTTAATTTATGGGGCAAACAGGCCGCACTCTTCAGCCATTAATGCTATAATCATTGCAGATATGAAGGCAGTGGCTCATTATGAGCGAGACCGAGAATTTTAAAAGCAGTGAGTTGACCCTTAAGTTTTAGTCCATGTATAAATATTGCTGAATAAAAGTTAAACGATAAAAAAATTCACGTGAATCTGAAAACTTTTTTATTAAAGGTACAATTGAACAAAAAACAAAACAAAGCGAGAGAATTTTAGCAAACAACTAATGCAGAAGTTTATTTCGGTAAAATTGCTATTGGATTCTTTCTGGCGAGTTTTTAATCGTAGTATTTAAATGAAATTGACACTTTTCTATGATATGATCATTTTCTAAAAATTTTATTTTATAGTCTGAAGACGCACAAAATGCGCGAAAACATTTGACTAAGCATTATAAAAGTTATTATAGTCTCATATAGCTTAGTTTTGACGCAATAATTTCAGAAATAATAAAGGGTAATTTTTTGAGCACTATTTGCAAATTGTTTTATTTGGCAAATCAATTGTATTTTGCAGTTGTTGGTGCAATAGCGCCCTCGCTCCAAGCAAAATCGTTTGCTTTTCTTAATTTTTACGAGTCGATGAACGTAGTTCGGACTCTTATATAAGTGCTGAAGATTTTGTTTAAAGGAAAGCAAACTCCACTATCGAACAGAGAAAGTGTATAGGCCACGAAAAACATGATCAAGTTCCAGTTTCGATTGCGGAATTTAATTTTCAGATATCCCAGCGAAATAAATATTTTGCTCATTGATCCAGTTTTCTCTAGGTGGATTAATTTTATCAATAAAGTGCCAATCATAAATTGTTCTAGAAATTCAAAGAGCTTAAAGGTCATATATTTCTTTGAAACTCGAAAATTGATATTTAAAAAAAACAAGTCAGTATTTGTTTCTGTTTACCTGCGTTCGTTGGCTCTTTTCCAACTGTATACTGGCTCTGTTTCGTTTTAATTATCTGAGTACAGTTTTTCTTCTATTTAAATTTTAAAAGCGCTAACTCTGACTAATTTTTGCGCTTTAGTCTTAGGCACACAAGCAGCGATCTGATATGTAGGCCTTTCAGCCTCTGACAGTCTTTGTTTGGTTTTCAATTCAGTTGATGAAAAATTAACTATTTCAGATTATGATGACGGGCTATGGGGATGTATTAGAGTCCACTAACAGAAATCAGTCTCAGCAATCTTCCCAAATAAGTCATCATCAAACCAGCGATTATAATCTTCCAACATCAAACGGTGCCCAAAAAGCTCCAAATCATCAACAAAAGCTAACTTCTGATTGTTTATTGCCGAATAAGTCAGTGCCTTATGCGTTCAACTACAATGTATCAAAAACAAATTTTACAAGTGCCTTTGAACATACCTCACAAGTTTCGCCCCGATATACAACAGCATCAAATAGTTCTCCCAGATTAAACGCTTACTCATCTTTCCAGCCCATAAGTTCAAACTTTGCCTTGCCAAAATTTAACCAAGTTTCGAGTCAGTTGGGAGAAGCGTCGACTAGCAACGGGCGAAATGGAAGAATTACGCCTGTAGAAACTTTACTTGATTCGCCAAGATCAACTGTTTCTAAAACATCGTTACCTGAAAGTAACAGCGAACTAGTTTTAGGAGCCTTAAAGACTCTTCTAGACAAGCTTAAAGACTTAGAGATTGAGCGCGACAAAGCAAAAAAGGAGATCGAAAAATTGGACAAAGAACGGCAATGGTTGGCTCTGAATCAAACTCGGGAAAATATTGAGCAGGAAAACTTGAGGAATAATTTTCAAGATAAACCAGTTATGTACGAAGCAGCAGTGAATACTAGTGACATTGAGCTCTTAAGTCAAAGAAAGGTTGATTTTTCAAACCAGGTAGCTCGATCATCAAGCGTTTCAGAGTTACGTTCTGAACATAATTCGGTGCATTTAGCTCAAACAATGAGCAATGCGAATTTATATCCAAGAACAGCGCATGATGAAAATTATGACCGAAGTATGGTTAATACAGGGACAACTTATAGTTATAACTCAAATACGGCGCCGATTTCTGTTGGTCGCGCTGTAAACATGCCATTTGAATCTTCAAGAGGACTATTTCAAAGGTCGGCTAGCAATTACCCTATTTTAACAGGAACCTCGGGAACAAGATCTGGCTCTTTATCTAGTCACCATCCTGATTATAACGATTATTTGACCTCGCTAACACCTGCAACTTCAGGTTATAACGCGGATTTGGGAACCGCGAGAACATTTACGCGAGAGGAACTTTACGAGAGGTCTCCGGTTAGTGGTTACATAACACGAACTGAAGTGGCTCCTAAAAAAAGTGGCGACTATAGTTTTGATGGTCCCCAAACTGCCAAATCGTATAGTTTTACAACAGGGGCGTTTCAAGGACTAGGAGGTAGTAACTTACCTCCTAGCGGCTACGTCGGAAAGTCTATTACAGTGCCTCCTATGGCGAACAGCGATGATCTAGGTTTCAACGGTTTTCCAAACGAACGGCCGAGAGAAACTTTTCAGAATGGAAACCCGATTGAGCGGTTTCACAACGAAAGGTCGAGAGATATTTTTGGCGGTGAAAGATCATCAAAGCAGAATTTTGCAAACGAAAGGTCAAGAGATCTTCATGTGAATGGAAAGTCGAAAGAGTTCGATACTTACACTGAGAGGTCAAGAGACTTGAGAAATGACGCGAGTGCAGGGATCACCCCTCAGACATTAGAAGTTGAATATGAAGATGAAGAAAGCGGGAGCAGTTCGGGTGAAGACGATGATGGAAATGGAGATGATGTTGACGTCGATCACAATGACGGAAATAGACGAGATAGTCAGTTGGAGAGATCGTTTAGCGAGTTGCAGAATAGTACGCAGGTATGTTTTGATTGTTATGGATACAGTGCAAACATTCAATAGGGGAAAATTACGAAAAGTGAAAAAATAGTGCAAACATCCAAAAAACAGCTGTGTTTGTCCAAAGATTCGAAAGTTTTCAAAAAGTAATATTTCAAACCTTCACTTCTCTACATTGTTCGACCGACCAATCTTACTTTCTGTAGATCAGAAATTGACTGCGGATTCGAAATTTTAGGTGAGATAGGGTTTAGGATAGGTAAGTTATGTTTTTAATAAATGCTTTAAAAGACGCCACCCACTCACAAAAATCCCAGACAGGCATTCGGCCTATGATTTAAATCTTTTACTGGGGGTGCGCTCCCCATCACTTATCAAAACTTCAACGAGGAATGCATAATACTACATAGTATTGTTTAGGCCGTAGAGATGCAATTCAGACAAGCTGAAGATAGATGCGCCAGTTTGGAACAACAACTCACTTCAATGCAGAGACTAGTCGACGATCATAAAAAGTTCACTGAAGACATTATGGTCAAACCAGCACAAAACTCAAACAGAAACACGAAGCTCGGACCTTCTAAAGCTATTTCATCGAGCTCATTACCAGCTACCAAAGAAAAAAGTAAAGCAAAAAACCAGAAAGGTTCTGGAAGACGCAGTGCTAAAAGCTCGCGAAGCGCGAGCCCAAACGAAAGCTTAGACGAAAGGCGTTCCGAAAAGGCTTACAGAGGAAGTAAACACGAATATACAGACAACAGTTCAGTCAAAGGTCGTCACGTTTCTTTCCAGCAAGGCGGACCTAAAATTGCGAGAAAAGATTTGATCAAACCAAGAAGTAGAAGTGCTGATAGAATAATCGCTGGCAAAAATAATCACCAAGGCTGTGGTCATTACCACGCGAAGTTTTCAGAATTGCCGTTTGTTTGTGGAACTTCAACTAATCCAAGTCATTCAGTTAATGTGAACTTGCAAAGGGTTTTAGCAGCACTTAAAATGCATTCGTCAGCTTGTCAAAGCGCAGGAGTTACTGGTAACATTGTTAGCAATATGAAGCCACCTTCCGGAAAAAGAGGAAAGAAAAAGAAGAAAAAAGTAGCTAGTCAAAATCAAAGACCAAATAGTTCATGTAGTATGTCGTATTCCGAAGAGTTTACGCCTAAAGATAACAGTAGTCAACCTACTTTAACTACAGCTACAAGAACTAAAAAGTGTGATTTTACAAGTGAAGAAAGTATGAAACAGTTAGTGAGTGATTTGTATCACGAGTTTGAAGAATTAGCGATACAGTATGAAGAAATTAACCAAGAGCGTGAACTAACCAGAGACCAGCAGTTGGCCGTTGAATTGTCACGTGAACATATGATAATACGAAAGAAAATGGAAGCGAAACAAACTCAAATGGACAAAGTTGAAAGTCACTTGAAAGCTTTGAAAGACCAACAGCCGAAGAAGAATACAGCTTGTAGAAAGAAAACAAAAAAAGCAGTTGGGAAAGTGCCAAAAAATCCGGATGGAGGACCTAAATTTGATACGAGCTCAGATTTGTTGAAAAATATGCAAAAACTTCAAAGTTCTTTGCGAAGAGATGATGTGAAATGGGATTTTTGAAACATTTTTACATCGAATTTTTGCACTGATTTGGTACCGAAATTTGTAAATATGTACTTACAATTATAGTTGAATGCATCTTGTGTTTCATTTTATAATTAGAATTTTAGTATGACCTTGAGTCTTAATCAAACCTCATCACAACTAATATATGTTACAAGTTCAGCTCTCAAGTTAACTGTGATCTAGTCAAAATGGTTGAATTGTTCAGTGACCATGCGATGATCTAAATTTCGGGTGAGTTTGTAAAAGCAAGTTACCACCGCCAGAAGAACTAAATCGAAGGCTTGGTTGTTTCAAACCAGATCTAAATGCGTTTCTGGGCTACTTATTCAAAGAAACAATTGCAGATACGTTTTTCTCGAGGTTTGCCAAGATTTGCCTCTAATCTAATCAGTGTTTTCTCTGAAGTTACAAAGTCTTTAGACCACCCGAGCTGAGATATAAGGTGCATTAAGAATATAGTCTCTAAAATTTGCATTAACAGCAAGTTCGAAAAGCTCAAAAATAATATTGTTGTAGAGTTTTTATTTTAAAATCTGGATAAAAAATTTTCGCGTACGATGGTTTTTTATTCCAAACTCGGAAACCTAAGTCAGCTTGAAAGTGGCCAAGCGTGTAATAATAACCAGGCACTTTCAGTCGTGATCAACTCAATAAACGAATGGAAAGCACTTATTTAAATCAAGTGGTCTTAAAAGAAAAATTTGCTCAAATTCAGATATAAATTTTTTGACAAATTGACGTCAAGTGCATCTTTTAATTAATGTTAGCATTTTTGCTTATGCCAACATTAATGAAAAACGGTTATTAAAACTTAAATAAAAAAAGTTAAATAGTGCTTTGCACGGGATTCGTGATTCCACACAAACATGGCAAACTAGCTTTCAGAAATTGAGACGGAAAAAAAGATTTACCAAAAAGTTTCAAACGAATGCTTCGAGCATTGTGCAAATATTCCTGGAAAGACAACTGCCATTGTAAAACTAACAAAATTTAAAAATTGGTACAAAAGAAAACGCGTTTACCCGTTCTTCCAAAAATCCCCCCTGAAAACACGCATAATAAATTTGATTTGCTCTTCAAACGATGCAATGTGAAACAATAAAGTCAATGCAATATAAAACAAAAACATAGTCTAAAAAAGGCATGAAAAACTGAAAAAAAATCAAATCGGAGCTGAAAGAAGTATGTTCCGATTCCAAAACGGCTCCTAGTTTCAAGCGCAATTACAAAATTGGTTGGTTTTAATAAAAATGCAGCGCTGATATCATATTCTTTGCGTCGATTCATCTTGGAAAAATGCAAAGGTCGACTCCAGAAAAATTACTAGTGCTTTTCATCTCATTTGCCAACATGCGTATCTGATCAAGAGAAATAATTTGAGCATGTCTGTCTGGTAAACTTCCCTAAAAGTCAAAATTTTGTTCTTTAGTAGTTTCGGGCTAAAGAAATTTCAGTGCCAAAAATTTTTAGTGTCAAGACTTTTTCTTTGCAAGTTTTTTGTCCAAGTTTTTTCGACTTAGTTAAAATTCATAGTTTTCAATTGAATGCAAATTTACATTATTTTCAAGGCATAATTATCCTCAATTGTAACTTCATTTGAGTCAACTGCATGAAAGTTTTATTATATCTGCTTTTCAATAATTGTCTGGGTTAGTTAATATATTTGACAAAGTAGTGCCAAACTTGGTGCTGCCAAAGTTTGGTTGATTTTTTTAGTAATCGGCCAATTAGAGAGCAGTATAATGGATATAAAGAGATACAAATTGTTTTTTAATCTAATTGAAAATTTATTAAATGGCGACCGAACGTTTTCCACTAGTCTCAGATCAAATGGTCGGAGCAAAAGGTTTTAAAAAAATCAGTTAGCTCGGTCACGATTCCAACTTTCTGTTGACTATGTTGTGGAACTTCTAACACACTAATTTTATCAACTAAACAATAACTTAAATCAAATCATAATCAGATCGTTTTCTTCCTCATTCAACCTCTGTCCAGATTATTTTCTCGTTTTTTTGAAAAATTTTAATAAGAAAATTTTCAACTCGAAATTTCCATGCTGAGAAAAAATAGCAATCTATTTTGCAAAAAATGTTTTTTTTTTACCCAGTTTTTACATCACAAACGTTATGAAGCCAAACTGTGCAATGGATAGGAGACAATTTGGTGTGGGTAGGTCTCTGGGGTTCAGAAAGTTGAAAAATTTTCATCACTATCAAAAGAAGCACAAGAACAAAAAAAGATCAAAAGGGCGGAATCCATTTACAAATTACAAAATACACAGTTAAACCTTTTAATGAAGGGATGATTTTCATGTTATTGCCTCTTAAAATATAAGTATGAAAATGTAATGTACTACGGTTGAGGCAAATGGGGAGCAATAGTAAAAAAAAACTGCTATTTTATGATTTTTTTAAATGATTTTTTCTTAAATGTGCATCTTAGATGATGGCTCTATTTGCAACACAAGCAGTTGATTTTTTGAATCTTTGTACATATAAGTAATAACTTTTGAGCTCTTTCAATTCATGTTTTTTTAAAAATAAATGACTAAATAAGAGATTTTTTACTATATTAAGAATGTATACAAGTTTAGCTAGATTAATAAAAAACGGAAAGAAGAGCTAAATTTGAATGAAAAATTTTCTGTCAAAATTTATTTCTACTTCGCAGTTTTTTATAGATTTCTTAGAAAAAAGATTGCACTTCCTTTTCAGTTTTTTATTTCTCGACTTTCTCTTCCTGCCATTTAATAGATTATGTAAAGTAAAAGTTGTAGCTAAATTGCTAGTTAGACTTTTTTGGTCAAAAACGGCTATTTACTTATATTTAAACCTTTATCCGAATGTCAAGTTTCAGTAACGTTGTTTTTAAGGAAATTTTCTGAAGTCAAAAAGAATATAAACTTGTTAACGAAATTGTCATTTTCAAGTCCTCAAACTTGCTCCTCAATTAACGAGTAACAATTGAGTCCGCAAACAGATACATTCGAGATTTAAAATGTCTAGATTTAGCCTAGTGGCGTGCGCTGAATAATTAGAGTCGTTTTTTGTGTTTTTTTGGTCAAATTAAATTATTTGAGCTCTAAAAATACCATTTTTGCTTTTAAAAAATTTTCTCCTCAATTCTGATTATATTTCGAATAATTTTCCCTTACATTGCCATCTATTTGTATGATTCCAGTTGTCGAAAGTTTCAAAAAATTCTCTCTTGGGTACTTCTTTTTTTGGTTACAGTGAGACGATCAGCTGAAAACTTTCAAGGTTGGTACCATTTTTGAGGCTCAGAAATTTTTTTCTTATTCAGAGCTGTTTTTATCTTTAAGCTTTTCAACTTAAAAAAAAAGTTGATTAAAGTATAATTGAAACTGAATGGAACTTTTGAATTTGCCGGGGAGTCTGCTGTCCGATTTTACATTCATCGATTTTTAAACACAAATTTTCTGCTATACTTTGATAATTTAATCAAATTAGATCCGTGTTTTAGCTACTTTATCTAATAAGAATCTAAACTTTATGGGCAGATTGAGTGAAAAGGAAAACATGCGCCGAATAATCAACTTTTTTCAAAAAGCTTTTAAACTGTTTTTTACTTCAGAAAAATCCGAGAAAGGGTTTAACGCAGAGACGAAGCCGAGCTTTAGCTAGTTAGTTAGGCAGTTTGCTAGTTCAAGTTTCAGAACTTCAAAGTTACAAGTTTCACGTATACTACAGCACAAACGATTAAAACCTTTTATCGCTCTTCATACGATGTGATATGGTGGTTGAAAAGTAAAATATTAGGCAAAACCTTTCAGTTTTTAGAATCTGACCTGAAGGCGTTTTTTTTGGTTTGAATAGATGTTGCTAATAGATTTTTGAAAACATTCTGCCCGTCTGATACTTTTTACCCGAAAAAAATGAGGTTTTCGATTGTTGATGCTTTCTCTCATGAAATTCATAAAGAATTGTACATAATAGCTCTCAAGTTCAATGTCCTACATATAATATATCAAATTCAAGGTCAATTGTTGTGGATAAAGAAAGCTAACAAAACCTGATAATTTAAAAGGTGCTCAGCTAAAAGTAAGGAAGTAAATCCATAAAAATTTCATCAATGATTGTTTTAATACCGCAAAATTCAATTTGCATCGTTTTTAATTGTTAAAAACATAACATGATGAGCTAGTTCACAGAAAATGAGACCAAAGCTGAAAAAAATCATATATTAGTCTCGAACGAAGTTCCTGTTGGAGCAATTGAGAAAAAATGCTAGAGTTGAGTTAGCATTAGTTTGAAGACAAGGAAGACATAACAAAACCGAAAACACTTCGGTAGACGCTCATTGAGCCGAAAGTTGTTCTGTAATGATTTGAGCCTTAAAACTTTTTGTAACTAGAAGTTGATAAATTTTCTTCCAGCACATTCACACAGACGCGAATTTTTGCCTTGAAACCAGAGTACATGTAGTTTTTAGGCGAATTTTTCAGTGGTAACAGCTTGCACATAATTGTTTCAAAGTTCAAGCTCAAAATTGCTTTCACGTGAAAATAAACAACATCATGGTTACTGATCAAGGATAACAGGGCTACTAAATTTTGCTTTAAAACAACGCTAGTTGAAGCGTTTTAGCCGTTATACAATGAACCAAAGCCACTCGAATAGAGTTAACGCTTCAAGTCAAGATTTAAAAAAAAAACTAGATCCAAGAAAAAGGTTAGTCTTTGTCGCATAGATGATCAACTTTTATTTTTTTTATGAAAACGCAAGTATTTTTATGTTGGCCACTTTTACAGATGTTTCGACCACCTTTACAAAAAACTACTAGTGTTCAAGGTCAAAATTGTTATCGCGTACAAATTATTATTTCGGCGTCATTGAACGTGGATGAAGAATCTTATATTACTCTGCAAACTGTTGTGATTTAGTATTTTAGTATCTCTTAACCTTGACCTCTATAGATTAATCAAGTACCAGTTAATATTTACTCTACGAAGTCCAGTGGACTTCGCGTCACTAGTTGCTCTTTTAAGACATCGGTCAGTTTTAATTGACACATTAATTTATTCCCTTTTAAACTTAGTTAGTTAGCATAGTTACCAGTGGTATTTCTATACTTTTATTATGGCGCAGTCAACAACTGATTCGAATCTGCGGGGAATAACCGCCTTTTGGTCAAACCATACAGTAGAACCCCCCACCCAATGGAACAACTGGATATACCAATTTCATCTGGCTATCATTGCTAAGGAAAATCTAGATATAGACAATCTAAAGGAACCATTGGAAGGGGAGACAACAAAACCAGTCCTAGAAGGCGCCCAGGAGTCAGAAACTGACCCACAGAGGAAAGCCAGGGAAGCCAGAAATAATGAGACCTGCGAGCATTTGTCGCGAGCGTTATTCAATCAAAAATATTTCTCATAAAAATTCAGCATCTTACTTTTTTTCTGAGTACTACCAGTTTGTGTATTTTTTTTTAAATTTTCGAGTCAAAAATATGTCTACGTAAAATTTATGACTCTCATGGTTAATCTGCTAGTTTTGCTATTGTTTTCTTCTACATCAAAATTATTACTTTAATTTCGTGCACAGGCAAAACGAAACTTTACAACAATGGAGATTCATTACAAACAAATCCTGACAAACTATTTGACATTAAATGAAACCAAAGCTACGAAAAGTGGTGAAGAAATCAAGTTGGCTTCAAAACTTTTTCTTTTCGAGACAAGACAAACAATTGACAAACACATATGGCGGCGTTAAATTATTAGTAATAAACAGAATTTAAAGAACGATTACAAAACAGAAAAAACTTGTCACACAGAGGCGAAGCAGAGCTTCCCATTACTTGCGATACAACACAATTATAAGAAAGCATGAGTCGGAAAAAGGAAAAATGATTACAAAACTAGGTGAACCAAAACTTTCGTATGTCTCAATCGAGGACACCCAGGGCGCAGCTAAACCTGGAGGTAAATATTTTTTATTTGTTTGAATTTGTTACACTGATGAGGGAGGAAATGCGTAATTACAAAAATTAGACTTCGCACAAAACCTTAGTTGTTTCTCAACTAAAATAAATGAAAAGAGTCAAAACTACTGAAGTTTTGGAGTTTTTCCAACGACCTAGCTTTTTTCATACAATCATCAAGGTTAGCAGCATTTGCAGGAAAAATTCGCGCCACCGCTTTGTTCGGTGAGAGTTTTATCTCAAACTTCATAGGGTAGATTTTTGGCATAACTAGTGTTGGCTACTTTATCTAGTTTTGTATGTTTAAGATTAGTAACCTTAAAAGGCATCATTTGAATGGCGAAAACAAGATTTCATATGTATATGTATGAATTGCATGACAAAGAGTTTTCAGTGGCAAAGAATTGTACTGATACAGATTTTTTTGATCCCGACAAGTTTCTGTCCAAATTTTTTCGACTTCGTTCGAGACAACTGCTGCATGAAAAAAAATATTATCTCTTTCATTATTTTGTCCAGATTAGTTAATTATTTAGAAAAAAGAAAATTAGAGGCAAATTGTAAATAGAATATTTTAAGAAGCCAATTTTTTTATGTAGGCCTTTTTTACAGATGAGGTGATCACTTTCACAAAAAACCTTTAGTGTTCAAATTCAAAAAATAAATCACGTATAGATTTTTAACTTCGTAATCCTTGAAGCTGAAAAAAAACCTAAATCAAGTCAGTAAAGAACGCTATATAATTAGTTTGAGCCGTTTTACATAAGATTGAGACCGTTTGAGACGAATAAACGCTTCAGGCAAACTTTATTTAAGAATCTAAGATGTCAGTTTAAAGTTTTAAATAGCGTTTACTGCAAGATTTATCCAATTAAAAATATTTCTCTTCTAAAAAAAACAAAACCTTTCTTTTTTCCAAGTATTAGCAACTGTTACAGCGTTTTCTTTTTCAAGATTTGACGTCAAAATTGCTTCTAAGTAAAAAAACTTGAATTCACAGTTATTCTGCTGAGTTTGGTATTGTGCTCTTTCATATCAAAAATTTGATTTCAATTTCTTCCACCGGCAAAACGGAATTTTGCACCAATGGAGTTTCATTGAAAACAAATCCTGACAAGTTCCCATTTGACATAAAATGAAACCAAAGCTACGAAAAGTGGTGAAAAAATCATGTTGATCTCATAAACATTTGATTTTGGGACAAATAATCGACAAATATAAATGGCAGCGTTAAATTATTATCAAGAATAGAATTTACAGAACGGTAACTAATCAGACATAACTAGTCACACAGAGGCGAAGCGGAGCTTCGCACTACTTGCGTTATACCACAATCATAAGACAGCATGAGTCGGAAAAATGATTACAAAACTAGATAAACCAAAACTTTCGTATGTCTCAATCGAGGACACCTAGGGCGCAGCTAAAGCTGGAGGTAAATTTTTGTTATTTGTTTGAATTTGTTACACTGATGAGGGAGGAAATGCGTAATTACAAAAATTAGACTTTGCACAAAACCTTAGTTGTTTCTCAACTAAAATAAATGAAAAGAGTCAAAACTGCTGAAGTTTTGGAGTTTTTCCAACGACCTAGCTTTTTTCATACAATCGTCAAGGTTAGCAGCTTTTGCAGGAAAAATTCGCGCCACCGCTTAGTGTTGGCTACTTTAACTTAAGATAAGTAACCTTAAATGGAATCATTTGAATGGCGAAAATAAGATTTCAATTGTATGTGTATGAATTTCGTGACAAAGAATTTTCAGTGGCAAAGAATTTTAATGACACAGATTTTTTTGATCCCGACAAGTTTCTGTCCAATTTTTTTCGACTTTGTAAAAATTTCATTATTTCCGATGGCTGACATTTTACAGACAACTTCAAGGCATAATTATCCTCAATTTTAACTTCGTTCGAGACAACTGCTGCATGATATTATATCTTTCATTATTTTGTCCGGATTATTTAATCATTTAGAAAATAGAAAATTAGAGGCAAATTGAAAATAGAAAATTGAAAGAAGCAAATTTTTTTATATTGGCCTGTTTTACAGATGAGCTCATCACTTTCACAAAAAAACCTTTAGTGTTCAAAATCAAAATACCAATCACGTATAGATTTTAACTTCGTCATCCTTGAAGCTGAAAAAATAACCTAAATCTTGTCAGTAAAGCACGCTATAAAAATTGTTTGAGCCATTTTACTTAGGGTTGAGACCGTTTGAGACGAATAAACGCTTCAGTCAAATTTTATTTAAGAATCTAAGATGTCAGTTTAAAGTTTTAAGTAGTGTTTACTGCAAGAGTTATCCAATTAAAAATGTTTCTCTTCTAAAAAATAAAACCTTTTTTTTTTTTTTAAAATTAGCATTTGTTACAGCGTTTTCTTTTCAAGTTTTGAAGTCAAAATTAATTCTACTGAAATTTTTTGAATTCACAGTTATTCTGCTGAGTTTGTTATTGTTCTCTTTTATATCAAAATTTTGATTTCAATTTTTTACACAGGCAAAACGGAACTTTGCACCAATGGAGTTTCATTGAAAACAAATCCTGACAAGCTTCTATTTGACATAAAATAAAACCAAAGCTACGAAAAGTGGTGAAAAATCATGTTGGTCTCATAAACATTTGATTTTTGGACAAATAATTGACAAATATAAATGGCAGCGTTAAATTATTAAAAAGAATAGAATTTACAGAACCGTAACTAATCCGACAAAATTAGTCACACAGAGGCGAAGCGGAGCTTCGCACTACTTGCGATACAACACAATCCTAAGAAAGCATGAGTCGGAAAAATGATTCCAAAACTAGATTGATGTCAATCTAGATTCATGTCTCAATCGAGGACACCTAGGGCGCAGCTAAACCTGGAGGTAATTATTTTTTATTTGTTTGAATTTGTTACACTGATGAGGTAGGAAATGCGTAATTACAAAAATCAGACTTTGCACAAAACCTTAGTTGTTTCTCAACTAAAATAAATAAAAAGAGTCAAAACTACTGAAGTTTTGGAGTTTTTCCAACGGCCTAGCTTTTATGAACAATCATCAAGGTTAGCAGCATTTGCAGGAAAAATTCGCGGCACCGCTTTGTTCGGTGAAAGTTTTATCTCAAACTTCATAGGGTAGATTTTTGGCATAACTAGTGTTGGCTACTTTATCTAGTTTTGTATGTTTAAGATTAGTAACCTTAAATGGCATCATTTGAATGGCGAAAACAAGATTTCATTTGTATGTGTATGAATTTTGTGACCAAGTTTCTGTCCAAATTTTTTCGACTTTGAAAAATTTCAATATTTCCAATGGGTGAAATTTTACAGACAACTTCAAGGCATAATTATCGTCAATTTTAACTTCGTTCGAGACAACTGCTGCATGAGAAAAATTATTCATTCTTTCATTATTTTGTCCGGATTAGTTAATTATAGAAAACTAGAGGCAAATTAAAAATAGACAAATTTAAAGAAGCAATTTTTTTATGTTGGCCTTTTTTACAGATGAGGTGATCACTTTCACAAAAAACCTTTAGTGTTCAAGATCGAAATAGCATTCACGTATAAATTTTTAACTTCGTCATCCTTGAAGCCGAAAAAATAACCTAAATCTAGTCAGCAAAGCACGCTTTATAAATTGTTTGAGCCATTTTACATAGGGTTGAGACCGTTTGAGACAAATAAACGCCTCAAGCAAACTTTATTTAATAATCTAAGATGTCAGTTTAAAGTTTTAAATAGTGTTTACCGCAAGATTTATCCAATTAAAAATATTTCTCTTCTGAAAAAAAACAAAACCTTTCTTTTTTCCAAGTATCAGCAACTGTTACAGCGTTTTCTTTTTCAAATTTTGACGTCAAAATTGCTTCTACGTAAATTTTTTTTTTGAATTCACAGTTAATAGCGTTTAACGTACCTCCGGTGCTTCGAAAACTCAATGGCCATCTGCAGAAATTTGGAGGCCAGATAGTCAACCACTGAGAGCACCCTACTATTTACCCTAACGATAAAATCAATGAGTCATTCGCCAACAGGCGTATCTGATCAAGAGAAATAATTTGAGCATGTCTGTCTTGTGAACTTACCTAAAAATCAAACTTTTGTTCTTTAATAGTTTTGGCTACTTTAAGTTTTGTAACCTTAAATAGCGTCGTTTGAATGGCGATAGCAAATTTTCATTTGTATGTGCATATTTCGGGCTAAAAAAACTTCAGTGCCAAAAATTTTTTGGTGTCAAGACTTCTTCTTTGCAACAAGTTTCTGTCCAAGTTTTTTCGACTTAGTTAAAGTTCATAGTTTTCAATTGAAAGCAAATTTACATGATTTTCAAGGCATAATTATCCTCATTATAACTTCATTTGAGACAACTGCATGAAACTTTTATTATATCTGTTTTTCAATAATTGTCCGAGTCAGTTAATATTTTTGACAAAGTAGTGCCAAACTTGGTGCTGCCAAAATCTGGTTGATTTTTTTCTAGTATTTGGCCATTTAGAGAGCAGTATAATGGATATAAAGAGATATAAATTGTTTTTTAATCTAATTGAAAGTTTACTAAATGGCCGGCCACCGAAAGTTTTCCACTAGTCTCAGATCAAATGGTTGGAGCCAAAGGTTTTTAAAAAAATCAATTAGCTCGGTCACGATTCCAACTTTCTGTTGACTATGTTGTGCATTTTCTAACTCACTTATTTTATCAACTAAACAATAAATTAAATCAAATCATAATCAAATTGTTTCCTTCCTCATTCAACCTCTGTCCAGATTATTTTCTCGTTTTTTTGAAAAATTTTAATAAGAAAATTTTCAACTCGAAATTGCCATACTGAGATAAAATAGCAATCTGTTTTGTAAAAAGTGTTTTTAACAAGTTTTTACATCACAAACATTACGAGGCCAAACTGTGCAATGGATAGGAGACAATTTGGTGTTGGTAGGTCTCTGGGGTTCAGAAAATTTAAAAATTTTCATCACTATCAAAAGAAGCACAAGGACAAAAAGGGCGGAGTCCATTTACAAATTACAAAATACACAATTAAACCTTTTAATGAAGGGATGATTTTCATGTTATTACCTTTTAAAATATAAGTATGAAAATGCAATGTACTACGGTTGAGGCAAATGGGGAGCAATAGTAAAAAAAAAAAGCTGCTCTTTTATTAGATTTTTTCAATGAATTTTTCATAAATGAGCATCTAAAATGATGGCTCTATTTGCAACACAAGCAGTTGATTTTTTGAATCTTTGTACAAAAAAGTAATAACTTTTGAGCTCTTTCAATTCACCCTTTTTTGAAAATTAATTGACTAAATAAGAGATTAATTACTATATTCCGAATGTATAAAAGTTTTAGCTAGGTTAATAACAAACCGAAAGAAGAGCTTGATTTTAAAGCAAAAAAATTCTCTCTTGTGTACGTTTTTGTTGGTTACAGTGAGACGATCAGCTGAAAAATTTCAAGAGCGCTGCCTTTTTTGAGGCTCAGAAATTTTTTCTTATTTAGAGCTGTTTTTATCTTTAAGCTGCTCAGCTAAAAAAAATTGACTAAAGTATAATTGAAACTGAATGGAACTTTTGAATTTGCCAGAGAGTGCTGTCCAATTTTACATTCATCGATTTTTAAACACAAATTTTATGCTATACTTCGATAATTTAATCAAATTAGATCCGTGTTTTAGCTACTTTATCTAATAAGAATCTAAACTTTATGGGCAGATTGAGTGAAAAGGAAAACATGAGCCGAATAATAAACTTTTTTCAAAATGCTTTAAAATCCGAGAAAGGGTTTAAACGCAGAGCCGAAGCCGAGCTTTAGCTAGTTAGTTAGGCAATTTGCTCAAATTTCAGAAATTCAAAGCTTACAAGTTTCACATAAACTACAGCACAAACGATTAAAAGCTTTTATTGCCCTTCATACGATGCGATATGGTGATTGAGTAAATAAAACTTTAGGCAAAACCTTTCAGTTTTTAGAATTTGATCTGAAGGCGTTTTTTTTTTTGATTTGAATAGATGTTGCCAATAGATTTTTGAAAACATTCTGCCCGTCTGATACTTTTTACCCGAAAAAAATGAGGTTTTCGATTGTTGATGCTTTCTCTCATGAAATTCATAAAGAATTGTACATAATAGCTCTCAATTTCAATGTCCTACATATAATATATCAAATTCAAGGTCAATTGTCGTGGATAAAGAAAGCTAACAAAACTTGATCATTTAAAATGTGCTCAGCTAAAAGTAAGGAAGTAGAGCCATAAAAACTTCTTCCATGATTGTTTTTATACCGGAAAAATTAATTTTCGCACCATTTTTAATTTAAAAATAATTATTTCAATTAGCAAAACAACAACTGAAGCATGAAACCAAGATAGCACCGGGAGTGAAAGAGAGCACCATATGGGAAAAATATCAGATAAAAAGGCCGTTAATTGTTAAAAACATAACATGACAAACTAGTTCACAAAAAATGAGACCACAGCTGAAAAAAATTCCATTTGTTAGTCTCGAACGAAGTTGATGTTGGAGCAATTGAGAAAAAATGCTAGAGTTGAGTTTGCATTAATTTAAAGATAACGACGACTTAACAAAACCGAAAACACTGCGGTAAACGCTCATTGAGCCGAAAGTTGTTCTGTAATGATTTGAGCCTTAAAACTTTTTGTAACCAGAAGTTGATAAGTGTTCCTCCAGCACATTCACACAGACGCGATTTCTGCCTTGAAACCAGGGTACATGTAGTTTTTAGGCGAATTTTTCAGTGGTAACAGCCTGCACACAATTGCTTCAAAGTTCAAGCTCAAAATTGCTTTCACGTGAAAATAATCAACATCATGGTTACTGATCAAGGATAAAAGGGCTACTAAATTTTGCTTTAAAACAACGCTAGTTGAAGCGTGTTAGCCGTTATACAATGAACCAAAGCCACTCGAATAGAGTTAACGTTTCAAGTAAAGATTTAGCAAAACTGAAACTAGATCCAAGAAAAAGGTTAGTCTTTGTCGCATAGATGATCAACTTTTGTTTTTTTTATGAAAACGCAAGTATTTTTATGTTGGCCACTTTTACAGATGTTTCGACCACTTTTACAAAAAACTACTAGTGCTCAAGGTCAAAATTGTTATCGCGTACAAATTTTTATTTCGGCGTCATTGAACGTGGATGAAGAATCTTATATTAGTCTGCAAACTGTTGTGATTTAGTATTTTAGTATCTCTTAACCTTGATCTCTATAGATTAATCAAGTACCAGTTAATGTTTACTCTACGAAGTCCAGTGGACTTTGCGTCACTAGTTGCTCTTTTAAGACATCGGTCAGTTTTAATTGACACATTAATTTATTCCCTTTTAAACTTAGTTAGTTAGCATAGTTACCAGCGGTATTTCTATACTTTTATTATGGCGCAGTCAACAACTGATTTGAATCTGCGGGGAATAACCGCCTTTTGGCCAAACCATACAGTGGAACCCCCCACGCAATGGAACAACTGGATATACCAATTTCATCTGGCTATCAATGCTAAGGAAAATCTAGATATAGACAATCTAAAGGAACCATTGGAAGGGAAGACAACAAAACCAGTCCTAGAAGGCGCCCAGCAGTCATAAACTGACCCACAATTGAAAGCCAGGGAGGCCAGAACAAAAGAGGCCATGCGATTTTACGAGCACGCGGAAGATAAAAGATTAGCAGAAGAGAAACGAAAATTCGGAGAATGAGGAGATATGAGGCCGACAAAAAAGTAAGATCAATCTTATACTTGGCCTTAGGAGCGGAAGGAAAGAGAGTCTTTGCTCAAAAACACTCAAGGGTGAAAGTCCTAGGAATCTCGTTCAAAGAATTTTTCCAACTAGTAGAAGCTGCATTTATCAAACCGACAAATATAACATTTGAACGATATAAACTGTAGGAAGCAAGGATAGGGAATCCTTTGAACAATTCTGGGGCGCACTATCAGATTTAGCGAGATCATGTGAAATTGGAATCAACGCAGAACAGGAGTGGACCAGACATGTATTTATTTTTAACATGAAAAACTGTGACTTATAACGTAGATTACTTTCGGAAACTATTAATCCAGTGGATGCACTCAACCAAGCCATAATCGTCGAAAAAGGCTACTAAAACCATCTGAAATTAACAAACATGACAGAGGAAAGCCAGGGAGGCCAGAAATAATGAGACCATGCGAGCATTTGTCGCGAGCGTTATTCAATCAAAACTATTTCTCATAAAAATTCAGCATCTTACTTTTTTTCTGAGTACTACCAATTTGTGTATTTTTTTAAAAAAATTTTCGAGTCAAAAATGTGTCTACGTAAAATTTATGACTCTCATGGTTAATCTGCTAGTTTTGCTATTGTTTTCTTCTACATCAAAATTATTATTTTAATTTCGTGCACAGGCAAAACGAAACTTTGCACCAATGGAGATTCATTACAAACAAATCCTGACAAACTATTTGACATTAAAAGAAACCAAAGCTACGAAAAGTGGTAAAGAAATCAAGTTAACTTCAAAACTTTTTCTTTTCGAGACAAGACAAACAATTGACAAAAACATATGGCGGCGTTAAATTATAAGCAATAAACAGAATTTGAAGAAAGATAACAAAACAGAAAAAAAATGTCACACAGAGGCGAAGCAGAGCTTCCCACTACTTGCGATACAACACAATTATAAGAAAGCATGAGTCGGAAAAGGGAAAAATTATTACAAAAATAGGTGAACCAAAACTTTCGTATGTCTCAATCGAGGACACCTAGGGCGCAGCTAAAACTGGAGGTAAATATTTTTTTATTTGTTTGAATTTGTTACACTGATGAGGGAGGAAATGCGTAATAACAAAAATTAGACTTTGCACATAACCTTAGTTGTTTCTCAACTGAAATAAATGAAAAGAGTCAAATTTACTGAAGTATTGGAGTTTATCTCAAACTTCATAGGGTAGATTTTTGGCATAACTAGTGTTGGCTACTTTATCTAGTTTTGTATGTTTAAGATTAGTAACCTTAAATGGCATCCTTTGAATGGCGAAAACAAGATTTAATTTGTATGTGTATGAAGTGCGTGACAAAGAATTTTCAGTGGCAAAGAATTTTGATGACACAGATTTTTTTGATCCCGACAAGTTTCTGTCCAAATTTTTCGACTTTGTAAACATTTCTTTATTTCCGATGGCTGACATTTTACAGACAACTTCAAGGCATAATTATCCTCAATTTTAACTTCGTTCGAGACAACTGCTGCATGAAAAAAAAATATTATCTCTTTCATTATTTTGTCCAGATTAGTTAATTATTTAGAAAATAGAAAATTAGGGGCGAATTGTAAATAGAATAATTTAAGAAGCCAATTTTTTTATATAGTTCTTTTTTACAGATGAGGTGATCACTTACACAAAAAAACCTTTAGTGTTCAATTTCAAAAAATGAATCACGTATAGATTTTTAACTTCGTCATCCTTGAAGCTGAAAAAAAACCTAACTCAAGTCAGTAAAGCACGCTATATAAATAGTTTGAGCCGTTTTACATAGGGTTGAGACCGTTTGAGACGAATAAACGCTTCAGGCAAATTTTAATTAAGAATCTAAGATGTCAGTTTAAAGTTTTAAATAAAGTTTAACGCAAGATTTATCCAATTAAAAATATTTCTCTTCTAAAAAAACAAAACCTTTCTTTTTTCCAAAAATTAGCAACTGTTACAGCGTTTTCTTTTTCAAGATTTGATTTGACGTCAAAATTGCTTCTAAGTAAAAAAAACTTGAGTTCACCGTTATTCTGCTGAGTTTGGTATTGTGCTCTTTCATATCAAAGTTTTGATTTCAATTTCTTCCACCGGCAAAACGGAACTTTGCACCAATGGAGTTTCATTGAAAACAAATCCTGACAAGCTCCTATTTGACATAAAATGAAACCAAAGCTACAAAAAGTGGTGAAAAAATCATGTTGATCTTATAAACATCTGATTTTGGGACAAATAATCGACAAATATAAATGGCAGCGTTAAACTATTATCAAGAATAGAATTTACAGAACGGTAACTAATCAGACATAACTAGTCACACAGAGGCGAAGCGGAGCTTCGCACTACTTGCGTTATACCACAATCATAAGAAAGCATGAGTCGGAAAAATGATTACAAAACTAGGTAAACCAAAACTTTCGTATGTCTCAATCGAGGACACCTAGGGCGCAGCTAAACCTGGAGGTAAATATTTTTTATTTGTTTGAATTTGTTACACTGATGAGGGAGGAAATGCGTAATTTTAAAAATTAGACTTTGCACAAAACCTTAATTGTTTCTCAACTAAAATAAATGAAAAGAGTCAAAACTGCTGAAGTTTTGGAGTTTTTCCAACGACCTGGCTTTTTTCATACAATCGTCAAGGTTAGCAGCTTTTGCAGGAAAAATTCGAGCCACCGCTTTGTTCGGTGAGAGTTTTATCTCAATATTCATAGGGTAGATTTTTGGCATAACTAGTGTTGGTTTCTTTAACTTAAGATAAGTAACCTTAATTGGCATCATTTGAATGGCGAAAATAAGATTTCAATTGTATGTGTTTGAGTTTCGTGACAAAAAATTTTCAGTGGCAAAGAATTTTAATGACACAGATTTTTTTGATCCCGACAAGTTTCTGTCCAAATTTTTTCGACTTTTTTAAAAATTTCTTTATTTCCGATGGCTGACATTTTACAGACAACTTCAAGGCATAATTATCCTCAATTTTAACTTCGTTCGAGACAACTGCTGCATGAACAAAATATTATCTCTTTCATTATTTTGTCCGGATTAGTTTATTATTTAGAAAATAGAAAATCAGAGGCAAATTGAAAATAGAAAATTGAAAGAAGCAAATTTTTTTAAACTGGCCTGTTTTACAGATGAGGTCATCACTTTCACAAAAAACATTTGGTGTTCAAAATCAAAATACCAATCACGTATAGATTTTTTACTTCGTCATCCTTGAAGCTGAAAAAATAACCTAAATCTAGTCAGTAAAGCACGCTATAAAAATTGTTTGAGCCATTTTACATAGAGTTTAGACCGTTTGAGACGAATAAAAGCTTCAGGCAAATTTTATTCAAGAATCTAAGATGTCAGTTTAAAGTTTTAAGTAGTGTTTACGGCAAGAGTTATCCAATTAAAAATGTTTCTCTTCTAAAAAATAAAACCTTTCTTTTTTTCAAGTATTAGCATTTGTTACAGCGTTTTCTTTTTAAGTTTTGAAGTTAAAATTAATTCTACTAAAATTTTTTGAATTCACAGTTGTTCTGCTGAGTTTGTTATTGTTCTCTTTCATATCAAAATTTTGATTCCAATTTCTTACACAGGCAAAACGGAACTTTACACCAATGAAGTTTCATTGAAAACAAATCCTGACAAGCTCCTATTTGACATAAAATGAAACCAAAGCTACGAAAAGTGGTGAAAAATCATGTTGGTTTCATAAACATTTGACTTTGGGACAAATAGTTGACAAATATAAATGGCAGCGTTAATTTATTATAAAGACTAGAATTTACAGAACCGTAACTAATCAGACAAAACTAGTCACACAGAGGGGAAGCGGAGCTTCGCACTACTTGCGATACAACACAATCATAAGAAAGCATGAGTCGGAAAAATGATTCCAAAACTAGATGAACCAAAACTTTCGTATGTCTCAATCGAGGACACCTAGGGCGCAGCTAAACCTGGAGGTAATTATTTTTTATTTGTTTGAATTTGTTACACTGATGAGGGAGGAAATGCGTAATTACAAAAATTAACCTTTGCACAAAACCTTAGTTGTTTCTCAACTAAAATAAATGAAAAGAGTCAAAACTACTGAAGTTTTGGAGTTTTTCCAACGACCTAGCTTTTTTCATACGATCATCAAGGTTAGCAGCATTTGCAGGAAAAATTCGCGCCACCGCTTTGTTCCGTGAGAGTTTTATCTCAAACTTCATAGGATAGATTTTTGGCATAACTAGTGTTGGCTACTTTATCTAGTTTTGTATGTTTAAGATTAGTAACCTTAAATAGCATCTTTTGAATGCCGAAAACAAGATTTCATTTGTATGTGTATGAAGTGCGTGACAAAGAATTTTCAGTGGCAAAGAATTTTGATGATACCGATTTTTTTGATCCCGACAAGTTTCTGTCCAAATTTTTTCGACTTTGTAAAAATTTCTTTATTTCCGATGGCTGACATTTTACAGACAACTTCAAGGCATAATTATCCTCAATTTTAACTTCGTTCGAGACAACTGCTGCATGAACAAAATATTATCTCTTTCATTATTTTGTCCGGATTAGTTTATTATTTAGAAAATAGAAAATTAGAGGCAAATTGAAAAAAGAAAATTGAAAGAAGCAAATTTTTTTAAACTGGCCTGTTTTGCAGATGAGGTCATCACTTTCACAAAAAACCTTTGGTGTTCAAAATCAAAATACCAATCACGTATAGATTTTTTACTTCGTCATCCTTGAAGCTGAAAAAATAACCTAAATCTAGTCAGTAAAGCACGCTATAAAAATTGTTTGAGCCATTTTACATAGGGTTTAGACCGTTTGAGACGAATAAACGCTTCAGGCAAATTTTATTCAAGAATCTAAGATGTCAGTTTAAAGTTTTAAGTAGTGTATACCGCAAGAGTTATCCAATTAAAAATGTTTCTCTTCTAAAAAATAAAACCTTTCTTTTTTTCAAGTATTAGCATTTGTTACAGCGTTTTCTTTTTAAGTTTTGAAGTTAAAATTAATTCTACTAAAATTTTTTGAATTCACAGTTGTTCTGCTGAGTTTGTTATTGTTCTCTTTCATATCAAAATTTTGATTCCAATTTCTTACACAGGCAAAACGGAACTTTACACCAATGAAGTTTCATTGAAAACAAATCCTGACAAGCTCCTATTTGACATAAAATGAAACCAAAGCTACGAAAAGTGGTGAAAAATCATGTTGGTTTCATAAACATTTGACTTTGGGCAAATAATTGACAAATATAAATGGCAGCGTTAAATTATTATAAAGAATAGAATTTACAGAACCGTAACTAATAAGACAAAACTAGTCACACAGAGGGGAAGCGGAGCTTCGCACTACTTGCGATACAACACAATCATAAGAAAGCATGAGTCGGAAAAATGATTCCAAAACTAGATGAACCAAAACTTTCGTATGTCTCAATCGAGGACACCTAGGGCGCAGCTAAACCTGGAGGTAATTATTTTTTATTTGTTTGAATTTGTTACACTGATGAGGGAGGAAATGCGTAATTACAAAAATTAGACTTTGCACAAAACCTTAGGTGTTTCTCAACTAAAATAAATGAAAAGAGTCAAAACTACTGAAGTTTTGGAGTTTTTCCAACGACCTAGCTTTTTTCATACGATCATCAAGGTTAGCAGCATTTGCAGGAAAAATTCGCGCCACCGCTTTGTTCCGTGAGAGTTTTATCTCAAACTTCATAGGGTAGATTTTTGGCATAACTAGTGTTGGCTACTTTATCTAGTTTTGTATGTTTAAGATTAGTAACCTTAAATGGCATCTTTTGAATGCCGAAAACAAGATTTCATTTGTATGTGTATGAAGTGCGTGACAAAGAATTTTCAGTGGCAAAGAATTTTGATGATACCGATTTTTTTGATCCCGATAAGTTTCTGTCCAAATTTTTTCGACTTTGTAAAAATTTCTTTATTTCCGATGGCTGACATTTTACAGACAACTTCAAAGCATAATTATCCTCAATTTTAACTTCGTTCGAGACGACTGCTGCATGAAAAAAAATATTATCTCTTTCATTATTTTGTCAGGATTAGTTTATTATTTAAAAGATAGAAAATTAGAGGCAAATTGAAAATAGAAAATTGAAAGAAGCAAATTTTTTTATATTGGCCTGTTTTACAAATGAGGTCATCACTTTCACAAAAAACCTTTGGTGTTCAAAATCAAAATACCAATCACGTATAGATTTTTAACTTCGTCATCCTTGAAGCTGAAAAAATAACCTAAATCTAGTCAGTAATGCACGCTATAAAAATTGTTTGAGCCATTTTACATAGGGTTGAGACCGTTTGAGACGAATAAACGCTTCAGGCAAATTTTATTTAAGAATCTAAGATGTCAATTTAAAGTTTTAACTAGTGTTTATCGCAAGAGTTATCCAATTAAAAATGTTTCTCTTCTAAAAAATAAAACCTTTCTTTTTTTCAAGTATTAGCATTTGTTACAGCGTTTTCTTTTCAAGTTTTGAAGTTAAAATTAATTCTACTGAAATTTTTTGAATTCACAGTTATTCTGCTGAGTTTGTTTTTGTTCTCTTTCATATCAAAGTTTTGATTTCAATTTCTTACACAAGCAAAACGGAACTTTGCACCAATGAAATTTCATTGAAAACAAATCCTGACAAGCTCCTATTTGACATAAAATGAAACCAAAGCTGCGAAAAGTGGTGAAAAATCATGTTGGTCTCATAAACATTTGATTTTGGGACAAATAATTGACAAATATAAATGGCAGCGTTAATTTATTATAAAGACTAGAATTTACAGAACCGTAACTAATCAGACAAAACTAGTCACACAGAGGGGAAGCGGAGCTTCGCACTACTTGCGATACAACACAATCATAAGAAAGCATGAGTCGGAAAAATGATTCGAAAACTAGATGAACCAAAACTTTCGTATGTCTCAATCGAGGACACCTAGGGCGCAGCTAAACCTGGAGGTAATTATTTTTTATTTGTTTGAATTTGTTACACTGATGAGGGAGGAAATGCGTAATTACAAAAATTAGACTTTGCACAAAACCTTAGTTGTTTCTCAACTAAAATAAATGAAAAGAGTCAAAACTACTGAAGTTTTGGAGTTTTTCCAACGACCTAGCTTTTTTCATACGATCATCAAGGTTAGCAGCATTTGCAGGAAAAATTCGCGCCACCGCTTTGTTCCGTGAGAGTTTTATCTCAAACTTCATAGGGTAGATTTTTGGCATAACTAGTGTTGGCTACTTTATCTAGTTTTGTATGTTTAAGATTAGTAACCTTAAATGGCATCTTTTGAATGCCGAAAACAAGATTTCATTTGTATGTGTATGAAGTGCGTGACAAAGAATTTTCAGTGGCAAAGAATTTTGATGATACCGATTTTTTTGATCCCGACAAGTTTCTGTCCAAATTTTTTCGACTTTGTAAAAATTTCTTTATTTCCGATGGCTGACATTTTACAGACAACTTCAAGGCATAATTATCCTCAATTTTAACTTCGTTCGAGACAACTGCTGCATGAACAAAATATTATCTCTTTCAATATTTTGTCCGGATTAGTTTATTATTTAGAAAATAGAAAATTAGAGGCAAATTGAAAAAAGAAAATTGAAAGAAGCAAATTTTTTTAAACTGGCCTGTTTTACAGATGAGGTCATCACTTTCACAAAAAACCTTTGGTGTTCAAAATCAAAATACCAATCACGTATAGATTTTTTACTTCGTCATCCTTGAAGCTGAAAAAATAACCTAAATCTAGTCAGTAAAGCACGCTATAAAAATTGTTTGAGCCATTTTACATAGGGTTTAGACCGTTTGAGACGAATAAACGCTTCAGGCAAATTTTATTCAAGAATCTAAGATGTCAGTTTAAAGTTTTAAGTAGTGCTTACCGCAAGAGTTATCCAATTAAAAATGTTTCTCTTCTAAAACATAAAACCTTTCTTTTTTTCAATTATTAGCATTTGTTACAGCGTTTTCTTTTTAAGTTTTGAAGTTAAAATTAATTCTACTAAAATTTTTTGAATTCACAGTTGTTCTGCTGAGTTTGTTATTGTTCTCTTTCATATCAAAATTTTGATTCCAATTTCTTACACAGGCAAAACGGAACTTTACACCAATGAAGTTTCATTGAAAACAAATCCTGACAAGCTCCTATTTGACATAAAATGAAACCAAAGCTACGAAAAGTGGTGAAAAATCATGTTGGTTTCATAAACATTTGACTTTGGGACAAATAATTGACAAATATAAATGGCAGCGTTAAATTATTATAAAGAATAGAATTTACAGAACCGTAACTAATAAGACAAAAGTAGTCACACAGAGGGGAAGCGGAGCTTCGCACTACTTGCGATACAACACAATCATAAGAAAGCATGAGTCGGAAAAATGATTCCAAAACTAGATGAACCAAAACTTTCGTATGTCTCAATCGAGGACACCTAGGGCGCAGCTAAACCTGGAGGTAATTATTTTTTATTTGTTTGAATTTGTTACACTGATGAGGGAGGAAATGCGTAATTACAAAAATTAGACTTTGCACAAAACCTTAGTTGTTTCTCAACTAAAATAAATGAAAAGAGTCAAAACTACTGAAGTTTTGGAGTTTTTCCAACGACCTAGCTTTTTTCATACGATTATCAAGGTTAGCAGCATTTGCAGGAAAAATTCGCGCCACCGCTTTGTTCCGTGAGTGTTTTATCTCAAACTTCATAGGGTAGATTTTTGGCATAACTAGAGTTGGCTACTTTATCTAGTTTTGTATGTTTAAGATTAGTAACCTTAAATGGCATCTTTTGAATGCCGAAAACAAGATTTCATTTGTATGTGTATGAAGTGCGTGACAAAGAATTTTCAGTGGCAAAGAATTTTGATGATACCAATTTTTTTGATCCCGATAAGTTTCTGTCCAAATTTTTTCGACTTTGTAAAAATTTCTTTATTTCCGATGGCTGACATTTTACAGACAACTTCAAGGCATAATTATCCTCAATTTTAACTTCGTTCGAGACAACTGCTGCATGAACAAAATATTATCTCTTTCATTATTTTGTCCGGATTAGTTTATTATTTAGAAAATAGAAAATTAGAGGCAAATTGAAAATAGAAAATTGAAAGAAGCAAATTTTTTTAAACTGGCCTGTTTTACAGATGAGGTCATCACTTTCACAAAAAACCTTTGGTGTTCAAAATCAAAATACCAATCACGTATAGATTTTTTACTTCGTCATCCTTGAAGCTGAAAAAATGACCTAAATCTAGTCAGTAAAGCACGCTATAAAAATTGTTTGAGCCATTTTACATAGGGTTTAGACCGTTTGAGACGAATAAACGCTTCAGGCAAATTTTATTCAAGAATCTAAGATGTCAGTTTAAAGTTTTAAGTAGTGTTTACCGCAAGAGTTATCCAATTAAAAATGTTTCTCTTCTAAAAAATAAAACCTTTCTTTTTTTCAAGTATTAGCATTTGTTACAGCGTTTTCTTTTTAAGTTTTGAAGTTAAAATTAATTCTACTAAAATTTTTTGAATTCACAGTTGTTCTGCTGAGTTTGTTATTGTTCTCTTTCATATCAAAATTTTGATTCCAATTTCTTACACAGGCAAAACGGAACTTTACACCAATGAAGTTTCATTGAAAACAAATCCTGACAAGCTCCTATTTGACATAAAATGAAACCAAAGCTACGAAAAGTGGTGAAAAATCATGTTGGTTTCATAAACATTTGACTTTGGGACAAATAATTGACAAATATAAATGGCAGCGTTAAATTATTATAAAGAATAGAATTTACAGAACCGTAACTAATAAGACAAAAGTAGTCACACAGAGGGGAAGCGGAGCTTCGCACTACTTGCGATACAACACAATCATAAGAAAGCATGAGTCGGAAAAATGATTCCAAAACTAGATGAACCAAAACTTTCGTATGTCTCAATCGAGGACACCTAGGGCGCAGCTAAACCTGGAGGTAATTATTTTTTATTTGTTTGAATTTGTTACACTGATGAGGGAGGAAATGCGTAATTACAAAAATTAGACTTTGCACAAAACCTTAGTTGTTTCTCAACTAAAATAAATGAAAAGAGTCAAAACTACTGAAGTTTTGGAGTTTTTCCAACGACCTAGCTTTTTTCATACGATCATCAAGGATAGCAGCATTTGCAGGAAAAATTCGCGCCACCGCTTTGTTCCGTGAGAGTTTTATCTCAAACTTCATAGGGTAGATTTTTGGCATAACTAGTGTTGGCTACTTTATCTAGTTTTGTATGCTTAAGATTAGTAACCTTAAATGGCATCTTTTGAATGCCGAAAACAAGATTTCATTTGTATCTGTATGAAGTGCGTGACAAAGAATTTTCAGTGGCAAAGAATTTTGATGATACCGATTTTTTTGATCCCGACAAGTTTCTGTCCAAATTTTTTCGACTTTGTAAAAATTTCTTTATTTCCGATGGCTGACATTTTACAGACAACTTCAAGGCATAATTATCCTCAATTTTAACTTCGTTCGAGACGACTGCTGCATGAAAAAAAATATTATCTCTTTCATTATTTTGTCAGGATTAGTTTATTATTTAAAAGATAGAAAATTAGAGGCAAATTGAAAATAGAAAATTGAAAGAAGCAAATTTTTTTTATATTGGCCTGTTTTACAAATGAGGTCATCACTTTCACAAAAAACCTTTGGTGTTCAAAATCAAAATACCAATCACGTATAGATTTTTAACTTCGTCATCCTTGAAGCTGAAAAAATAACCTAAATCTAGTCAGTAAAGCACGCTATAAAAATTGTTTGAGCCATTTTACATAGGGTTGAGACCGTTTGAGACGAATAAACGCTTCAGGCAAATTTTATTTAAGAATCTAAGATGTCAATTTAAAGTTTTAAGTAGTGTTTATCGCAAGAGTTATCCAATTAAAAATGTTTCTCTTCTAAAAAATAAAACCTTTCTTTTTTTCAAGTATTAGCATTTGTTACAGCGTTTTCTTTTCAAGTTTTGAAGTTAAAATTAATTCTACTGAAATTTTTTGAATTCACAGTTATTCTGCTGAGTTTGTTTTTGTTCTCTTTCATATCAAAGTTTTGATTTCAATTTCTTACACAGGCAAAACGGAACTTTGCACCAATGAAATTTCATTGAAAACAAATCCTGACAAGCTCCTATTTGACATAAAATGAAACCAAAGCTGCGAAAATTGGTGAAAAATCATGTTGGTCTCATAAACATTTGATTTTGGGACAAATAATTGACAAATATAAATGGCAGCGTTAATTTATTATAAAGACTAGAATTTACAGAACCGTAACTAATCAGACAAAACTAGTCACACAGAGGGGAAGCGGAGCTTCGCACTACTTGCGATACAACACAATCATAAGAAAGCATGAGTCGGAAAAATGATTCCAAAACTAGATGAACCAAAACTTTCGTATGTCTCAATCGAGGACACCTAGGGCGCAGCTAAACCTGGAGGTAATTATTTTTTATTTGTTTGAATTTGTTACACTGATGAGGGAGGAAATGCGTAATTACAAAAATTAGACTTTGCACAAAACCTTAGTTGTTTCTCAACTAAAATTAATGAAAAGAGTCAAAACTACTGAAGTTTTGGAGTTTTTCCAACGACCTAGCTTTTTTCATACGATCATCAAGGTTAGCAGCATTTGCAGGAAAAATTCGCGCCACCGCTTTGTTCCGTGAGAGTTTTATCTCAAACTTCATAGGGTAGATTTTTGGCATAACTAGTGTTGGCTACTTTATCTAGTTTTGTATGTTTAAGATTAGTAACCTTAAATGGCATCTTTTGAATGCCGAAAACAAGATTTCATTTGTATGTGTATGAAGTGCGTGACAAAGAATTTTCAGTGGCAAAGAATTTTGATGATACCGATTTTTTTGATCCCGACAAGTTTCTGTCCAAATTTTTTCGACTTTGTAAAAATTTCTTTATTTCCGATGGCTGACATTTTACAGACAACTTCAAGGCATAATGATCCTCAATTTTAACTTCGTTCGAGACAACTGCTGCATGAACAAAATATTATCTCTTTCATTATTTTGTCCGGATTAGTTTATTATTTAGAAAATAGAAAATTAGAGGCAAATTGAAAATAGAAAATTGAAAGAAGCAATTTTTTTTAAACTGGCCTGTTTTACAGATGAGGTCATCACTTTCACAAAAACCTTTGGTGTTCAAAATCAAAATACCAATCACGTATAGATTTTTTACTTCGTCATCCTTGAAGCTGAAAAAATAACCTAAATCTAGTCAGTAAAGCACGCTATAAAAATTGTTTGAGCCATTTTACATAGGGTTTAGACCGTTTGAGACGAATAAACGCTTCAGGCAAATTTTATTCAAGAATCTAAGATGTCAGTTTAAAGTTTTAAGTAGTGTTTACCGCAAGAGTTATCCAATTAAAAATGTTTCTCTTCTAAAAAATAAAACCTTTCTTTTTTTCAAGTATTAGCATTTGTTACAGCGTTTTCTTTTGAAGTTTTGAAGTTAAAATTAATTCTACTAAAATTTTTTGAGTTCACAGTTGTTCTGCTGAGTTTGTTATTGTTCTCTTTCATATCAAAATTTTGATTCCAATTTCTTACACAGGCAAAACGGAACTTTACACCAATGAAGTTTCATTGAAAACAAATCCTGACAAGCTCCTATTTGACATAAAATGAAACCAAAGCTACGAAAAGTGGTGAAAAATCATGTTGGTTTCATAAACATTTGACTTTGGGACAAATAATTGACAAATATAAATGGCAGCGTTAAATTATTATAAAGAATAGAATTTACAGAACCGTAACTAATAAGACAAAAGTAGTCACACAGAGGGGAAGCGGAGCTTCGCACTACTTGCGATACAACACAATCATAAGAAAGCATGAGTCGGAAAAATGATTCCAAAACTAGATGAACCAAAACTTTCGTATGTCTCAATCGAGGACACCTAGGGCGCAGCTAAACCTGGAGGTAATTATTTTTTATTTGTTTGAATTTGTTACACTGATGAGGGAGGAAATGCGTAATTACAAAAATTAGACTTTGCACAAAACCTTAGTTGTTTCTCAACTAAAATTAATGAAAAGAGTCAAAACTACTGAAGTTTTGGAGTTTTTCCAACGACCTAGCTTTTTTCATACGATCATCAAGGTTAGCAGCATTTGCAGGAAAAATTCGCGCCACCGCTTTGTTCCGTGAGAATTTTATCTCAAACTTCATAGGGTAGATTTTTGGCATAACTAGTGTTGGCTACTTTATCTAGTTTTGTATGTTTAAGATTAGTAACCTTAAATGGCATCTTTTGAATGCCGAAAACAAGATTTCATTTGTATGTGTATGAAGTGCGTGACAAAGAATTTTCAGTGGCAAAGAATTTTGATGATACCGATTTTTTTGATCCCGACAAGTTTCTGTCCAAATTTTTTCGACTTTGTAAAAATTTCTTTATTTCCGATGGCTGACATTTTACAGACAACTTCAAGGCATAATTATCCTCAATTTTAACTTCGTTCGAGACGACTGCTGCATGAAAAAAAATATTATCTCTTTCATTAGTTTGTCAGGATTAGTTTATTATTTAAAAGATAGAAAATTAGAGGCAAATTGAAAATAGAAAATTGAAAGAAGCAAATTTTTTTTATATTGGCCTGTTTTACAAATGAGGTCATCACTTTCACAAAAAACCTTTGGTGTTCAAAATCAAAATACCAATCACGTATAGATTTTTAACTTCGTCATCCTTGAAGCTGAAAAAATAACCTAAATCTAGTCAGTAAAGCACGCTATAAAAATTGTTTGAGCCATTTTACATAGGGTTGAGACCGTTTGAGACGAATAAACGCTTCAGGCAAATTTTATTTAAGAATCTAAGATGTCAATTTAAAGTTTTAAGTAGTGTTTATCGCAAGAGTTATCCAATTAAAAATGTTTCTCTTCTAAAAAATAAAACCTTTCTTTTTTTCAAGTATTAGCATTTGTTACAGCGTTTTCTTTTCAAGTTTTGAAGTTAAAATTAATTCTACTGAAATTTTTTGAATTCACAGTTATTCTGCTGAGTTTGTTTTTGTTCTCTTTCATATCAAAGTTTTGATTTCAATTTCTTACACAGGCAAAACGGAACTTTGCACCAATGAAATTTCATTGAAAACAAATCCTGACAAGCTCCTATTTGACATAAAATGAAACCAAAGCTGCGAAAAGTGGTGAAAAATCATGTTGGTCTCATAAACATTTGATTTTGGGACAAATAATTGACAAATATAAATGGCAGCGTTAATTTATTATAAAGAATAGAATTTACAGAACCGTAACTAATCAGACAAAACTAGTCACACAGAGGGGAAGCGGAGCTTCGCACTACTTGCGATACAACACAATCATAAGAAAGCATGAGTCGGAAAAATGATTCCAAAACTAAATAAACCAAAACTTTCGTATGTCTCAATCGAGGACACCTAGGGCGCAGCTAAACCTGGAGGTAATTATTTTTTATTTGTTTGAATTTGTTACATGGATGAGGGAGGAAATGCGTAATTACAAAAATTAGACTTTGCACAAAACCTTAGTTGTTTCTCAACTAAAATAAATGAAAAGAGTCAAAACTACTGAAGTTTTGGAGTTTTTCCAACGACCTAGCTTTTTTCATATGATCATCAAGGTTAGCAGCATTTGCAGGAAAAATTCGCGCCACCGCTTTGTTCCGTGAGAGTTTTATCTCAAACTTCATAGGGTAGATTTTTGGCATAACTAGTGTTGGCTACTTTATCTAGTTTTGTATGTTTAAGATTAGTAACCTTAAATGGCATCTTTTGAATGCCGAAAACAAGATTTCATTTGTATGTGTATGAAGTGCGTGACAAAGAATTTTCAGTGGCAAAGAATTTTGATGATACCGATTTTTTTGATCCCGACAAGTTTCTGTCCAAATTTTTTCGACTTTGTAAAAATTTCTTTATTTCCAATGGCTGACATTTTACAGACAACTTCAAGGCATAATTATCCTCAATTTTAACTTCGTTCGAGACGACTGCTGCATGAAAAAAAAATTATTATCTCTTTCATTATTTTGTCAGGATTAGTTTATTATTTAAAAGATAGAAAATTAGAGGCAAATTGAAAATAGAAAATTGAATGAAGCAAATTTTTTTTTATATTGGCCTGTTTTACAAATGAGGTCATCACTTTCACAAAAAACCTTTGGTGTTCAAGATCGAAATAGCATTCACGTATAAATTTTTAACTTCGTCATCCTTGAAGCCGAAAAAATAACCTAAATCTAGTCAGCAAAGCACGCTTTATAAATTGTTTGAGCCATTTTACATAGGGGTGAGACCGTTTGAGACAAATAAACGCCTCAAGCAAACTTTATTTAATTATCTAAGATGTCAGTTTAAAGTTTTAAATAGTGTTTACCGCAAGATTTATCCAATTAAAAATATTTCTCTTCTGAAAAAAAACAAAACCTTTCTTTTTTCCAAGTATTAGCAACTGTTACAGCGTTTTCTTTTTCAAGTTTTGACGTCAAAATTGCTTCTACGTAAAATTTTTTGAATACACAGTTAATAGCGTTTAACTTACCTCCGGTGCTTCGAAAATTCAATGGTCATCTGCAGAAACTTGCAGGCCAGATATTCAACCACTGAGAGCACCCTACTAAAGGGTTAGAAATTCAAAATTTTGTGAATTTTTTAAACCTAAAATCCCCGAAAAAAATTGAAAAAAAACGTCTTATCTCGGAAACTAAAAGAATTTGAGCATTCATATTCGGAGGCAAAATTTGAGACGCCACGGTGTACGCTGACAAAAAGGTTGTATCTCCATCGAGTTGGTAGTTTCAAATTTTTCGAATTTCTTTGTAGATAAGATAAAACGTCATATCTCAAAAACTACAAAAAATTGAACAGTCAAACTTAGACGCAAGATTTGCAATCTTTGAGAGTTTTCTGACAGGACCCAGCTATATGTTTGGGAATTTGAGATTTTGCCAAAAAAAATTAATATAAGTTTTCTGATAACTTTTTTGAAAAAATCACAAAAAACGTCATATCTCGAAAACTACAAGGATTTGAACAGTCATAATTGGAGGCAAAATTTGTAAATCTTTAGAGTACTCTGACAGCACCCAACTACAAGGTTGGTATGTTCAAATTTTGAGAAAGTTAATTAAAATTTTCTGAAAATTTTTGAGAAAATCACAAAAAACATCATATCTCGAAAACTACAAAGAATTGAGCAGTCATACTTGGAGGCAAGATTCGCAATCTTTGAGAGTACTCTGACAGGACCTAACAACAGGGTTGGGAATTTCAGATTTTTAAAAAATTATAATAATTTAAATTTTCTGAAAATTTTTGAAAAAATCACAAAAAACTTCATATCTCGAAAACTACAAAGAATTGAGCTTTCATATTTTGAGGCAAGATTCGCAATCTTTGAGAGTACTCTGACAGGACCCAACAGCACGGTTGGGATTTTCAGATTTTGCGGGGAAAAAAATAATGTAAATTTTCTGAAAATTTTTGAAAAATCTCAAAAAACGTCATATCTCGAAAATTACAAGGATTTGAGCAGTCATATTTGGAGGCAAGACTCGCAATCCTTGATAGTACTCTGACAGTACCCAACTACAGGGTTGGGAACTTCAAGTTTTACAAAATTATTTTGGTTATTTGAAATTTTTGAAAATTCGCAACCCCTAATTCGATATTGGGCTGCTAGTGAAGCCTGCGTTTAAATATATAAAAGATTCTGCTGAGTTTGTTATTGTTCTTTTACATATCAAAATTATCTCTTTCATTATTTTGTCAGGATTAGTTTATTATTTAAAAGATAGAAAATTAGAGGCAAATTGAAAATAGAAAATTGAAAGAAGCAAATTTTTTTTATATTGGCCTGTTTTACAAATGAGGTCATCACTTTCACAAAAAACCTTTGGTGTTCAAGATCGAAATAGCATTCACGTATAAATTTTTAACTTCGTCATCCTTGAAGCCGAAAAAATAACCTAAATCTAGTCAGCAAAGCACGCTTTATAAATTGTTTGAGCCATTTTACATAGGGGTGAGACCGTTTGAGACAAATAAACGCCTCAAGCAAACTTTATTTAATAATCTAAGATGTCAGTTTAAAGTTTTAAATAGTGTTTACCGCAAGATTTATCCAATTAAAAATATTTCTCTTCTGAAAAAAAACAAAACCTTTCTTTTTTCCAAGTATTAGCAACTGTTACAGCGTTTTCTTTTTCAAGTTTTGACGTCAAAATTGCTTCTACGTAAAATTTTTTGAATACACAGTTAATAGCGTTTAACTTACCTCCGGTGCTTCGAAAACTCAATGGTCATCTGCAGAAACTTGCAGGCCAGATATTCAACCACTGAGAGCACCCTACTATAGGGTTAGAAATTCAAAATTTTGTGAATTTTTTAAACCTGAAATCCCCGAAAAAAATTGAAAAAAAACGTCTTATCTCGGAAACTAAAAGAATTTGAGCATTCATATTCGGAGGCAAAATTTGAGACGCCACGGTGTACGCTGACAAAAAGGTTGTATCTCCATCGAGTTGGTAGTTTCAAATTTTTCGAATTTCTTTGTAGATAAGATAAAACGTCATATCTCAAAAACTACAAAAAATTGAACAGTCAAACTTAGACGCAAGATTTGCAATCTTTGAGAGTTTTCTGACAGGACCCAGCTATATGTTTGGGAATTTGAGATATCGCCAAAAAAAATTAATATAAGTTTTCTGATAACTTTTTTGAAAAAATCACAAAAAACGTCATATCTCGAAAACTACAAGGATTTGAACAGTCATAATTGGAGGCAAAATTTGTAAATCTTTAGAGTACTCTGACAGCACCCAACTACAAGGTTGGTATGTTCAAATTTTGAGAAAGTTAATTAAAATTTTCTGAAAATTTTTGAGAAAATCACAAAAAACATCATATCTCGAAAACTACAAAGAATTGAGCAGTCATACTTGGAGGCAAGATTCGCAATCTTTGAGAGTACTCTGACAGGACCTAACAACAGGGTTGGGAATTTCAGATTTTTAAAAAATTATAATAATTTAAATTTTCTGAAAATTTTTGAAAAAATCACAAAAAACTTCATATCTCGAAAACTACAAAGAATTGAGCTTTCAAATTTTGAGGCAAGATTCGCAATCTTTGAGAGTACTCTGACAGGACCCAACAGCACGGTTGGGATTTTCAGATTTTGCGGGGAAAAAATAATGTAAATTTTCTGAAAATTTTTGAAAAATCTCAAAAAACGTCATATCTCGAAAATTACAAGGATTTGAGCAGTCATATTTGGAGGCAAGACTCGCAATCCTTGATAGTACTCTGACAGTACCCAACTACAGGGTTGGGAACTTCAAGTTTTACAAAATTATTTTGGTTATTTGAAATTTTTGAAAATTCGCAACCCCTAATTCGATATTGGGCTGCTAGTGAAGCCTGCGTTTAAATATATAAAAGATTCTGCTGAGTTTGTTATTGTTCTTTTACATATCAAAATTTTGATTTCAATTTCTTACAGAGGTAAAACAGAACTTTTAAAAATGGAGATTCATTGAAAACAAATCCTGACAAGCTCCTATTTAACATAAAATGAAACCAAAGCTACGCAAAGTGGTGAAAAAATCAAGTTGGTCTCAAAAATATTTGATTTTGGGACAAATAATTGACAAACATAAACGGCAGCGTTAAATTATTGGCAAAAATAGAATTTGCCAGAAGGGTAACTTATCAGACAAAACTAGTCACACAGAGACGAAGCGGAGCTTCGCACTACTTGCGATACAACACAATCATAAGAAAGCATGAGTCGGAAAAAAGGTAAAATGATTACAAAATTAGGTGGACCAAATTTTTCGTATGTCTCAATGAAGGGCACCTAAGGCTCAGCTAAATTCGAGTTAAGTATTTGATATTTTTTGACTTTGTTACACTGATGCGGGAGGAATTGCATAATTACAAAAATTGGACTTTGCACAAAACCTAAGTTGTTTCTCAACTAAAATAATTGAGAGGAGGGAAACCTACTAAAGTTACGAAATTTTCCGAACGCCTTTTTCATACAGAAATCAAGGAGTAGCGTCTGCAGGACAAACTTACGCTGCCATAGGTTTCGATTAAAATTTTCATCTCAGATCTCAGGTTTATATTGAAAAAATTCAAAAAAAAAATATTGTAAAAAACTGTCAAATATCAAATTTTCACTGTCTGAAGTCGGTACCTCTTTTCTGCTAAACACAGTTTGTTGCCATTAAAGTAGAAAAGATTCCCAAATTCGGGATTCTCGATTGAACGCTATCCTGAGAATTGGCTCGGTAACTTTCGAGTCCAGTAAAAAATCTTCCAAAAAACTGTCCTATTTTCAAAATTTTCTATTGTTCAAAAACCATATTTAAAAAAAAATGGCGTGAAAAAATATATATGGGTAAGCTTCCAACAACCTGTTGGCTCGATTAAGCCTATAACAACAGATTTGGCAGGATATCAATCGAGAAAAACCCAAAAAACAGTCAACAAAAACAAGAATTGACATTTCTGAGAAGCATAGCTTTTTGTGCAACAAAATTTGAGATAATCTGTTTACGCAGAAGACATTCTTGCAAGTTGAGTTTTCGATTGAACCCAAAAAACTCATATTTTTGAGAGTGATTCTCGAGAAAAGGCAAAAAGTTTCAGAAAAAGGTTAAAAAAAAATCAACGTTTTGATTTTTCCGTGTGCCATATTTTTTTGTGTCGACAAATTCCGGCGTAATCGTGTAAGCAAGGGAACTTCCCCTAGCTCGTTTTGTCGATTGAGCCAAAAATCTCAGATATGAGAGGTTTTTTTGTGGTTAATTTCTAAAACTCCCAGAAAAAAAACGCCCAAAAACTCCGAGAACGATGTTTGTGTAAAAAAGTTGATTGACCCCGCTAATGCAGAAGAGCTTCCAACTACCCGTTATCTCCACTGAACCCACAACATAATTGCTGGTATCGGGGAGCTTATCAAATCTGTTTGACTTACGGAAACCAAAAAATTAGATTTGGTGGAGTAGTTTTTTGGAAAACAATAAAAAAAATATTGATCAAAATTTCCCCCACAGGTCTTTTCGAAAGGCTGTAGACAAAAAGGAAAGCAAAAAGAGACCACGTAAGTATGCAGGCAAACAAAAATGTAGGCACATATTTTATTTGCACCCCTTTTTGAACATCGGTAGAAAGGTCCTTGAGAAAAAAAAACATAATTTTTGTAAAAAAAAAGAAACATTAAATTTTCCAAAGCGCCTAAAAATTAAAATAAAAATCCATACGCTTTCATAATATCTGTTTTTCTTACACAGGAATTCAAGAAAAACATGCAAAGCAAACATTTGAATTTCAAATTAGCCACTGAACAAAACTTATGAAGCGGAAACAAGGCCGACAATTTTTGAGCAGAGACAAATTGAGCCAAAAAAATTATTACTTAAAAAAACGTTTAGAAGTTTCATGTCTCCCCTGAAGCTACCCTGTAGTACCCAGTACCCAACCAGTAGTTAAATTTGAATTTTCATGAATTGAGCATTTCAGGTGAGGAATATTTGTCAAGTGATTCAACTAATTTTGTTAAACTAGTTGTTAACTAGAAAAAGTCTTGGTTCCGATTTGATAACGCTGGCTAATCGCAAGCGTAATAAACACTTTGAATTAACACAATTATAACCTAAAGTTTTTAAGTTTACCCAGTGAAACAGTTTTCCCATCAGAAACTTTTGGCCCTGAAAAGGACGTTATATGAAGTAAGTTTAGGTAATTTGTATGAGCCGGAACTATTTGAGGCGAATAAACGTTGAAGGCAACCATTTAAAAAACTGAAAAAAAACGTCGAGTTTTTAGTTGAAAATGGTAAAAGTTCACAAAAAAGTAACCGAGTGACCCTTTTATATATTTTCTTAACCTGAGGGAACCAAATTCCAATTGATAATGTTTGATAAATTTAAGAGGAAGTAATTTGTGATGTTGTTTTTTCTTTTAGTCGCATTTGAACAATTTGGATGTTAGTTTTATCTGAAAAAAATTAACTCTCAAAAACCTTTTCTTTTCAATTTTCTAACAACTTGTCTTTAGAATACTTTACTGCAAAGAAATTATTTCATATTTTGTTTTCGTTGTGTGTTGTTTATGAACTTCTATTATTGCGACACTTAGCATTGAGTGCTTTAAGGTTTCTTGCCGAGTGAAATGGAAAAAAAATGATGGCTTTTCGAAAATCATTAATTTGTTTAAGAACCAAGAAAACCATTTTTGCTTGGTTCCTAAGGAAGCTATTTAGGAAGCTAATCACACAAACACTTACTCTTACATATATATATATATATAGATATATTTAAGCAAAAACCGTTTTTTTGGTTCTTAAACAAATTAATGATTTTTGATATATATGACTGTTTAATGACTGTCTGTACAACAATAAGTTATTGTTTTTCATTACCATTAATTTTTCGGCGTTCTGGTTTTCGACATGATCTCTGGCGATTTAGCTTCCTAAAGATAAACCTTTATGTGAATGCGTGGAGTTACATGAATCATCTGGTAAATTAGTCATATTTACAACTATCTCCGTTTCGTGTTTTTTTAAGGAGTGGGTTACCGATAACAAAATCTATAGTAGTGTTTTGGTTAATAGTGATTTCTAAAGTGCGGGCTTTTTTAGTGGAAACTGCCTAATTTCTTAAATCAATAACTTGCAGTTGTAATCACACAAACACTTACTCTTAATTCTAATTATTTTAGATTTAATTTAAAAATCTTCACTTCTTTTCAGTGGGGTCATATTTTTTTCGGGAATATATGTTCAGCGCCAAGTCTTAGAGGACGAAGTTAAAATCAACGTAGAAGAAGAACATGGTTAGCAAGTAAACAAACTTTAAAACCGACGAGCACTGAAAAAATAAATCTAATCTAGCAAGCTCTCATGGGGATCAATACACTTCACGTTTAAGAAGAATTTTGATGAACTCCGCCTTTAAATAAAATGCGCTTCATACTTAAGAATCATAGATACACATAGAGCATATAAGGGCATAATTTATTCAGCAACTTTATAGTTATTTTCAAACCTTCAAAACAGCGCAATTGCTTGCAGGTTGCCTTTTTTTGTCAAATATAAAGTTTTTTGGTGATATATTACAATAGGTGGCAGGTTTTTACAGAGCAAAAAATGATCCCATTGGTTATCGAACTCGGGACCTCTGAGGAAGGAGTTAAATCAACTAGCCTCGATTCTAGCCAATCTGTAAAACTGTAAGAATGGATAAATTATCACTCAGCTCAGAACTCTAAAATTCAGCATTAAACCTCAGACTGGCCAGAACAGTGGATCAACCAGTAAATGTATGATAGTTGAGTCCCAGGAGAAAGCAAGTATGAAATACCGGTCCGGCAATTTGTGAAAAATTTCAAATAGATGCGAAGCTGCGCTTCGCAAACACTTGTGAGAACACGGTCAAAAAGCAGCTCTTTCAAATGAAATAAGAGAAAGAAGAAATGAGCCTCGAATTAGCCAAAAACTGGATACGTGTAGGATTCATTCAAAACTGCGACCTACTGCAATCAAGAGTCTCCCACACTATCCCCTTAGCCACGCAAGCTTAACAATTGACAAACACTAGTCACGAATAAAGCAGCTACATATGGTATTACATTGCGATTCAGAAAAGGTGGCACCAAATAAAAAGACTGCAAGTAATAATTTGGAATAAATTAAACTGAATGCAACCACACTAACTTTGCATTTAACAAATCGCAAAGCATAAAACCACGTTGTATAGATTATGCATTTCAAAAAATTGCAAGATATGTTGAGTTAGAAAACCTTTCAAATCAAACTTTATTATTGTGATGTTGTTTGAAACAAATAGCTAACTTTCGGTTCATATGATGAGCTTAAAATGCATTGCTATTCGAATTTCAAAGCATATGCACAGGGAATAGTGCGTGAGACTCCAAATCTCTTGATTGCAGTAGGTCGCAGTTTCGAATCCTTCACGTAGCCAGATTGTGGCTATGTCGAGGCTCATTTCTTCTTTTTCTTATTTCACTTGATAGCGCTGCTTTTTGACCGTATTCTCGCAAGTGCTTGCGAAGCGCAGCTTCCCTTGTGTGAAGTTTTTCACAAATTGCCAGACCCGTATCAGAAAGTTGTTGCGGTGCCCCAAAAGCGGCACCAGTATTTGCAACTTAGACTGGAAAAAAAGAAGGTTCGTACTAATACACCAGCTTCGCAAAGGTAAAAACAGAGGCGAAGCAGCACTTCGCATACACAAGCAAAAATATGACCGATAACGCTACTGGGAAAAACTGAATGAGTAAAACTTTGAGTCTTAAAAATTTCTTAAGTGACTCACGCCATTTATGACGCGTTTGTAGTACCAGTCAATTTTAAAAAATAAATTTACCAACTATCATGCCTCATTTTATAGTGCAGTTACTGGAGCAGTATTAACATGAAAAAATCCAATGTAATGAAAATCGAATGAAATTTTTTTTAATTACGAGAATATTTGTGAAAATCAGCAACCAAACGCCATATTAAGTACAAAGTGATACATTTCGCTCCTAGTTTTATATCAATTATGGCAAACCAGCTCCCTTCAACCAATTTGGAACGATTTCTATGACGGATCACATCTGCGCTTACGCGTTAATAGCGCGAAATATATCGCGCGTTAGTTGTCCCATATTGGCCACAGCGGCAATTTTTGAGATCACAAAACTTCACAAAAAAAGATCACAGGTGAAATAGCTTTCCACATTTAAGCTCAGGACAACAATACTTTGAATGATATTTAAAAAAAAATCCCGTCAAAAATGGCTAGTTATAAAGTCGAAATTTGTCTGAAGAAAAAAAAACCACCCGAGCACAAATATTCCGTTACTTTCGTTACGAAAGTCGAAACAATAATAGTATGTGTTAAAATCTTAAGCATTGGCTGTACTTAATAGCTGTTTATTTGTCAAAATGAACACATTTTATCGCAACAATATTTGCTTCGCAACAATATTTGCGACTTAGGTTGGAAAAAAAAGACAGTTCATACTATAACACAAGCATTGCTTGTGTAAAAACAAATAATCATATGTGAACCACATCTTTGAAGCTTTCAAGGTCTAAAAACTTTTCTCCAGGGATAAATCTAAGTTTAAGGGATCTAATTATCATATTTGTTCCGATAAACCATCTAAGACCTACACACTTCGATTCGAATCCCGGTGAGCACCCACTTTTTTTTGGCTCAGCTGAGTTAGATTAGTTGGATCTGCCACTTATTGTTTATCTATCACCGAATTTTTATTGGAGACGGCTATTTGTGAAGGCAACGATGCGGCTCTTTTACAGAATTACGTTCACTAACTCATTTTTGATTAAACATTCTCAAATCTATTCCAAATGAAAGGAGTTCTCTGCAATTGCAGCTGATAATTTTGATCAGTTTTCATTTTGAATACCGATTCTTTATTCGGTGATGATCATGTAAATTAAAATTGCTCAAAGTTTTCAAAAACAAAATTCTAGATGTACATCATTTACTTTTAAACACATTCTTAATTCTACTCAACATAACAGCAGTTCTCTGTTGCCATAAAATGAAACCAAAGCTACGCAAAGTGGTGAAAAAATCAAGTTGGTCTCAAAAATATTTGATTTTGGGACAAATAATTGACAAACATAAACGGCAGCGTTAAATTATTGGCAAAAATAGAATTTGCCAGAAGGGTAACTTATCAGACAAAACTAGTCACACAGAGACGAAGCGGAGCTTCGCACTACTTGCGATACAACACAATCATAAGAAAGCATGAGTCGGAAAAAAGGTAAAATGATTACAAAATTAGGTGGACCAAATTTTTCGTATGTCTCAATGAAGGGCACCTAAGGCTCAGCTAAATTCGAGTTAAGTATTTGATATTTTTTGACTTTGTTACACTGATGCGGGAGGAATTGCATAATTACAAAAATTGGACTTTGCACAAAACCTAAGTTGTTTCTCAACTAAAATAATTGAGAGGAGGGAAACCTACTAAAGTTACGAAATTTTCCGAACGCCTTTTTCATACAGAAATCAAGGAGTAGCGTCTGCAGGACAAACTTACGCTGCCATAGGTTTCGATTAAAATTTTCATCTCAGATCTCAGGTTTATATTGAAAAAATTCAAAAAAAAAATATTGTAAAAAACTGTCAAATATCAAATTTTCACTGTCTGAAGTCGGTACCTCTTTTCTGCTAAACACAGTTTGTTGCCATTAAAGTAGAAAAGATTCCCAAATTCGGGATTCTCGATTGAACGCTATCCTGAGAATTGGCTCGGTAACTTTCGAGTCCAGTAAAAAATCTTCCAAAAAACTGTCCTATTTTCAAAATTTTCTATTGTTCAAAAACCATATTTAAAAAAAAATGGCGTGAAAAAATATATATGGGTAAGCTTCCAACAACCTGTTGGCTCGATTAAGCCTATAACAACAGATTTGGCAGGATATCAATCGAGAAAAACCCAAAAAACAGTCAACAAAAACAAGAATTGACATTTCTGAGAAGCATAGCTTTTTGTGCAACAAAATTTGAGATAATCTGTTTACGCAGAAGACATTCTTGCAAGTTGAGTTTTCGATTGAACCCAAAAAACTCATATTTTTGAGAGTGATTCTCGAGAAAAGGCAAAAAGTTTCAGAAAAAGGTTAAAAAAAAATCAACGTTTTGATTTTTCCGTGTGCCATATTTTTTTGTGTCGACAAATTCCGGCGTAATCGTGTAAGCAAGGGAACTTCCCCTAGCTCGTTTTGTCGATTGAGCCAAAAATCTCAGATATGAGAGGTTTTTTTGTGGTTAATTTCTAAAACTCCCAGAAAAAAAACGCCCAAAAACTCCGAGAACGATGTTTGTGTAAAAAAGTTGATTGACCCCGCTAATGCAGAAGAGCTTCCAACTACCCGTTATCTCCACTGAACCCACAACATAATTGCTGGTATCGGGGAGCTTATCAAATCTGTTTGACTTACGGAAACCAAAAAATTAGATTTGGTGGAGTAGTTTTTTGGAAAACAATAAAAAAAAATATTGATCAAAATTTCCCCCACAGGTCTTTTCGAAAGGCTGTAGACAAAAAGGAAAGCAAAAAGAGACCACGTAAGTATGCAGGCAAACAAAAATGTAGGCACATATTTTATTTGCACCCCTTTTTGAACATCGGTAGAAAGGTCCTTGAGAAAAAAAAACATAATTTTTGTAAAAAAAAAGAAACATTAAATTTTCCAAAGCGCCTAAAAATTAAAATAAAAATCCATACGCTTTCATAATATCTGTTTTTCTTACACAGGAATTCAAGAAAAACATGCAAAGCAAACATTTGAATTTCAAATTAGCCACTGAACAAAACTTATGAAGCGGAAACAAGGCCGACAATTTTTGAGCAGAGACAAATTGAGCCAAAAAAATTATTACTTAAAAAAACGTTTAGAAGTTTCATGTCTCCCCTGAAGCTACCCTGTAGTACCCAGTACCCAACCAGTAGTTAAATTTGAATTTTCATGAATTGAGCATTTCAGGTGAAGAATATTTGTCAAGTGATTCAACTAATTTTGTTAAACTAGTTGTTAACTAGAAAAAGTCTTGGTTCCGATTTGATAACGCTGGCTAATCGCAAGCGTAATAAACACTTTGAATTAACACAATTATAACCTAAAGTTTTTAAGTTTACCCAGTGAAACAGTTTTCCCATCAGAAACTTTTGGCCCTGAAAAGGACGTTATATGAAGTAAGTTTAGGTAATTTGTATGAGCCGGAACTATTTGAGGCGAATAAACGTTGAAGGCAACCATTTAAAAAACTGAAAAAAAACGTCGAGTTTTTAGTTGAAAATGGTAAAAGTTCACAAAAAAGTAACCGAGTGACCCTTTTATATATTTTCTTAACCTGAGGGAACCAAATTCCAATTGATAATGTTTGATAAATTTAAGAGGAAGTAATTTGTGATGTTGTTTTTTCTTTTAGTCGCATTTGAACAATTTGGATGTTAGTTTTATCTGAAAAAAATTAACTCTCAAAAACCTTTTCTTTTCAATTTTCTAACAACTTGTCTTTAGAATACTTTACTGCAAAGAAATTATTTCATATTTTGTTTTCGTTGTGTGTTGTTTATGAACTTCTATTATTGCGACACTTAGCATTGAGTGCTTTAAGGTTTCTTGCCGAGTGAAATGGAAAAAAAATGATGGCTTTTCGAAAATCATTAATTTGTTTAAGAACCAAGAAAACCATTTTTGCTTGGTTCCTAAGGAAGCTATTTAGGAAGCTAATCACACAAACACTTACTCTTACATATATATATAGATATATTTAAGCAAAAACCGTTTTTTTGGTTCTTAAACAAATTAATGATTTTTGATATATATGACTGTTTAATGACTGTCTGTACAACAATAAGTTATTGTTTTTCATTACCATTAATTTTTCGGCGTTCTGGTTTTCGACATGATCTCTGGCGATTTAGCTTCCTAAAGATAAACCTTTATGTGAATGCGTGGAGTTACATGAATCATCTGGTAAATTAGTCATATTTACAACTATCTCCGTTTCGTGTTTTTTTAAGGAGTGGGTTACCGATAACAAACTCTATAGTAGTGTTTTGGTTAATAGTGATTTCTAAAGTGCGGGCTTTTTTAGTGGAAACTGCCTAATTTCTTAAATCAATAACTTGCAGTTGTAATCACACAAACACTTACTCTTAATTCTAATTATTTTAGATTTAATTTAAAAATCTTCACTTCTTTTCAGTGGGGTCATATTTTTTTCGGGAATATATGTTCAGCGCCAAGTCTTAGAGGACGAAGTTAAAATCAACGTAGAAGAAGAACATGGTTAGCAAGTAAACAAACTTTAAAACCGACGAGCACTGAAAAAATAAATCTAATCTAGCAAGCTCTCATGGGGATCAATACACTTCACGTTTAAGAAGAATTTTGATGAACTCCGCCTTTAAATAAAATGCGCTTCATACTTAAGAATCATAGATACACATAGAGCATATAAGGGCATAATTTATTCAGCAACTTTATAGTTATTTTCAAACCTTCAAAACAGCGCAATTGCTTGCAGGTTGCCTTTTTTTGTCAAATATAAAGTTTTTTGGTGATATATTACAATAGGTGGCAGGTTTTTACAGAGCAAAAAATGATCCCATTGGTTATCGAACTCGGGACCTCTGAGGAAGGAGTTAAATCAACTAGCCTCGATTCTAGCCAATCTGTAAAACTGTAAGAATGGATAAATTATCACTCAGCTCAGAACTCTAAAATTCAGCATTAAACCTCAGACTGGCCAGAACAGTGGATCAACCAGTAAATGTATGATAGTTGAGTCCCAGGAGAAAGCAAGTATGAAATACCGGTCCGGCAATTTGTGAAAAATTTCAAATAGATGCGAAGCTGCGCTTCGCAAACACTTGTGAGAACACGGTCAAAAAGCAGCTCTTTCAAATGAAATAAGAGAAAGAAGAAATGAGCCTCGAATTAGCCAAAAACTGGATACGTGTAGGATTCATTCAAAACTGCGACCTACTGCAATCAAGAGTCTCCCACACTATCCCCTTAGCCACGCAAGCTTAACAATTGACAAACACTAGTCACGAATAAAGCAGCTACATATGGTATTACATTGCGATTCAGAAAAGGTGGCACCAAATAAAAAGACTGCAAGTAAAAATTTGGAATAAATTAAACTGAATGCAACCACACTAACTTTGCATTTAACAAATCGCAAAGCATAAAACCACGTTGTATAGATTATGCATTTCAAAAAATTGCAAGATATGTTGAGTTAGAAAACCTTTCAAATCAAACTTTATTATTGTGATGTTGTTTGAAACAAATAGCTAACTTTCGGTTCATATGATGAGCTTAAAATGCATTGCTATTCGAATTTCAAAGCATATGCACAGGGAATAGTGCGTGAGACTCCAAATCTCTTGATTGCAGTAGGTCGCAGTTTCGAATCCTTCACGTAGCCAGATTGTGGCTATGTCGAGGCTCATTTCTTCTTTTTCTTATTTCACTTGATAGCGCTGCTTTTTGACCGTATTCTCGCAAGTGCTTGCGAAGCGCAGCTTCCCTTGTGTGAAGTTTTTCACAAATTGCCAGACCCGTATCAGAAAGTTGTTGCGGTGCCCCAAAAGCGGCACCAGTATTTGCAACTTAGACTGGAAAAAAAGAAGGTTCGTACTAATACACCAGCTTCGCAAAGGTAAAAACAGAGGCGAAGCAGCACTTCGCATACACAAGCAAAAATATGACCGATAACGCTACTGGGAAAAACTGAATGAGTAAAACTTTGAGTCTTAAAAATTTCTTAAGTGACTCACGCCATTTATGACGCGTTTGTAGTACCAGTCAATTTTAAAAAATAAATTTACCAACTATCATGCCTCATTTTATAGTGCAGTTACTGGAGCAGTATTAACATGAAAAAATCCAATGTAATGAAAATCGAATGAAATTTTTTTTAATTACGAGAATATTTGTGAAAATCAGCAACCAAACGCCATATTAAGTACAAAGTGATACATTTCGCTCCTAGTTTTATATCAATTATGGCAAACCAGCTCCCTTCAACCAATTTGGAACGATTTCTATGACGGATCACATCTGCGCTTACGCGTTAATAGCGCGAAATATATCGCGCGTTAGTTGTCCCATATTGGCCACAGCGGCAATTTTTGAGATCACAAAACTTCACAAAAAAGATCACAGGTGAAATAGCTTTCCACATTTAAGCTCAGGACAACAATACTTTGAATGATATTTAAAAAAAAATCCCGTCAAAAATGGCTAGTTATAAAGTCGAAATTTGTCTGAAGAAAAAAAAACCACCCGAGCACAAATATTCCGTTACTTTCGTTACGAAAGTCGAAACAATAATAGTATGTGTTAAAATCTTAAGCATTGGCTGTACTTAATAGCTGTTTATTTGTCAAAATGAACACATTTTATCGCAACAATATTTGCTTCGCAACAATATTTGCGACTTAGGTTGGAAAAAAAAGACAGTTCATACTATAACACAAGCATTGCTTGTGTAAAAACAAATAATCATATGTGAACCACATCTTTGAAGCTTTCAAGGTCTAAAAACTTTTCTCCAGGGATAAATCTAAGTTTAAGGGATCTAATTATCATATTTGTTCCGATAAACCATCTCAGACCTACACACTTCGATTCGAATCCCGGTGAGCACCCACTTTTTTTGGCTCAGCTGAGTTAGATTAGTTGGATCTGCCACTTATTGTTTATCTATCACCGAATTTTTATTGGAGACGGCTATTTGTGAAGGCAACGATGCGGCTCTTTTACAGAATTACGTTCACTAACTCATTTTTGATTAAACATTCTCAAATCTATTCCAAATGAAAGGAGTTCTCTGCAATTGCAGCTGATAATTTTGATCAGTTTTCATTTTGAATACCGATTCTTTATTCGGTGATGATCATGTAAATTAAAATTGCTCAAAGTTTTCAAAAACAAAATTCTAGATGTACATCATTTACTTTTAAACACATTCTTAATTCTACTCAACATAACAGCAGTTCTCTGTGCCATTTTGCTCGTCAAATTAGGTTCAGTTTTCATTTTGGATATCAGTTTTGTATTCAAGATTGTGATTTCGTGTCCATATGATTTGCACATGTCGTACACAGTTAAAGACGCGACTGATGCTGCAGTTAGACTTTCCATTTCCACGCCTGTTTTCCCTTCGCATGAAACAGCTGCTGTAATTCTAAAAGAAAAAGCAGCCCAATTAACGTTTCTTCCATTTTTATTACTTCATTACTTATTTCAAAGAAAAATAAATTGAAAAACTTTGGCAAAAATTTGCAAAGCAACCGAGTAAACTTGTTTTAAATATGTTTTTATTTATGAGTGTCAAAATTTTTGAATCGGCAGAAAGAATTCTAAAGAAACATTTTCCTGAGCATCGTATACTATTCTATTGGAATTTTAATGTTAACAATAAGTTGAATCAAAATTTTTCATACGAATGGAAAGCGTTCAAGTTGTTCAAAACTCATCAAATATTCAACCAAAAATTGTATAAAAACTGGGATATCTTTTACTACCCCCCCCTTTGGTACCTAGTAACAAAATGCCACCCCTTTATTGAAATAGTTCAATGTTTTAACATATGCAATTTTGTACGTAGTAACGAATCTCCATCTTTAGCAAAAGGGGGAAATAGTTGAAGAGATCCAAAAAGTGTTTTAGAAAAGAAAAACCTACTTGAGTTTATTTGGTTCTTCATAAATCAGATGAACCTCAACATGATCCAACTGAATATTATGACACAACGGGATCAGTTGCGACGTCATTTTAGCCCCCATAACCCCAGCAAGTTTGACTGTACTCTCAAAGTCACCTTTCTTCACCGAATTGTCTTTAACCAATTTGAAAACCTCATTCGAAAGCAGCACTTCGCTTTCAGAAACAGCACTTCTTTTCACCGCTTTCTTTGAACCAATATTGACAAAATTAACATTGCCTCTTTCGTCCAAATGAGTTAAAAATTTGTGCTCTTCTAGTTTAGGTTTCCAGGCTGCATTTGAGGTAGATTTGATAGTTTGGGTAGCTAAACTGCAAAAAGCACACCTTTTGAAAAAGAATCCCGCAACATTTCGAGTTTGTAGCAACAAATTTAAAGACATATCATGTCTAGAATAAACAGAAAATTCATAAGGCATCGCATCAAGAAGCGAAATATTCGGAAGTAGTAAAAATCGGCTTGCTGCTTTAGATTACAATTTCAGAAACCATTAGTCGCTTGGAAAACAGCAACAGAACATATACCGGGACCGCTTGACTAGCATAAATGTATAAAAACATGAAAATGTATCAAACTAGCTTACTTTTGATAGCTTCATTTCTCAGAAATTCAATACAACAATCATAATCCGTTCATACTAAAACATGCGTTTTTACAAAATAGAAAATTGAGCAATTGAAAAATTACGGAATCAACAAGCCAATAAAACTCCTAAAACAAAAATAGTGATCAGGCACACCCCGACCTGTAAGGAATCAAACCGAACAATGATCATCGCATTAAACGTTGATTGTTAAAAAAACTGTGATTGGATTATTCGTATTTATAATACTCACTCCTAAAAATATACAGTTGTTAATATCAAGTTATTGTTAAATGCTATTCAAAATGTGACAATCAACAATTAATTTCTGAAATTTCGAGCAATGGGATTGTGAACAAGATCCCTTTGATCTGTAGAACTTATTTGGTAGATAATAGTTTAATTTTGACCAAAAGGGAATTTTTGTTTCATTTTCAATGATAGTCGATACGATTTTCAACTTAAGAACTTTTATGCTAGTCGAACTTCATGCTAGTCGATAAATCACCCACATAGCGTAAATTGAATTATTTGCAAAAGAACTGGCATGGCAATTAAAAACCTTTTTTTTAAATCTTTAAAAACGCGAGACTAGGTGATTAGCATCACAACAGAAGGCACTTAGCATAAAGATAGTCTTTCACTTAAAATCGTCAGAATGTGCTAAAATCATCAGAATGTGCGTTCGATCTGCTGCCATAGCAATGATATTTTGCGAGGACGAGCTCCCAGTCGACGTTTAGCTCCAGGTCTACCACAGCCTGATTAATTTCGGCTGCAATGTGAAATTCGGCTGCAAACGTGAATGTTCTGGACGCAAAAAAGCGGTATTCAGTCGCATGGAAAGAACTTCGCTCAACAAAAATAGCGCAGTCTGGAATGTCAAGTCACGGAAAAATAAACTATACTTATTCAGGCTACACACACTGCATAGCTTTCAATAGTTCATCTAAGATTCGCAGAAACATAAAATAGTTATTAGTTTAGACTCTAATTGATGTTTAGGAATGCTAAGAAAAAAAAACATTGTCGGAGGGGTTTTTCTAGTGTATGATTTATGCATTTCAAAGATGGGCTGATATAACTAGCGGATGGCTTTCCTATGTGGTGTATCTCCATGACTAACGCTTATTACCGCCCAACTTGCCTAATTTTGGAAAAGTGATACTTTGCAGATGAAACATTAGCGTTTTTAGGTGCTTGCTGAGTTAAAAATTCGGCCTGAAGTCCCATCGGCTTGATTCAGCAAGTTGTCCTAGATCCCCCGATCCAAATTAGGCTTCAGCTCGTATAAACACCGCCAACTGACAGCTGAAAAAAAGTAAGAAAACAAAGAAAAAGTTTCGAATTTTACAGAAAAAAAATTATGCCCTTAAAGCTCTTTGAATTTCAAGAACAATTTATGATCGGTGCTTTTTTTGGTACAATTAACCCAACTTGAGAAAACTGGATTAAAAGTTAAATTTTTAAAACCGCTGGTAAATCTGATAATTAAGCTCCACTTTCGAAACTAGAAGTCGATCACGTTTTTCGAGACCTTTACACTTTTGCTCTTCGATAGTGGAGTTTGCATTCCTTTTAACAAAGAAATGAACTGAGCTTAACAAGAAATCATAAATGAAACTGCGAAAATTCAAAACTAAGCGTTAACAAATTTTAGTACTTTTTCCTGAAAAAACCAAGATTACCACAGAAGTACTCACTGCGTTCAATCCTCTTAATCGGAGCATCAGTCTTTCATTTCAAGTCACATCTCTTTACGAATATGAACTATAGTAACCGAGGTAAAAAATCGGCGAAAATAGATAGGATCAACCGTAGATGAGCCTAGGGCTACTAGATTGTACAAATGCTCCAATAGATAAGTCAAACCTGAGAGAAGTTTGAAAAAAAGGGGTCAAAAACACAAAAACAAAGCCGTAATTTCATCTTTCCGATATTTGGAGATCTTACAAGGCACAAAATATATCCTGGATCTGCACGTCATTTTTTGTTGGTTTGCCATCTAGTAAGCCCAGCCTTTTTACATTCATGATTTTTGCATCTACGTCACACCGCAAAAATCAAAAGATTTTATGTTCTTTTCCTCTCAAATGAACAATAACTTGTTCCTTGATGATTTCTTTCAAGCGTGGTAACGATTGATTCATAAAAAAATCAAATCTTTTGTTCAATTTTTTCTTCAATTGTGCTATATTTTTTTACTATCGTTTTTAGTACTATCCTTTACTTAAATTTTCACCGCCCAACTTGCCTAATTTTGGAAAAGTGAAACTTTGCAGATGAAACATTAGCGTTTTTAGGTGCTTGCTGAGTTAAAAATTCGGCCTGAAGTCCCATCGGCTTGATTCAGCATGTTGTCCTAGATCCCCTGATCCAAATTAGGCTTCAGCTCGTATAAACACAGCCAACTGACAGCTGAAAAAAAAGTAAGGAACAGAAAGAAAAAGTTTCGAATTTTACAGAAAAAAAAATGCCCTTAAAGCTCTTTGAATTTCAAGAACAATTTATGATCGGTGCTTTTTTTTTGGTACAATTAACCCAACTTGAGAAAACTGGATTAAAAGTTAAATTTTTAAAACCGCTGGTAAATCTGATAACTAAGCGCCACTTTCGAAACTAGAAGTCGATCACGTTTTTCGAGACCTTTACACTTTTGCTGTTCGATAGTGGAGTTTGCATTCCTTTTAACAAAGAAACGAACTGAGCTAGAAAAGAAATCATAAGTGAAACCGCGAAAATTCGAAACTAAGCGTTAACAAATTTTAGGACTTTTTCCTGAAAAAAACCAAGATTCCCACAGAAGTACTCACTGCGTTCAATCCTCTTAATCGGAGCATCAGTCTTTCATTTCAAGTCACATCTCTTTACGAATATGAACTATATTAACCGAGGTAAAATATCGGCGAAAATAGATAGGATCAACCGTAGATGAGCCTAGGGCTACTAGATTGTAGAAACGCTCCAATAGATAAGTCAAACCTGAGAGAAGTTTGAAAAAAAAGGGGTCAAAAACACAAATACAAAGCCGTAATTTCATCTTTCCGATATTTGGAGATCTTATAAGGCACAAAATATATCCTGGATCTGCACTTCATTTTTTGTTGGTTTGCCATCTAGTAAGCCCAGCCTTTTTACATTTATGATATTTGCATCTACGTCACACCGCAAAAATCAAAAGATTTTATGTTCTTTTCCTCTCAAATGAACAATAACTTGTTCCTTGATGATTTCTTTCAAGCGTGGTATCGATTGATTCATAAAAAAATCAAATCTATTATTCAAATTTTTCTTCAATTGTGCTATATTTTTTTACTATCGTTTTTAGTACTATCCTTTACTTAAATTTTAAAATAATTTTATGATTCTAAATATGGAAAAATATATATCAATTGATGGTTTTATGTCCATTTCCAGCAGAAGATAATTTCAACGTAAATATCTGCCAAATTTTGACATGGGATATTAAGTATAAAAGAAAAATCCTGCGAAGAAAGAAAAACGTAGCGTACGACATTTTTAATTTAATAAAAAGGTTAAACGGAACAGACGCCAAATTCAATGTTTTAACATTTCAATTTTAGCAATGGCTGCTTTTATATAGCGATATACTTGAATAATTTAAAACAGAAAATCGCAGGTGTATTTTAACTCAATGCAGTAAAAAGTGAGTTTAATTTTGAGCAGCTTATGCCACAAGCCGATTTTACGTTATTCATTTCAATAAAAGAACAAAAAAAGAAGGAGTAAAAAATAAGATGCACAAAATCCTTGATGTACATTATCTACTCAGATTAGAAAACTGTTTTTTCCTCTCATTATAGCTGGTTGCTCTAAAATTCATTTTTTGTCGTATACAAACCCAAAAACATTCTATTTTCATCTGTTTGATAGCACCATTTATTGATTCCCAGCAATTCAAATTTGTACCATTTTTATTCCAACAAATTTCAAAAAGCGGAGGTAAGCACTGTTAATTTTCAATATACTTTTATTTAGTTGAGCATCTGAATAAACAAAATTTCTCCAACACTCGTTTTTTATTCGGTTTGATGTTTTAATCATATTTACCTTTTCTATAGAAAAGAGCGATTTATGGTTTTTATTTTAGAAAATAAATCAAAACCTTAAGCCGCTTAGGTTGTACTTGTGCCAATTTTGGGCATAACATTCAATAGAAAAGCTACTCAAATGATTGAATTTTTTAGACTAATCCTTGCACCAAAAGAAAACAAAGTCAGATTTTAAAGACTTGACCTGCGCACGCTGTTTCAATTGATACAAAAACAAAACATCTAAAATGTCAAATATTTTTATGGTTATGACTAATAAATTTTCGTTATGTTAACTGGTTTACTCGAAGCGGGTAACATAATAGGTTCCTTATTTTCTATTTCCACAAACACTGAAAACGATTCATCTGACAACGAAACCCCTCAAATAAACCCTGAAAATTCTCCCGAAAAATCAAAAAATTCAAAGCCGCTGAGATTATTCCAAAAATCAGCATCGGTAGAAAATATTTCAACCGATTCGGGAATTTCAACGTTATCTTCAAATTCTATATTAATTTCGAAATATAATTTCCCAAGTTCTCATTTGGTGGTTCAATCTGAACCTTGTTTAGCTTATTTGGACGCAGCAGGGTCGATTACAACTCAGGGAAATTTGTTTCCGAGTAAATCAGAGCTATTAGCTAGCTCCTTGGATTTGTATGCAGTCAGTTCTAGTCAGGAATCTGGGGTCAGTTTTTATACAGTTCAAAAATCTTGTTACAATTGGGTAGCTAAAAGTTTTGAGGTGAAAAGATGATAGGAAAAATAACCCGTGGCTATTAATCAACAAGGAACTTTTTTGTTTTAGATGAGCTTCCCCAATCGTACTACCACTTACGACGAAGCTATCAACGACCTCAAACGGAAACTACAACAACAGGAGTACAACCTGACAACTTCATCTTCCCAATCGCTAAACCACAATTACACTAGTGGTTCGCTGAGACAATCAAGCTCAACTATTAGTGAAATAGGCGTAGAACCTTCTCAAATATCACCTGAAGCGCCTACAAAATTCCCATCCATTGCAAACAAACTTGCAGCTGAAATTAATACAAAACAACCTGAAAAACCATCGTTACCAAACGGGGATATACAGCAACCACCGTCGCAGCAAACTGTTACGTTTAAAATTAGCCCGGTTAAAATCAAAAACGAAATCAAAGAGTCTGTTAAAATGCCGATTTTGTCAACCTTCCAAGACAACTTAAATTCGAATTCACGAGAAAACGACACCGAGGATGAAACCGAATCGGAAAGTCAAGACGAATCAAGCCAAATTTACCGAAATGTAGTCAACGACGTTCGAAAAAGTGCCGGTAATTCGCAATCGGACGCTGATGTTTTGAAACTGATGCTGAAAGAACGTGACGAACTTCTGAAAGATTACGCAATAAAGTTGAACGAATCCGAAATGGAATCTCGATCTAGTGCTAAGAAAACAAGGGCTCTTGAGTTGGAAAAGCAAAGAATGGAAAAACAATTGAAAGAGTTCCAGAAAATTTTGGACGAGGAAACCAAAAAACGAGAGAACTTAGAGGGCAAATTGTCAGATATGCAGTACACGATGAAAGACCTAGGTAAATAAATATCTAAATGCGCAGTTTGATTTTACGCAAATGCTTAAAGTCGCCAAAAAATTGTCGCGAATTACAACTTTGAAAAAAAGACAAACTAATATTGAATGCATTTTTAATCAATAAAAACTAGAACGCAAATTTACTAAAAAAACTAGACATGAAATCAGATGTCATCAATTTGAAAAATGTGTAATACGGTTGACCAAAAAATAATGAAAAAAAACGTATCGTCCAAAATAATTAAACAAAACACTATTTCAGAAACCAAAGCTTCAATTCACCTGAACTGCGACCCCGAAAAAGACTTCCTTCAAAGCAGTTTAAACGAAGTCACAGAAGAGAACGAAAATCTACGCACATCATTGCAGTCGAAATGCGAACTAATCCAAACTTTGAACAACCAATTTGACAACCGGGAAGAAATGTTGGCAGAAACACACGAACAACTGAAGCACCGAACCGAAAATCTACAAAGAGAACTGATCGAAAGTCAGACAAATGTGGACTTAAAAGATGCCGAATTGAACGAAAGTCGCAACGAAATTAAAGAGTTGAAAAACGAGATATATGAATTGATGGTGAAAGTTCATGAGAAAGAAAAACTAATGGGCGCTGTTAATGAGGAGTATTCGACAATTCAAGGTTAGAAGCTGGGGTTTAAAATTTTCATTGACTGACAATTTTCAGCTGATATATGGCATTGAGAATTTCGAAAAATTGTCTTATTTAACAACTAAACTACCTTCTTTGCAAAAAAATCATGGGAAGAAATCAAGTCAAACCGCGAAAAACCAAACTTGAGCCGAAAAAAAACCAAAAAAAACGTCAAAACTCAAAAAATGTTTACACTATAAAATAAGTAAATATGTCTTGAAAGTAAAAAGTTAGCCGACTACCAGATTCAAATCGCCAAATTTCCTAGCTGCTTTCCAAGGCTAACGAATTATCTCATAGTGATAGTAATAACCAGATGCCCTGATAATGCGGATAAAACACCTGCATTCAAATTGCTCGGCAATGATATTAAGCATTAAAGTTTAGCTCAAATTTGTGCCAGTAATGTTGCAAAAAGTGTATTCTTATTATCAAGCGTTTGCTTGTGTAATACAGCAAAAGATGAATGATTTTAGATGACAACAATATGCTAGAAGAAAAACTAGGCAATTTGGAGGCCGAAATTCAAAATCGAGACAACGAAGTAACCCAACTGAAGCAATCTCTCAAGGAAAAAATTGACCAAATCAAAGAGCAGGAATTTACTATTGGTAAGTAGCAAGGTCGTAGTCTTTTCAATTAGCAACTTCGATTTGAACTTTGCATTTTTGAATTAGCAACTTTACTTTCATTTTCAAACATACAAGTAACAAAAATAACCAACCAAACTGAATAAAAAGAGCTAATTATGATAAAAAAACACCAATAAATTAAACAAAAAAAACATTGAGAAGTTTCTTTTTCTACAATAAAACGCATGATGATGATTTGATAGGCAAACTTCAAGACTCAGAAGTTGAGAAGAAAGTGAGGCAGAAAATGAGGGAGAGATTTGACAGTGAACAGCGGGAGATGCAGGAGTCGTTTAAGAAGAAGCTGAAGCGAGAGGTGGACGCGGCCAAGAATGTGATCACGAAGGACTTGAGACACAAACACTTGAAGGTGAGTGAGAATAGTTGGTACATATGGTATTGCACAAGTTTGACGTTTGATCTTATCGCAACCATTGCAACTCGCAACAAAAAAACTCGCAACATTTAAGAAAAGAGACAAATCGCAAAGTTTCACTATTTGTTTACAACACAGCATTGGTAAAAAAGAACGCTTGCCCCGCTTCGCTCTACTGCCCTTACATTCCGCTCGAGTGGAATGATATGATGTGCGTGAATCAGTGCTTGTCACGTGGTTAGGAAATTAGACGACAAGCACTATAGACGATCAGAAAAAAGGAATTTAGACAATATCTAAATTTACTGACTTGAATTAACTTTTGGTTGAGTACATACTGGCTGTCCAACCACAAATCAAGTTGACAAATCAAGTTAATAATACACATAAGCATAATTAATGTATTTCAAAAATGTAATTTAGTTTTTCGATTTAATGTTTTATAATCAACTTACGATACTAACTTTGATCAGTTTTGTGTCAATAACTCTTGTTTTTGTATAACTTCATTCCAAACAAAAAATATTTTTAGCCCAGTTCTTAATCAAATTCACAAACAATCATCGTCTAAATTCCGTTTTATTACGGTCGTCTAATTTGCTTGTCGTCTAATTTCCTAGGCCCAGTTTATCGCTTATATAGACTGCAGTTAATAAGGGTTGACCAATTATTCATTAATTGTTGCGAGTTGTCGCAACCATTGCAACGGACCACGAGTTAAAATAAGTTCAACGTGTATTTACACAATATTCACTTTACTTTTACCCCGAGAGGACAGCAAACGGTCCCGGAAGGATCTCAAAATGCTGCTCCGAGTTAGCATAACAGTATATTTTAATATCGCTATGGTTAACAATTAACCAAATCAAAACCAAAAACAATAAAAAAACGAAAATTAGGATTACAAAAAATCCTTGCAATTGAACATTACTTACAATTGGCGAATTACTGAAACAATCTCAATCAAGTTAGTGCAAGTGGGAACCAAAGCGGATGGAGATTATGCAGTTAAGGCCAACCAATTTGCTTTTGATCAGGTTAAATCTATTTTTTTAATTTCGGGTTCGAAACTTGCTGGTCATATGCACCTTAATCCGGTTTTTATACATTTCTTAGTTATTCACTTTTATATTGCTGCTTCTTCGGATTGCAAGATTTACCCAGACAAAAAAGGAAAAAACAAAATCAGCAATAGCTTGGAATACATTAGAAAAAACGGCATGAGAGATTAGATCCCACGCCTCAGACACAAAATCTATTCCGCAAAAGTCACTCGACCTAACATTTATGCCGTTAGCTTTTAACCTAAATTGCGAAAACTATTTTTTATTCAGCTCAGTTTAAGAAGTATGTTCAAATTTCACATCAAAAATTTATTCTCAGCAAAAAAAAAGCTAAATATTCTATCAACCCATTTTTGTGTCGCGATTTTCAAAATACAATTAATTGATTTTGCCTTTCTAAAAAAAAGAGAAATATTTCAGGATCTGGAGAACTTACGAGATGATCTGGAAAGTACACACAAGACAGAATTAGACTTACTTCGCAAAGAGATGGACGAGAAATACACAAATGAGATGCACAGTAAACTGAAGGAAAAAGAGAGTGACTTCAAACGGACCATGGAGACATACCAGACTATTATACACAAACTGGAGTCGAAGGTTCGAGTCAATTTACTTTTTTTGGTAAAGCATCAAGAGGCATAACCAGGAGATTTATTAATAACTATAAAACTTCAAGCTTTGAACACTAGCACCACTGCCACTGCGTCACATTTCAATTCCTCTTTATCTTTCTTCTCATAAAAGGAGAGGAGAAAAACTAATCATTACATGTAAAGAAACACAGTTTTTTCAAACTAGTAAATGTCAGTTTTAGCTCAATTGACTTTATTTAGGATAAAATGATCTTCATCTAAAAAAAAAACAATTTTACGAAATCAGTATTGGAATTTCAGGTGAACGAGTGCAACAAAGTTTCGACCAATCAGAACGAGACATTGCAAGAGGTCGAGGAGATGCTCAACTCACTCATTAAGGTATGAAAACAAAAAGTTTGCCATTTCAATTGTAAAGTATAAATTAGACCTGAATTATATTCAACCGCATATCTAATATATATGAAACCCTTTTTGAGAAACTTCACTATTAGCAAAACGAATTTATCATTTCAGTACACAGCAGGCACTTCACAGACAATCTACCTAGACGTGACGGCCCTCAACACTTGCGAAATAAAAGAGGCATTCCAGAAACTGACAACGAAGATATTCGAACTCATTGACGAGATCGCCTATCTGAACAGACAGTCGGATCACGCACGGTAACTTAAATCACAGTGCAACAAAATATTTGGGCGGGATATGATGTGAAATACTTTTCACTTGATAATAAAGAGAAACAAGACTGCTCGTATCAGGGCGAAGCCCTGAATGTTCCGACTGCCTTTTAAAGTTTATGGAACAGTAATAACATTAAAAAATTAAATGTAATAAAAGAAAATGATTTTTTTTTCTAAAATTTAAATTTTTTTCTGAAAATCATCCCTCCACACGCCATATAAAGTGTAAAACGATAAGTTTCGCTCCTAGTAACAAATCAATTATTGCAAATAAGCTTCTTTCAACCAATTTGGAACGATTTCTATGATGGATTAACTCTCCGCTTACGCGTTAATAGCGCGAAATATATCGCGCGTTAATTGTCCCAAATTGGCCAAAATGGCAATCTTTAAACCCCCGTAACTTTACAAAAAATGATCACAGGTAAAATTTCTTTTCAAATTTGAGCTCAGTACAACAATACCTTTTGAATGATGTAAAAAAATTCAGTCAAAAATGGCTAGTTAAAAAGTCAAAATTTGTCTGAAGAAAAAAGAAACCCACCCCGAGCACAAATATTCCGTTACTTTCGTATCGAAAGTCGGAACAAAAAGTCCCGATCTGTTGAACTAACCCCTTAAAAAGGGGAAATAGCGATTCAATTACAAATTACGCAAGCAACAGATATTTAAGAAAATGTCAAGTAGCTGAAAAAAACAAAAAATGATATTTTTCAATTAACGAAATTCTAAGAACACAGCGTTAAAATAACAAAGACCACGAGAAAAATTCGACAACACTTAATTTAGGAAAAAAATTAATAATAATCAAATTGTTTGTTTCATAAAACTTTCGAAGCTTACAGAAATATCATCAGCTCACTTAAGATAAAAAATAACAGAGTTCTAAAAAAGGAAGTCGAAAAATTGGTCGAAAAGTATCGCCTTTGAAATTTGTCTAATTATTCTTGTATTTTTTTCTTACAAATTAAACTGGACTAAATTAGTAACTATTTAATTTATTGTTTTGCTGCTAGGGAAGTGAGGCAGGAGTTGGAGGGAAAGCTGGAGAGCTATCAGAGGGATTTCGTGCCTGCATATATGTATAAGCAGATATACAATGAATACGTCAAGGTAACCACAAAAATATTTCCTTTTTCAATAAAAATTAGAAATTACAAGGAGGCAGACATTAAAACTTAGATGTTTTGCACCGACCAGCTCCTCCTAAAGGAGGTGCAAAAGCGTTATGGGCTACAGTACCTTTTTTCTTCCGGATTTTGTCCAACTCAAAGAAAGCTCACAGGGGGTCAAATGAGGTAGCATAATAAAGCTCTATTGGTCGTGTTTCCGAATTTTTTGTATAGACGTTTTTTTATAGGATTCCTAATACCTGTTCTCTCGATTGAACTATTAATCTCTAATTTTGGAAGATACTTTCTAAAAAGTCACAAAAACGGTCAAAAATGATATATTTTGAGACCATACCTTTTTTCTACAAAAATTAGGGCGTCGGCGGTTATGCAGCGAAAATACCCACAACCCGTTTTCTCGATTAAACCTCAGATCTCAGTTTTGGCAGGGCATTTTCTGAGAAAAAATACAAAATCATGGGTTAAACAGTCCCCGGAGAACTTTTCGAAGGCTGTAATAAGCAGGGTTGGCGAATTGTATGTTATTTTCGAAAATAACAAACTAACAGTTAACTACTGAAAAAAAACATCTCATTTATAATAAATAATTCAACACATTAAGAAGCATTAAGATCTTGAAGAAAAATGCCAGTTTTCCAGCTTTCTCGACGCCAAGTTGGGCTCTGGGCTTCTCATACGTGAATACATCACGTCGAAGAAATCCGAAAGTAAATCAAAAATCCTGAACTGAAGAAAATCAGCATAAAAATTCATATCATCCAACAGGATAACTATTCTAATGGCTGAACTGCTTGTTTGCCTGTTACATTTTTGGTGAGCTTAAACCATTGAGATGGCTGGTCTACAATCAGCTTCAATACAACATTTCTCAAATCAACATACAGAAAAATTAGATTTTTTACATCAGCGGTTGCAGCCAGTCACAATTCAATCTTTACAGAAACTCATTATCGAAGCTGGAAAAGCAACAATACGTCATTCAAACTTATGTTGGACTTGGTTAATTTGGGGGATGTGATTTATTTCATCAAAAAATAATTTTTTTACCCATTTTCTAGATCAAAAATCCTATATACTCTTCTATATCTATTTTATTTGTATTTCAGAGCATGAAGAAACGTGATAACAACTCTGACTCTCTTGCCATTGGGCCTCCAATATCTTCCAACAAAGTGCAAGACGCCAACTTACTTGACGTCTTACGGGGCGAAAATCTTCAACTACTTGAGGAAAAACTAACCAATGAGCAGAGGATGAACAAACTGGAGCTGGAGTTGACTTTGATGAAAGAACACCAGACCAAAACTGAAGATTATGAATCTATTCAGAATGAACTGATGGAGATGAAAGGCGACAATAAGGCCATGGGCGAAATGATAACAAGTTAGTAATCTTACTTAAGTTAACACCTTGGAAATAAAAAGAAACCTTGGAAATAAAAGAAATAGTAGAAAAAAATAAAACTTAACTCACTTTCACGCAAGTATCACAGCGTAAATTGCAGATTCGGCATTCTCGATTTTATTGCAATAAAAAAACTATAATAGATAAGCCATAAACCCAAAAAAAAACGCTAAAAACTTCTAGTGTAGTGATCTATTTTTTTTAGGTTTGAAAGAAGAAAACCTATTTCTGATCGAACAGCTGGAATTGCTTACCGACGAAAAAGCGAAACTTGAGGACAATTTTCAAGCGCAGCAAAACGAATTTAACAAAAACTTGGAAAAGAAAAGCAACGAGCTTCAAGAACAAATGAACTCTTTGATCGATAAAAATCAAGATCTTTCTGATAAACTAGCCGATAGCGTCGACACTGAAACCGTTGTGCAATTACAAGAAGCGACTAAGGAATTGCTGAAACAAAACAGCGAACTTAACGTTGAAAATGAAGTATTACTCGATGAAATAAGCTCAGTAAATGCTGAAAAAGAAAATCTCGAAAACCAACTGGAGCTTGTCAGCCAGTCGAACAGTGAAAACGAAACGATGTCCATTTCTAGCCATGCGTCAAGTTCCAAAACAGTGCCAAAACGAGTTCAATTCAACTTGAATCAATCGTCACAGCAGTTGAGAAAAAGTCACAAAGCGATTAAAGACAAGTCTGGAAACAGCCAAGAAGAGGCAAGAGAGATAGTTTTGTATCGACCTCCGGCTAGAGATATAATTGAGAGACAGCTGGCTCAAGAAAACACGCATTTATTTGCAGTGAACACGAAATTATTCACTGAACGAGAAAAACTGAAAGAAGAATTGTTTCAGAAAAACATGGAGTTGAATGACGAACGAACCGAAACTGAAAAAGATAAGCAAGAGCTGAAGCAGAAATTGAACAACCAACGACTTGCACTGCAGCGCCTAAGGTATGTGCCAAAATGGAAGACGTACCATTGCGCAAAAGGCAACTATAGTAAAAAGTTAACGAATAAGTCATTTTTAATGTTATTTTTTTAAATAGAAACTAGCGTTTATCGCACCTCCGGTGCTTCGAAATTTTTCGACAACCCCTGAAAAACCGCATATATTGGAAACAACATCTGCAAACTTTTAGTGTACTCTGACTGCACCCAATTACAGGGTTGGTAATTTCGAACTTTTTAATTTTTTTAATTCCCATTTTAAAAGCGTCATCTCGAAAACTTAGGTTTCCCAGGTTTTAAACCTAAGATTTGAGCATTCATATCAAGAGGTAAGATTTGAGATACCAGGGTGTACACTTACAATAAGATTGTATCTTCATCGACTTGGTAGTTTCAAATTTTTTTGAATTTCTTTGTACATAATTTCTTAGGGAAATTTTGAAAAAATCACAAAAAACGTCACATCTCGATAACGTCACATCTATATTTGGAGGCAAGATTCGCAATCCTTGCGAGTACTCTGACAGGGCCTAACCACAGGGTTGGGAATTTCAGATTTTTGAAAAATAACAATTTAAATTTTCTGAAAATTTTTTTAAAAAAATCACAAAAAACGTCATATCTTGGAAACTACGAAAAATTGAGCAGTCATACTTGGAGGCAAGATTCGCAATCTTTGAGAGTACTCTGACAGGACATAACTACAGGGTTGGAAATTTCAGATTTTCAAAAAATAATAACATTTTAGGTTTTCTGAAAACTTAAAAAAAAAAAAAAAAATACGTCATATCTCGAAAACTTCAAGGATTTGAACAGTCATATTTTGAGGCAAGATTTTTAATTCCTTAAAGTACTCTGACAGCACCCAACTACAAGGTTGAGAATTTCAAACTTTGAAAAATAATGAATTAAAATTTTCTGAAATTTTTGAAAAAATCACAAAAAACGTCATATCTCGAAAACTACAAAGATTTGAGCAGTCATATTTGGAGGCAAGACTCGCAATCCTTGATAGTACTCTGACAGTACCCAACTACAGGGTTGGGAACTTCAAATTTTGTAAATTATTTTATTTGAAATTTCTGAAAAAATCTCAAAAATCGTCTTATCTCGTTAACTAAAATGATTCGGGCATTCAAAATTGGAGGCCAAATTCGCAGCCCCTAATTCGATATTGGGCTGCTTAATTCAAACTCGGTAAAATAACATCTTAAATCAAATCGGAAAATCGAAAAAAAATTGTTAAACATTGCAATATACGATATAGCTTAAACATGCAAAAATAATACGTTGAAAAAGCTTAAACATGGCGAGATAGTGAAACCCGCATTTAAATATATAATAGATTCTGACTTTTAACTGCGTCACTGATTGACATTTCACAGTAATTTGATTATTCGTGCAATCAGCAAAGGTACTGCAATAGTGTACTAGTCTTTTTTCATGTAAATAACTTTGTTCGGAGTATCTCCAATTTTAAGCTTTCCAGTTCTAGCCAAGTTGAACCTTTAGCAGCTGTACTTCTAGGTCTAGAGCTACTGAAGCGATACAGGGTCTATAGCTAAAAATATTTTTAGATATAAATTGATTTTTATGCCGGCTTTAATTGATTGCGTGTCAATTTTTGTCGGCTTACTTACAGGGTGACTTAGTTCAAAAACGTTTTTTCATAGTTTTTTTGAAGTACTTTTTCCCCTCATTTGCAAGATGGTGCATATAATTGATGAGTTTCCAATTTTACGCCAAAAACTCTGTTAGCAGAAAAAAAAACTTTTTAAAGAAACTTTCTGTTAGAAAACTTTCCTGCATTGATTTTTCAGTTTTTTCGAATGCATTGATTCTCATTTTTTTCTGGAAGTGCGTGGAATTAGTTTACATTAGTGTTGCGTGTTTTCATTGCAAGTAATTTCGCTTGAAATCGATTCGAGGTGATGGAACAGTGTATTGTTTTATTAAGTCAAAATAATTTTGCCATTTTGCTCTGGCTGTTTTGTCTACGAATGTATGTGGCGAGTGTCGCACGAGATTCAAGATTGTTGTTCTTTGGCTGAAACTTTTTGAAAAATTGGAGCTTTAGTTTTTTTTATTCAATAACGGGCATTTTTTTTATCGTAGTCCATTTTTGTAATGATCCAGCTTTGAGCTCTCATGAGTTTTGTTATAACTTTCTGTAAATCCTTTTTGTGGCAGTTATTTGAAATTTTAGTATTCAAGTGTTTTTGAAATTTTATTTTTCAATTTTGTTCTATCGTGTTGATCTTAGTTTATAGCAAGCAATTCATAGAGCTTTTCCGCGCCCTGACCGGTAGTTTGTTTATTTGCAAAATTTTTGATTCTTTTAAGAATAAATGGATCTCGATACTTCGACCGAACGTTTTTTCTTTTCTTTTCCATTTATTAGATATGAAACAGAAATGAATGGCGTTTGTGTAGCCCTTATCCTTTTTATGTTGCAAAAAAATTTTCTTTATTCTTTTGCCTACGATTTTAACAGTTCATTTAAATTTAGACCCCATTGCTAATATGCAAGTTTATGGAATTAATTGGATGTATTAAACTTTTTTCAGCTCCCGGGTCCGTATCTACAGTTACCAAGCATCCAGTCCGACTGAACTTGAGCTTAAAATCAAGCGCGAATTGATGTCATTGGAACACCAAATAAGCGATCTATTACAAAACTACCAAAAAGAATGCAAAAAGAGTGAGAGCGAGCCCAAATATGATCGTTATTTCGTTTATGAAATATCCGAAACACAACCAGACAATGAGTCCGAAAACTCTAGCACCGAAGAAGACTCGGAAAACGAAGATATTCCGACATCTGATAAATCGATTGTTCAGATACGCCAGCGAAATAGCAAGGATGATTTCAGTGATCTTGACGCAAAGCTGCGAGATACTCAAAAATCTATCGCAGAAAAAAGTAAAGAAATAGAGGCTATTCGTCGCTCCAAATTTGATCAGAAAGAAGTATCCGCAGTCGAAAAATATCGAGACCGAGAAACAAAGCATATCATTATCCGGGAAAGGGCGTCAAAGGACAAAGAAATACCCCCACATAGAAATGTCACCACGACAATGCAAACACTGAATGTAGTTACTGTAACAGAAGAGCATTTTGCAACAAATAGCAGCCCTATGTATTACTCACAGAGTCCAGGAAGCAAGCATAGTCGAAGTAGCTGGCGGATGGACTTAGTCGATAGCCGCACATAAATATGAAATGTTCATGCCAATCAAATAGTAATATTTAAAATATCCAGACAATTGTATATCTAAAATGTAAATACTTTTTATGGAATTAAACTACAATTTAATAGAGTTTTCTTCATTTCCACAAACTTTTCATTCAAAGTATTCATGAATTGATTAGATTTTATTACACCATGCAAAGCACGAATTACATTTGATCAAGTCAAACGAAAAGTAGCACAACAAGCACATACAAGATAGAACGTCTTTTTCTACACCACCGATCCATCAAAGTTATTTAACATCACCGAAAGAGCAATAGATAGAGCTCTGAGAAAACTGTATGAGCGAGATGAACCACCATCAATTGCTAGGAAAACCATGAAGAGACTGGTTTATAAAGTCAAGAGTGGTTTATAAACTGTCATGTAGTGGATGCACTTCCACCTATGTCGGACAAACTGTTCGACATTTGACCACTAGAATTGAGGAACATAAGAAAGCAGACTCACAGGCCGAAAGAAAGCAGGCCGAAAGAAAGACCTACCTCGGCGAACAACCGGACTTAAAACTGCTGCAGACGGCGCCCGAGAACGCGCTGAAGTTCGTTCAGAAGACTGGGCTTTTCTAGCCCCCTATTTCAAGATAGAAGGCCGTCACACACAACACAACAAGCAGACTCACCGGTAGGCCTCCACCTTCAGCAATGCCAACTTGAGGGAAATAGCGCAGATCTTAGTTGGGAAATTATAGATAGGTCAAACAACCAAACAAAATTGCTAACACTAGAGGCAATACATATCAGGAAAGAGAAACCGGGCTTGAACACGCGCGATGAGTTTAGGAGCAGGGAGTTAACACTGAAAATTTAGTCCCAAAATATTTTTGGTTTTGTAACATTCGTCTACTGTAGTCACACATGAGGCTTAAGAAAACTAGGCCCTATAACCATTGGCTCAAGAGTCAGGGACACTATCTCTTGTGTTTTTCTACCTCAAATCAGTCGGAGCCAATTCGGTTCGTTTGTGACATGAGACTACGACCCGTTACAGCTTAAAGGCTACTACTAAATTATCCCCCCACTCTAGAATTAGGAACGTCCCCATACTTAGGTCTCTAGATGTGCCATTCTGCCAGATGACACAGCATAACCTTCCCGCGACAGAAAAAAAAGTGACTAAAGGCCTTATGAACAGAAAAGTGTTGCGACGGAGGGTCAGAATGTTCTAGAATTTTTATTTTTAAAATTTCGATCGGAAGAAGAACATTTCTGAGAAATAGAAAAAAGACGGCCATTTTGAATAAAAAAGACGAAAATCAGAACCACGATATAGATTGTGAAGAACAGTTGTATCAGAGACAGAAAAATTACGGAGCCTCTTATCGTGGCAAGAACACACGATAAGGACCTTAGCGACAGATATTTGTGGAGACGGAGGCTTCAGTGGGGGGAAGAGAAATACCACGGAACCCTCCCGGGACACGAAATATAGGAGATAAGAGTGTTATCTCAAGAAAATCACGGGAGCGGAGGCTTGGTCCCCCAGAGACTATTATATGTGAAGGGACTGGGTAAAATAACTATAACAGCTGCTGTAATGTCCTAGATCTTAATTAACACCGTTATTATTTAATATTTCAGAGCATGAGTAGATAGAAAAAGGAAAGGGTCAATCCATCTCCAATGGATTTAATATAAAACTGTCACACAAAAACATATAAAAATAGGTTGTTCGAGCCGTGTTTTTAATGACAATCACGTAGTCTGAGGATCCGAGACTCAGCTATGTGGTTGTGTTCGCATGCAAACGAAAGCTGATCAAAAGTCGTTTGACTGATGGCCTAAAAATGGTAACTTTTTACTTTGCCCTAAACAGACCAGAAAATCAACTGGCAAGGTCGAGACGGTGAAAAACGAGTAGAATTAAAGTAACTGACGCCTGCCAGTCGTTGATAGGTACTTTTTCTACGCTCCGTCGCTGTGTGATATTTGGGCGAATGTTACATAGACGTTTTTATGGCGCTCCTGGGTGGGCCTGTTAAAGGCATGAAACCATCATGATCAGCAAGCGTTTCAGCGACGTACCCTCCGCTCCGGGCGTAAGCCCGAGTTAGAGGCCTTAATGACCGTTGTTGTACTAGGGGGAAGGTGCGTACCCTCCGTCTAGTGCAATTTAGCTTTTTAACTTAGTTAACACCGAAAATTCCGGGGGCCGGAGGGTTAGGTGGGAAATCTAGAGCCCGCTTGTCCTGAGGTCCCAGGACCAAAAACAATTAAAGAGAAAGCGTAAAACCAAACAAAAATAGTGTATAACCAAGAAAAAGCCAAAAATAAATTTATTTAAAAACAAAAAAGTACAAAAAACAGTAAAAAAATCCAAAAAAGACCAAAAACAGTAAAAAAACATAAAGTGACAGTTTATATGTTATTTCCGGACGAGATGTGATCTGACCTTCCTATTTGTTGTTGTTTCAGATTGATTTATATCGTTTCTGATAGAAAGATTGTGTGTTTTGGTGAAGGGTTGGGTACCCTCCCTCGAGTGTAATTTGAGTGTTTAAGCACGTTAATGGTGATTTTGCCGGTGACCGGAGGGTAGAGTGGCAAGCTGATCAACGTGTTCCACACTCAACAGGGACATCAAGGACAACATCCACAACGACTGTTGGGTATCGTTGGAGCAATTTTAGTATCGTTCGGGTACTATTTCATAAAAACTTAAGTGGTGGGGGGCACGATTGGCGCGGTCCGATTGTACCCTCCATCGATTACAAATTTCCGAGTTAAGGGTCTTAGTTCGGATATTTTGGTGCAAAGGAGGGTATAGTACTATTCATTAACGACTATTAATAGATTATTATCCTTATTATATATTACTTATCTCCTGTTTAGACCCAAAAAACACCCATTTTTTGTCGAAAATTACCAATTTTCGACCAAATTGTAGACCCCAAATTTTCGGATATCCGAGCGTTTCCGATAGACAAAAAGCTTTTATATAGAGAGTAGCTACGTAGTTCGATCCCCTTTATTAAAGAAACCGCGTGAGCAAAGATTCAGCAGAAGTTAGAAAAACGAAAATTTTTCGACCAAAATTTTGATAATTTTCTGTATTTTGTCAGTCTGTTTTGGAGATCGAGTTTTTGAGTTTTTAGAGTTAGAGCAATAAAATTTTTTGCGTTAGGAGCGTGCTAGCATAACGTGCTCGGTTACTAGAGAAATTTTTGGGTAACCCTCCGAGTAGCTCCGTGGATAGAGCTAACGACTTAAGGTTTGGAAAAGGAAGGAATCGGAGGGTCCAAATTTGATAGTTTTTGGCCAAATTTTTGTTTCTAAACCAATTTTGGTCCGGTTTTTTGCATTATTCCAGTGCCGTACAGGGCTACTACGCTCATTTCAAGTATTTTTAGGCACTTTCGACCGGAATTGCGAAAAAAGTCTTTCAGATCCTATACAGGTGGTGAAAAAGGCCATTTTGACGAACGCGTTTTTGGCGATTTCTCAAAGACTAGTTATCCGATCGGGATAATTTTGGTACCATAAGTCGACGTTTTTGACCACTTTTCCGAATCGCAACCGTTTTTGGGTTGATTATTTCGGAAAAGAAAAATTTTTTAGAATTTGTTGGTTCGGAGGGTCCAAGTAACGGGCAACCCTCCGAGCGGCAGAAAATTTTATCAAAACATCCTTTTATTCAACTGGGAAGGTTGACCGTGTCAGCCAACCTAGTTTTAAGTCAGGTAGACCGCTTTCAGAGGCTTTACTGCGGTGACTTAACCCTTTTTCTTGATTTTGGGGGAACCCTCCGAAGTGACCCTCCGGAGTCAGCTAAACCGTTTAGCAACCCTCCTTAGTGGAAAATTTCCACGAGATCACCCTAAGAAGTTGAAACAGCACCCCCTAGAACACTTAGCTTATTTTGACGCTTTTTGAAGCTAGTAGGAGAACCTTCCAAGTGAGATCAGAAAATTTGAAAATTTTGGAGGTACCCTCCGAAGTGACCCTCCGGAGCGTATTAAGCATCTTATTGACCCTCCTTAGTAAATTTAGGGGGACCCTCCGAAGTAACTTGGGTGATTAAGATACCCTCCTAAGTAACTTGAGTGATTGAGGTACCCTCCGAGGTAACCCTCCGGAGTGTCTTAAACCTTCTAGCGACCCTCCTTGTAAGAGACTTGAGTAAACCTTCTGTGGCAATTTGGGAAACGGAAAATATCCATTTAATTAGGATCATATTAGGATATTAGGCGTGCTTATCAGGGTCATAAGAACCCATTCTGACCCGGAAATTCGTGATCAACTTTGGATTCTATATTGGGTGTATTAGAAGTACCCGAACAAGATTTTTTTTTTGATTGTGATTTTGGTTGAGTGGTTGCCTTGAGCTACTTAATAGGAAAGTTCGGGCAATCCGGGAACAAATAAAGGAAGACCTCGGTGGGTGTATTAAGCAAATACACACCCACTTGAGAAGAAGAATTGTTCCCTACTCTCGTGCACTTGGAGCAGTCCGAGTGTGGGAGAGCTTTTTCATAGATTTGACGAATTTTCGACCAAGAGGTTGCCTTGAGCTACTTAGTAGGACAGCTCGGGCAATCGCAGGACACCCAAAAGAAGACCTCGGTGGGTGTATTAGGCAAATACACACCCACTTGAGAAGACTGTGTCCTGGGCTTCGTTCTTTCGGATCGTTCCGATTGGGGGAAGTCTTTTTCTTTAAGACTAAGTTTTATTTATCTATTTCTGAATCATCACTGCTTTTTATCGAAGATTGTTTAATTTTAACAAAGCAGTGACTTGATAAATTGTGTGGCGATAAATTGATACTGACAAAAGGTCGCTGTCACCTGTAGGATATTCTTATCTGATTATCGATTGTGTTTTGTGTACCGATTATATCTCGTGGAAACTTAGTGTTACTGTTATATTATACAACCGGGTTGAGTTAGCATTATATCAATACTGGGTAGACCCTGTGTGTAACTTTAGCTGAGTCACTAATTTAGTCGTGAGAGATCTAAGAGACATTTTGATACTGACGGAATCGAATAGGCAGCGTTAAGTGATTTAACTGAATCTTGTTTGTGGTACGTTTGCATTGCCATCAAATTACGAATACTTTCATTTTGATAAAAACTATGCAGCGCAGGGACTCGCTAGGATCGACTCCTAAAATTCCCAGGCTAAGCAAGGGAAGCACGCGGAAGTTTAGAACTAGGCGTAGCCAAACCTCGTTTAGCAGCGCTTCCGACGCGTTTGCTGAAGACGAATCGACTAAGGGTCAACCTGATCTTTCAGTGAGCGAAATGAAACTAAGGAGCGAGAAAAACCTCGATGGCAATCAAAGACGGAGCACCGAGGCCGAGCCTGCGAGCGAAACGCTGGTGGATCTCTTTGACGAAGGGGAGCGAACGCTCATTCGACCCGACTTTGAGTCAGACGAGGTCCTCGAACGGGAGGAAGCCGAGAGGACAGAGGAGACCTCGGAGCGTCCCGAGGTCGAACCTCGGGAGGAAGTGTTGTACAGGGGAATGTCCAAATCAGAGACTAAGAGCTATAAATGGAGAAAGGAACCTTCACATCTGACAAGTGCACACTCATCCTTGGCCAAACAGAGTAACAACGCGATGATGTCGAGTATGAGTCCGGGTGAAGAGCAGACGTTCTCGAAGGCCAAGAAGAGTTGGAAGTCCTTGTACGACGAACGCATGGCGTCACTACCAACTGTAGGTTTGACTTCCAGTGATGACTACCCGGAGATAACCCATCCGGATGTGAACTTCACACCGTGCCCAAGGAACGACATGAGCAGGGAGGCGTCTTCTGCCTCGCCGACCAGGCCTATGTCAGAGGGGATAACGATGGGAGCATCATCAACGTTTGACAGACTGATGACGTCAATGCACAAGCAAAAGGGCGGTGCGTCATCAAGTACTAGGCTACAGCCACAGTTGACCTCGTCTTCTCTGGGGCTAACCCCGCCATTGGGGGCAGCTGGTGACATAAGTGATATGTTCGCTGGTGTGATGAATGGCCTGGATGAATTGAGGCGAGACATGACTAAGAGGATAGATCAAGTTGACGAGAGAGCTCACCATGGTCGAGAGAATTTGAAAGATGAGCTAACGCACGTGAAGTCGCAGGCGAGGTTTGATCAGGCTCAATTGATTCGTGACACCGATCAATGCCTGGCCGAGAGCCTGGCACAGGCAAACAAAGAGTCAGAGGAAAGAGAGGCTAGGATGACAAGAGAGATCGAGCGATTGTTGAATGATCATGATAATACCTACGCCCAAACGATGACTGGCCTGGAAAGGAGGTTGGACGCCAAATCTGACTTGATGATGCGGAAGCTTGACGCGATCCTGAATGGGAATAGTTGGCAGGAGCATTCCAACTCAAGGGAGCGCTCACGCCATGCGAATGTTGGAGATGGTACGGGCAACAGTGCCAGAGCCCAGCAAGGCTCGAGAACGAACTACGAACATAGAAACAAGGAGCGGCCAAGGGCAGCCCCGCAGAGGCCTGGCTGGACAAATCCAGTCCCACCGGAGGCAGATGCCACCCCGGAGACAAGATTGCCAACCGTGCCACAAGTCAGTTCAGTACCAGATCTGACTACAGTCTCACAAGACACAACAATGTATGCCTCGATGTTTGAGCCTCTGAACAGATCTCTCGAAACATTCATCACCAAGCTCTCGAAGTCAACCGAGAGAGGAGAGAGGTCAAGAAGAACACTGAAAAAGCCGAAGTCATATAAAGACGAGTCAGACGGCTGCATTGATACTTGGATAGAGGTGATGAAGTTACACTTTGAGGAAGAGAATCTCTCCAAGAAACAAGAGTGCAGCGCGCTGACAAGCAACCTGGAGGGTACTGCATTAAATTGTGTAATGGCGAAAAGAGCCAATGAGAGAGACAGCGCTCGCAAGATATTCGACATCCTGCTGAATCGTTTCGGCTCTGGAGTACAAGGGCACCAGGCTATGGTGAAGTTCGAGAAGAGGCGTCAGAGAGATGAAGAATCAATAGATAAATTCTTGGACGACCTTGAATTGCTCAGGAGGAGAAGCAACCCGGATGAGAGAATATCCGAGCGAAACTTGGCGATTGCTTCGAAGTTTATGGATGGAGTAAGGAGTGAGGAGCTGAAGACGATGTTGGCCACTCATTTCACCCTGTCGCTTGACCAGGTACCCACGCCCGACGACTTGCGTATGAAGTCACGCGAGTATTTACTCATAAAACCGAGGGCGCAAAACCGTTACAGCAATTATGGCAACTATAGCGGGACAAACACTGGTGCGAATTCCAGTTGGTACAAACCTCGCGATGACATGGACAAGAGGAGGTCGTGCGCGAATTGTGGTTCGATGGACCATCACGTTTCTGCGTGTTCTGCATACAAACAGAACATGAAGGCCATAGGCCACTTTCTTGAGGACGCTGACGCGACCGACGAGGATCATGAAGAGTACGTGAGAGGGCTCATCATGAAATATGGTCCGAGGTGTTTCTTCTGTAATTTGGAGGGACACTTCAAGTCGGATTGTACTCAATTTTGGGACGCGGTAGCGGACGCGAAACATCCCCGCCACGATGAGGCGCTTTCGGGTGTCAAGGCCAGTCGAGCACGTCTGATGAACGAGGCTGAATCTCGGAGAAAGGAGACGACACCGAGCACTTTCACGACTAAAAAGGTTAAAACATGGCCTGACGAGGGGGTAGCCTCGAACCTCGAAACAGAGTCGTCTAGCCCACTCAAGGTGGATTACGGCCTGGCGGCAAGGACAGCTCTGCAGAATGTCAAACAGGACCTTGCCACGAAAGAAGTGGAGCAATGGGTAAGGTCGGAGCTGGAGAGCACATATCTTCGGGAAAGTCTTAATGTCCTGAGTAAGACGACAAGAGCAGAAGATGAAAAAGAGCCCAAGAAACAGGGACTAAAACTGAACGTTATATCTGGCAAGACTTTCGGCATGACGAAGGCAGGGACCAAAATAATGTCTATCATCTCAGTCGCAGGGCACCAGGTGGTCAAGAACCTGAGCGAGCCATCCGAGATTACACTGGTCCACCTAGACATCTATGCCGACTACCTGAAGGAGAAGGATCCCAAACTGGATTCCAGGGCAGTGCGAGCGCTGCTCACAACGGGAGGTCCGAGGCTGATGAAAGTGGACGGACATTATATCGATGTCCATGGCCCTTACCCGATTCTGATGAACGTGGATGGCATCAATATCTACACGAAAGCTCACATAACTGATGCGAACGATCAGGTTGGCCGTATATACATTGGTCAAGAGGAGCTGAAGGTCAGACGAATCGGACACAACGCGATGCTCGAACAGGATGCTGTGCATATTGGTTGCGAGGCAGATCTGGCCGCACACGTTCTGGACGTGCAAGGCAGACAACTTTCAGTAAAGGGACTGCTAGACACGGGAGCAGTAGTTAGTGTCATGCCAGTCAATACTTGGACCGACATGGGTTTTGATAGGTCGGATCTCATACCGACAAAAATCAGGTTGGCAGCTGCCAATCAGGGAGCGATCTATGTCGCCGGACGAACTCCGATCATCTCACTGCAGCTCGGAGGGAGACATCTTTGGATGAGCTTCCTAGTAGTAGAGAATTTGGATGAATCCGACCAGTTCATCCTAGGAAGGGATTTCGTTCGCAACTTTGACGTCACGATCGATCTCAATGACGGATTGATTAGGATCAAGGATCCTGAAAGAAAGTATGAGAAAAGACCCCTTAATAAGATCTTAATTAATCAGGCCAAGGTGCCGATTTTTCTGGATCGAAAAGTTAGATTAAAACCGAACCAAGCCGTAGTAGCGACGTTTAGGATGAGGAACTTGAATGAACTCAGCAATGACAGACAGGTGTGTCTGGTACCAAATCCAAACAGTAAAAGCTCGGATATTTTAGGAAGAAGCTTCTCACTCACTCAGAGCGGACTGTGTGTGAGTGTGTTATTGAACACAGAAGCAACAACAGTGACAATACAGAGGGGAAAGAAACTTGGCTACGCTTTGCCTCTGAACACAGACTTTCTGAGTGTGGAGAACTTGAAGAAGTTTGATGTAACTAAATGTCCATTACATGCGAACCAAGAATGTATAATGAAAAGAGTAATTGAATTGAAATCTTCTAGGAAATTGTTTTCAATGAAGTCGGAAACAGATGATGGGCTGTCTAGTTGTTCCAACTTTCCTGAGAGGCCGACGGAAGCAGAGTTAGCAGCGAATAGGCCTGTCCTACCTGAGATAGAACATCTGAGGGGTAAAATATCTGACAAGGAACTAGATTCGCTCAGGGCGGTGCTAGATCGGAACGCAGACGTTTTTTCAAAACATAAGGCCGATATAGGTTGTTGCAATTTTGTAGAGCACGAGATTGAGATAGAAGAGGGCTCGGTACCTCATAGGGAAGGGGCGAGAAGAATGACCCCAAACAAGTCAGAAGCGTGTAGGAAGGAAATTGAAATGTTAATGGAGTACGACATGATTGAGCCGTCGAAGTCCCCATGGGCTTGTGACGTGGTCATGGCGAAAAAGAAAGGGGGACAACTCAGATTTTGTTGTGATTTCCGTTATCTGAACGCAGTGACTATAAAGGACGCATACCCGATTCCCCGCATCGATGAGAGCCTATCCAAGCTGGGAGACGCTAAGTTCTTCACGACGTTGGATTTGGGCTCCGCATTCTGGCAAGTGCCACTCAGAAAGCAAGATCGAGAGAAAACAGGTTTCGCGTGTGAGCTGGGACTGTTCCAGTGGAAGAGGATGCCATTCGGATTGTGCAACGCGACGGCCACATTCCAGCGACTGATGGCCCAGGCACTCACGAGCGTCACTAAGAAATACGGGAATCTCATTATGTGTTATGTCGATGATGTCGTGATTGCAACACCAACCTTGGAAGACCACATAGAAAGGTTGGAGGAGGTGTTTTCTTGCATGAAGCAGGCGGGTCTGAAATGCAAACCCTCTAAGTGTGAAATCCTCAGGGATTCCATAAAGTATCTGGGCCGCCTGGTTGACAAACATGGAGTGAGACCAGATCCCGAAGCGGTTGAAGCAGTGCTGACCTGGAAGGCACCTAAGACAGATACACAGCTGATGAGTTTTCTGGGATTCGCAAATTATTATCGAGAGTTCATCAAGGGGTATGCTGACAAGATATACCCCATGCAGAGGCTGATGAGAAACAAGGGCAAAAAGTTCACCTGGACTGATGAGGCACAAGTTTCATTTGAAAACATCAAGCGTGAACTTTGCGAGGCACCGGTCCTCGGCATGCCAACAGAGAAGGGAATGTTCGTGCTGGACACGGATGCATCAGTGGTTGCGATATCGGGCATACTTCACTCGCAGGTCGTTTCAGACCAAACCAGTTGAATACTGCCTCAGGCGTGTTGATGTAAATAACTTTGTTCGGAGTATCTCCAATTTTAAGCTTTCCAGTTCTAGCCAAGTTGAACCTTTAGCAGCTGTACTTCTAGGTCTAGAGCTACTGAAGCGATACAGGGTCTATAGCTAAAAATATTTTTAGATATAAATTGATTTTTATGCCGGCTTTAATTGATTGCGTGTCAATTTTTGTCGGCTTACTTACAGGGTGACTTAGTTCAAAAACGTTTTTTCATAGTTTTTTGAAGTACTTTTTCCCCTCATTTGCAAGATGGTGCATATAATTGATGAGTTTCCAATTTTACGCCAAAAACTCTGTTAGCAGAAAAAAAAACTTTTTAAAGAAACTTTCTGTTAGAAAAACTTTCCTGCATTGATTTTTCAGTTTTTTCGAATGCATTGATTCTCATTTTTTTCTGGAAGTGCGTGGAATTAGTTTACATTAGTGTTGCGTGTTTTCATTGCAAGTAATTTCGCTTGAAATCGATTCGAGGTGATGGAACAGTGTATTGTTTTATTAAGTCAAAATAATTTTGCCATTTTGCTCTGGCTGTTTTGTCTACGAATGTATGTGGCGAGTGTCGCACGAGATTCAAGATTGTTGTTCTTTGGCTGAAACTTTTTGAAAAATTGGAGCTTTAGTTTTTTTTATTCAATAACGGGCATTTTTTTATCGTAGTCCATTTTTGTAATGATCCAGCTTTGAGCTCTCATGAGTTTTGTTATAACTTTCTGTAAATCCTTTTTGTGGCAGTTATTTGAAATTTTAGTATTCAAGTGTTTTTGAAATTTTATTTTTCAATTTTGTTCTATCGTGTTGATCTTAGTTTATAGCAAGCAATTCATAGAGCTTTTCCGCGCCCTGACCGGTAGTTTGTTTATTTGCAAAATTTTTGATTCTTTTAAGAATAAATGGATCTCGATACTTCGACCGAACGTTTTTTCTTTTCTTTTCCATTTATTAGATATGAAACAGAAATGAATGGCGTTTGTGTAGCCCTTATCCTTTTTATGTTGCAAAAAAATTTTCTTTATTCTTTTGCCTACGATTTTAACAGTTCATTTAAATTTAGACCCCATTGCTAATATGCAAGTTTATGGACTTAATTGGATGTATTAAACTTTTTTCAGCTCCCGGGTCCGTATCTACAGTTACCAAGCATCCAGTCCGACTGAACTTGAGCTTAAAATCAAGCGCGAATTGATGTCATTGGAACACCAAATAAGCGATCTATTACAAAACTACCAAAAAGAATGCAAAAAGAGTGAGAGCGAGCCCAAATATGATCGTTATTTCGTTTATGAAATATCCGAAACACAACCAGACAATGAGTCCGAAAACTCTAGCACCGAAGAAGACTCGGAAAACGAAGATATTCCGACATCTGATAAATCGATTGTTCAGATACGCCAGCGAAATAGCAAGGATGATTTCAGTGATCTTGACGCAAAGCTGCGAGATACTCAAAAATCTATCGCAGAAAAAAGTAAAGAAATAGAGGCTATTCGTCGCTCCAAATTTGATCAGAAAGAAGTATCCGCAGTCGAAAAATATCGAGACCGAGAAACAAAGCATATCATTATCCGGGAAAGGGCGTCAAAGGACAAAGAAATACCCCCACATAGAAATGTCACCACGACAATGCAAACACTGAATGTAGTTACTGTAACAGAAGAGCATTTTGCAACAAATAGCAGCCCTATGTATTACTCACAGAGTCCAGGAAGCAAGCATAGTCGAAGTAGCTGGCGGATGGACTTAGTCGATAGCCGCACATAAATATGAAATGTTCATGCCAATCAAATAGTAATATTTAAAATATCCAGACAATTGTATATCTAAAATGTAAATACTTTTTATGGAATTAAACTACAATTTAATAGAGTTTTCTTCATTTCCACAAACTTTTCATTCAAAGTATTCATGAATTGATTAGATTTTATTACACCATGCAAAGCACGAATTACATTTGATCAAGTCAAACGAAAAGTAGCACAACAAGCACATACAAGATAGAACGTCTTTTTCTACACCACCGATCCATCAAAGTTATTTAACATCACCGAAAGAGCAATAGATAGAGCTCTGAGAAAACTGTATGAGCGAGATGAACCACCATCAATTGCTAGGAAAACCATGAAGAGACTGGTTTATAAAGTCAAGAGTGGTTTATAAACTGTCATGTAGTGGATGCACTTCCACCTATGTCGGACAAACTGTTCGACATTTGACCACTAGAATTGAGGAACATAAGAAAGCAGACTCACATGCCGAAAGAAAGCAGACCGAAAGAAAGACCTACCTCGGCGAACAACCGGACTTAAAACTGCTGCAGACGGCGCCCGAGAACGCGCTGAAGTTCGTTCAGAAGACTGGGCTTTTCTAGCCCCCTATTTCAAGATAGAAGGCCGTCACACACAACACAACAAGCAGACTCACCGGTAGGCCTCCACCTTCAGCAATGCCAACTTGAGGGAAATAGCGCAGATCTTAGTTGGGAAATTATAGATAGGTCAAACAACCAAACAAAATTGCTAACACTAGAGGCAATACATATCAGGAAAGAGAAACCGGGCTTGAACACGCGCGATGAGTTTAGGAGCAGGGAGTTAACACTGAAAATTTAGTCCCAAAATATTTTTGGTTTTGTAACATTCGTCTACTGTAGTCACACATGAGGCTTAAGAAAACTAGGCCCTATAACCATTGGCTCAAGAGTCAGGGACACTATCTCTTGTGTTTTTCTACCTCAAATCAGTCGGAGCCAATTCGGTTCGTTTGTGACAGGAGACTACGACCCGTTACAGCTTAAAGGCTACTACTAAATTATCCCCCACTCTAGAATTAGGAACGTCCCCATACTTAGGTCTCTAGATGTGCCATTCTGCCAGATGACACAGCATAACCTTCCCGCGACAGAAAAAAAAGTGACTAAAGGCCTTATGAACAGAAAAGTGTTGCGACGGAGGGTCAGAATGTTCTAGAATTTTTATTTTTAAAATTTCGATCGGAAGAAGAACATTTCTGAGAAATAGAAAAAAGACGGCCATTTTGAATAAAAAAGACGAAAATCAGAACCACGATATAGATTGTGAAGAACAGTTGTATCAGAGACAGAAAAATTACGGAGCCTCTTATCGTGGCAAGAACACACGATAAGGACCTTAGCGACAGATATTTGTGGAGACGGAGGCTTCAGTGGGGGGAAGAGAAATACCACGGAACCCTCCCGGGACACGAAATATAGGAGATAAGAGTGTTATCTCAAGAAAATCACGGGAGCGGAGGCTTGGTCCCCCAGAGACTATTATATGTGAAGGGACTGGGTAAACTAACTATAACAGCTGCTGTAATGTCCTAGATCTTAATTAACACCGTTATTATTTAATATTTCAGAGCATGAGTAGATAGAAAAAGGAAAGGGTCAATCCATCTCCAATGGATTTAATATAAAACTGTCACACAAAAACATATAAAAATAGGTTGTTCGAGCCGTGTTTTTAATGACAATCACGTAGTCTGAGGATCCGAGACTCAGCTATGTGGTTGTGTTCGCATGCAAACGAAAGCTGATCAAAAGTCGTTTGACTGATGGCCTAAAAATGGTAACTTTTTACTTTGCCCTAAACAGACCAGAAAATCAACTGGCAAGGTCGAGACGGTGAAAAACGAGTAGAATTAAGGTAACTGACGCCTGCCAGTCGTTGATAGGTACTTTTTCTACGCTCCGTCGCTGTGTGATATTTGGGCGAATGTTACATAGACGTTTTTATGGCGCTCCTGGGTGGGCCTGTTAAAGGCATGAAACCATCATGATCAGCAAGCGTTTCAGCGACGTACCCTCCGCTCCGGGCGTAAGCCCGAGTTAGAGGCCTTAATGACCGTTGTTGTACTAGGGGGAAGGTGCGTACCCTCCGTCTAGTGCAATTTAGCTTTTTAACTTAGTTAACACCGAAAATTCCGGGGGCCGGAGGGTTAGGTGGGAAATCTAGAGCCCGCTTGTCCTGAGGTCCCAGGACCAAAAACAATTAAAGAGAAAGCGTAAAACCAAACAAAAATAGTGTATAACCAAGAAAAAGCCAAAAATAAATTTATTTAAAAACAAAAAAGTACAAAAAACAGTAAAAAAATCCAAAAAAGACCAAAAACAGTAAAAAAACATAAAGTGACAGTTTATATGTTATTTCCGGACGAGATGTGATCTGACCTTCCTATTTGTTGTTGTTTCAGATTGATTTATATCGTTTCTGATAGAAAGATTGTGTGTTTTGGTGAAGGGTTGGGTACCCTCCCTCGAGTGTAATTTGAGTGTTTAAGCACGTTAATGGTGATTTTGCCGGTGACCGGAGGGTAGAGTGGCAAGCTGATCAACGTGTTCCACACTCAACAGGGACATCAAGGACAACATCCACAACGACTGTTGGGTATCGTTGGAGCAATTTTAGTATCGTTCGGGTACTATTTCATAAAAACTTAAGTGGTGGGGGGCACGATTGGCGCGGTCCGATTGTACCCTCCATCGATTACAAATTTCCGAGTTAAGGGTCTTAGTTCGGATATTTTGGTGCAAAGGAGGGTATAGTACTATTCATTAACGACTATTAATAGATTATTATCCTTATTATATATTACTTATCTCCTGTTTAGACCCAAAAAACACCCATTTTTTGTCGAAAATTACCAATTTTCGACCAAATTGTAGACCCCAAATTTTCGGATATCCGAGCGTTTCCGATAGACAAAAAGCTTTTATATAGAGAGTAGCTACGTAGTTCGATCCCCTTTATTAAAGAAACCGCGTGAGCAAAGATTCAGCAGAAGTTAGAAAAACGAAAATTTTTCGACCAAAATTTTGATAATTTTCTGTATTTTGTCAGTCTGTTTTGGAGATCGAGTTTTTGAGTTTTTAGAGTTAGAGCAATAAAATTTTTTGCGTTAGGAGCGTGCTAGCATAACGTGCTCGGTTACTAGAGAAATTTTTGGGTAACCCTCCGAGTAGCTCCGTGGATAGAGCTAACGACTTAAGGTTTGGAAAAGGAAGGAATCGGAGGGTCCAAATTTGATAGTTTTTGGCCAAATTTTTGTTTCTAAACCAATTTTGGTCCGGTTTTTTGCATTATTCCAGTGCCGTACAGGGCTACTACGCTCATTTCAAGTATTTTTAGGCACTTTCGACCGGAATTGCGAAAAAAGTCTTTCAGATCCTATACAGGTGGTGAAAAAGGCCATTTTGACGAACGCGTTTTTGGCGATTTCTCAAAGACTAGTTATCCGATCGGGATAATTTTGGTACCATAAGTCGACGTTTTTGACCACTTTTCCGAATCGCAACCGTTTTTGGGTTGATTATTTCGGAAAAGAAAAATTTTTTTAGAATTTGTTGGTTCGGAGGGTCCAAGTAACGGGCAACCCTCCGAGCGGCAGAAAATTTTATCAAAACATCCTTTTATTCAACTGGGAAGGTTGACCGTGTCAGCCAACCTAGTTTTAAGTCAGGTAGACCGCTTTCAGAGGCTTTACTGCGGTGACTTAACCCTTTTTCTTGATTTTGGGGGAACCCTCCGAAGTGACCCTCCGGAGTCAGCTAAACCGTTTAGCAACCCTCCTTAGTGGAAAATTTCCACGAGATCACCCTAAGAAGTTGAAACAGCACCCCCTAGAACACTTAGCTTATTTTGACGCTTTTTGAAGCTAGTAGGAGAACCTTCCAAGTGAGATCAGAAAATTTGAAAATTTTGGAGGTACCCTCCGAAGTGACCCTCCGGAGCGTATTAAGCATCTTATTGACCCTCCTTAGTAAATTTAGGGGGACCCTCCGAAGTAACTTGGGTGATTAAGATACCCTCCTAAGTAACTTGAGTGATTGAGGTACCCTCCGAGGTAACCCTCCGGAGTGTCTTAAACCTTCTAGCGACCCTCCTTGTAAGAGACTTGAGTAAACCTTCTGTGGCAATTTGGGAAACGGAAAATATCCATTTAATTAGGATCATATTAGGATATTAGGCGTGCTTATCAGGGTCATAAGAACCCATTCTGACCCGGAAATTCGTGATCAACTTTGGATTCTATATTGGGTGTATTAGAAGTACCCGAACAAGATTTTTTTTTTGATTGTGATTTTGGTTGAGTGGTTGCCTTGAGCTACTTAATAGGAAAGTTCGGGCAATCCGGGAACAAATAAAGGAAGACCTCGGTGGGTGTATTAAGCAAATACACACCCACTTGAGAAGAAGAATTGTTGCCTACTCTCGTGCACTTGGAGCAGTCCGAGTGTGGGAGAGCTTTTTCATAGATTTGACGAATTTTCGACCAAGAGGTTGCCTTGAGCTACTTAGTAGGACAGCTCGGGCAATCGCAGGACACCCAAAAGAAGACCTCGGTGGGTGTATTAGGCAAATACACACCCACTTGAGAAGACTGTGTCCTGGGCTTCGTTCTTTCGGATCGTTCCGATTGGGGGAAGTCTTTTTCTTTAAGACTAAGTTTTATTTATCTATTTCTGAATCATCACTGCTTTTTATCGAAGATTGTTTAATTTTAACAAAGCAGTGACTTGATAAATTGTGTGGCGATAAATTGATACTGACAAAAGGTCGCTGTCACCTGTAGGATATTCTTATCTGATTATCGATTGTGTTTTGTGTACCGATTATATCTCGTGGAAACTTAGTGTTACTGTTATATTATACAACCGGGTTGAGTTAGCATTATATCAATACTGGGTAGACCCTGTGTGTAACTTTAGCTGAGTCACTAATTTAGTCGTGAGAGATCTAAGAGACATTTTGATACTGACGGAATCGAATAGGCAGCGTTAAGTGATTTAACTGAATCTTGTTTGTGGTACGTTTGCATTGCCATCAAATTACGAATACTTTCATTTTGATAAAAACTATGCAGCGCAGGGACTCGCTAGGATCGACTCCTAAAATTCCCAGGCTAAGCAAGGGAAGCACGCGGAAGTTTAGAACTAGGCGTAGCCAAACCTCGTTTAGCAGCGCTTCCGACGCGTTTGCTGAAGACGAATCGACTAAGGGTCAACCTGATCTTTCAGTGAGCGAAATGAAACTAAGGAGCGAGAAAAACCTCGATGGCAATCAAAGGCGGAGCACCGAGGCCGAGCCTGCGAGCGAAACGCTGGTGGATCCCTTTGACGAAGGGGAGCGAACGCTCATTCGACCCGACTTTGAGTCAGACGAGGTCCTCGAACGGGAGGAAGCCGAGAGGACAGAGGAGACCTCGGAGCGTCCCGAGGTCGAACCTCGGGAGGAAGTGTTGTACAGGGGAATGTCCAAATCAGAGACTAAGAGCTATAAATGGAGAAAGGAACCTTCACATCTGACAAGTGCACACTCATCCTTGGCCAAACAGAGTAACAACGCGATGATGTCGAGTATGAGTCCGGGTGAAGAGCAGACGTTCTCGAAGGCCAAGAAGAGTTGGAAGTCCTTGTACGACGAACGCATGGCGTCACTACCAACTGTAGGTTTGACTTCCAGTGATGACTACCCGGAGATAACCCATCCGGATGTGAACTTCACACCGTGCCCAAGGAACGACATGAGCAGGGAGGCGTCTTCTGCCTCGCCGACCAGGCCTATGTCAGAGGGGATAACGATGGGAGCATCATCAACGTTTGACAGACTGATGACGTCAATGCACAAGCAAAAGGGCGGTGCGTCATCAAGTACTAGGCTACAGCCACAGTTGACCTCGTCTTCTCTGGGGCTAACCCCGCCATTGGGGGCAGCTGGTGACATAAGTGATATGTTCGCTGGTGTGATGAATGGCCTGGATGAATTGAGGCGAGACATGACTAAGAGGATAGATCAAGTTGACGAGAGAGCTCACCATGGTCGAGAGAATTTGAAAGATGAGCTAACGCACGTGAAGTCGCAGGCGAGGTTTGATCAGGCTCAATTGATTCGTGACACCGATCAATGCCTGGCCGAGAGCCTGGCACAGGCAAACAAAGAGTCAGAGGAAAGAGAGGCTAGGATGACAAGAGAGATCGAGCGATTGTTGAATGATCATGATAATACCTACGCCCAAACGATGACTGGCCTGGAAAGGAGGTTGGACGCCAAATCTGACTTGATGATGCGGAAGCTTGACGCGATCCTGAATGGGAATAGTTGGCAGGAGCATTCCAACTCAAGGGAGCGCTCACGCCATGCGAATGTTGGAGATGGTACGGGCAACAGTGCCAGAGCCCAGCAAGGCTCGAGAACGAACTACGAACATAGAAACAAGGAGCGGCCAAGGGCAGCCCCGCAGAGGCCTGGCTGGACAAATCCAGTCCCACCGGAGGCAGATGCCACCCCGGAGACAAGATTGCCAACCGTGCCACAAGTCAGTTCAGTACCAGATCTGACTACAGTCTCACAAGACACAACAATGTATGCCTCGATGTTTGAGCCTCTGAACAGATCTCTCGAAACATTCATCACCAAGCTCTCGAAGTCAACCGAGAGAGGAGAGAGGTCAAGAAGAACACTGAAAAAGCCGAAGTCATATAAAGACGAGTCAGACGGCTGCATTGATACTTGGATAGAGGTGATGAAGTTACACTTTGAGGAAGAGAATCTCTCCAAGAAACAAGAGTGCAGCGCGCTGACAAGCAACCTGGAGGGTACTGCATTAAATTGTGTAATGGCGAAAAGAGCCAATGAGAGAGACAGCGCTCGCAAGATATTCGACATCCTGCTGAATCGTTTCGGCTCTGGAGTACAAGGGCACCAGGCTATGGTGATGTTCGAGAAGAGGCGTCAGAGAGATGAAGAATCAATAGATAAATTCTTGGACGACCTTGAATTGCTCAGGAGGAGAAGCAACCCGGATGAGAGAATATCCGAGCGAAACTTGGCGATTGCTTCGAAGTTTATGGATGGAGTAAGGAGTGAGGAGCTGAAGACGATGTTGGCCACTCATTTCACCCTGTCGCTTGACCAGGTACCCACGCCCGATGACTTGCGTATGAAGTCACGCGAGTATTTACTCATAAAACCGAGGGCGCAAAACCGTTACAGCAATTATGGCAACTATAGCGGGACAAACACTGGTGCGAATTCCAGTTGGTACAAACCTCGCGATGACATGGACAAGAGGAGGTCGTGCGCGAATTGTGGTTCGATGGACCATCACGTTTCTGCGTGTTCTGCATACAAACAGAACATGAAGGCCATAGGCCACTTTCTTGAGGACGCTGACGCGACCGACGAGGATCATGAAGAGTACGTGAGAGGGCTCATCATGAAATATGGTCCGAGGTGTTTCTTCTGTAATTTGGAGGGACACTTCAAGTCGGATTGTACTCAATTTTGGGACGCGGTAGCGGACGCGAAACATCCCCGCCACGATGAGGCGCTTTCGGGTGTCAAGGCCAGTCGAGCACGTCTGATGAACGAGGCTGAATCTCGGAGAAAGGAGACGACACCGAGCACTTTCACGACTAAAAAGGTTAAAACATGGCCTGACGAGGGGGTAGCCTCGAACCTCGAAACAGAGTCGTCTAGCCCACTCAAGGTGGATTACGGCCTGGCGGCAAGGACAGCTCTGCAGAATGTCAAACAGGACCTTGCCACGAAAGAAGTGGAGCAATGGGTAAGGTCGGAGCTGGAGAGCACAGATCTTCGGGAAAGTCTTAATGTCCTGAGTAAGACGACAAGAGCAGAAGATGAAAAAGAGCCCAAGAAACAGGGACTAAAACTGAACGTTATATCTGGCAAGACTTTCGGCATGACGAAGGCAGGGACCAAAATAATGTCTATCATCTCAGTCGCAGGGCACCAGGTGGTCAAGAACCTGAGCGAGCCATCCGAGATTACACTGGTCCACCTAGACATCTATGCCGACTACCTGAAGGAGAAGGATCCCAAACTGGATTCCAGGGCAGTGCGAGCGCTGCTCACAACGGGAGGTCCGAGGCTGATGAAAGTGGACGGACATTATATCGATGTCCATGGCCCTTACCCGATTCTGATGAACGTGGATGGCATCAATATCTACACGAAAGCTCACATAACTGATGCGAACGATCAAGTTGGCCGGATATACATTGGTCAAGAGGAGCTGAAGGTCAGACGAATCGGACACAACGCGATGCTCGAACAGGATGCTGTGCATATTGGTTGCGAGGCAGATCTGGCCGCACACGTTCTGGACGTGCAAGGCAGACAACTTTCAGTAAAGGGACTGCTAGACACGGGAGCAGTAGTTAGTGTCATGCCAGTCAATACTTGGACCGACATGGGTTTTGATAGGTCGGATCTCATACCGACAAAAATAAGGTTGGCAGCTGCCAATCAGGGAGCGATCTATGTCGCCGGACGAACTCCGATCATCTCACTGCAGCTCGGAGGGAGACATCTTTGGATGAGCTTCCTAGTAGTAGAGAATTTGGATGAATCCGACCAGTTCATCCTAGGAAGGGATTTCGTTCGCAACTTTGACGTCACGATCGATCTCAATGACGGATTGATTAGGATCAAGGATCCTGAAAGAAAGTATGAGAAAAGACCCCTTAATAAGATCTTAATTAATCAGGCCAAGGTGCCGATTTTTCTGGATCGAAAAGTTAGATTAAAACCGAACCAAGCCGTAGTAGCGACGTTTAGGATGAGGAACTTGAATGAACTCAGCAATGACAGACAGGTGTGTCTGGTACCAAATCCAAACAGTAAAAGCTCGGCTATTTTAGGAAGAAGCTTCTCACTCACTCAGAGCGGACTGTGTGTGAGTGTGTTATTGAACACAGAAGCAACAACAGTGACAATACAGAGGGGAAAGAAACTTGGCTACGCTTTGCCTCTGAACACAGACTTTCTGAGTGTGGAGAACTTGAAGAAGTTTGATGTAACTAAATGTCCATTACATGCGAACCAAGAATGTATAATGAAAAGAGTAATTGAATTGAAATCTTCTAGGAAATTGTTTTCAATGAAGTCGGAAACAGATGATGGGCTGTCTAGTTGTTCCAACTTTCCTGAGAGGCCGACGGAAGCAGAGTTAGCAGCGAATAGGCCTGTCCTACCTGAGATAGAACATCTGAAGGGTAAAATATCTGACAAGGAACTAGATTCGCTCAGGGCGGTGCTAGATCGGAACGCAGACGTTTTTTCAAAACATAAGGCCGATATAGGTTGTTGCAATTTTGTAGAGCACGAGATTGAGATAGAAGAGGGCTCGGTACCTCATAGGGAAGGGGCGAGAAGAATGACCCCAAACAAGTCAGAAGCGTGTAGGAAGGAAATTGAAATGTTAATGGAGTACGACATGATTGAGCCGTCGAAGTCCCCATGGGCTTGTGGCGTGGTCATGGCGAAAAAGAAAGGGGGACAACTCAGATTTTGTTGTGATTTCCGTTATCTGAACGCAGTGACTATAAAGGACGCATACCCGATTCCCCGCATCGATGAGAGCCTATCCAAGCTGGGAGACGCTAAGTTCTTCACGACGTTGGATTTGGGCTCCGCATTCTGGCAAGTGCCACTCAGAAAGCAAGATCGAGAGAAAACAGGTTTCGCGTGTGAGCTGGGACTGTTCCAGTGGAAGAGGATGCCATTCGGATTGTGCAACGCGACGGCCACATTCCAGCGACTGATGGCCCAGGCACTCACGAGCGTCACTAAGAAATACGGGAATCTCATTATGTGTTATGTCGATGATGTCGTGATTGCAACACCAACCTTGGAAGACCACATAGAAAGGTTGGAGGAGGTGTTTTCTTGCATGAAGCAGGCGGGTCTGAAATGCAAACCCTCTAAGTGTGAAATCCTCAGGGATTCCATAAAGTATCTGGGCCGCCTGGTTGACAAACATGGAGTGAGACCAGATCCCGAAGCGGTTGAAGCAGTGCTGACCTGGAAGGCACCTAAGACAGATACACAGCTGATGAGTTTTCTGGGATTCGCAAATTATTATCGAGAGTTCATCAAGGGGTATGCTGACAAGATATACCCCATGCAGAGGCTGATGAGAAACAAGGGCAAAAAGTTCACCTGGACTGATGAGGCACAAGTTTCATTTGAAAACATCAAGCGTGAACTTTGCGAGGCACCGGTCCTCGGCATGCCAACAGAGAAGGGAATGTTCGTGCTGGACACGGATGCATCAGTGGTTGCGATATCGGGCATACTTCACCAGGAGCAGGAGTGGAACGGGAGAACGGTTCTTCGTCCGATAGCCTACGGGAGTAAAATCCTGAGTGATACTGAAATGAAGTACGGCGCACCAAAAGCGGAGATGTTTGCGGTGATCACTTTCGTGGAAAAATACAGGGCCTACTTGGGGAGTGCTCCCTTCAAGTTACGTGTGGATAATCGTGCCCTTGCCTGGCTGAAAACCTATTCGATGGACCAAAGCTATATTGGTCGTTGGATTGTGCGCCTGGATGGATACCACATGATCATAGAGCACCGTACCCGTGACAAGCACCAGAACGCAGATAGCCTCAGTAAAAAGACAGAATTTTATGAGCGCCTCGAGGAGAAGCAGGCTAACCAATCAGAGATCAAAGACGGGTTTTCCTTTCTGGACAAAGAAACCTACGATAAGCTGCCACTTACTAGGTGGTTAGACAAATCAGGACATCCTATACCTGGACACCCTGACCTTCCAGTGGAGACGGCCGCGGAGATAAAGCTTTTAGCCAGAGGCGAACCCGTTCCGTTGGACCTGCTAGTCCGATCCAACTTGGTACAGCAAGAACTGACCAGGCTGGGTATAAACAGCATCGCTTTATTGAATAAGACGGTGAACGTGGCGCCGGACGTCATGGGAAAACTCCGTGACTTGTTGGATAGGGAAGTGAATAGGCATGATCGTGAATGGATGGAGACCATGCAGAGGTTGACTGTCACCGAGAGAACAGAGAAGAGGCCAGTGTCCATTCGCAGCCGAGGCGTTGAACGGGATTGCAGGTCGATCGTCAACCAGCTGGTGACCTCGATGCCGAAAGAAGTATTGTTGAGAACTTCGTTCACTGAATATGGAACATCGAATCAAAACCAAGCTACTGAGGAAGTCAGGATCAGGTCGAAATCTAGCTTCACGAGGAGAGTGCACTTCACGGATGCAAAAGAGGAATACGAGCCAAGCCCAGATTGTTCGTCCGTGGACGAGACAATGTCCGGGGAGTCTGACACCTTCGAGCCAGTCAAGGACGTCTCCTCTGATGAGTCAGACACCTTTGAGCCCGTGCAGGACGACTTGTCCGGGGAGAGGTTGACCAGACCACCTAGGGGCAGAATTTTGTCCGGGGAGTCGGGTTCAAAGCGACCGATGGACAGAGTTTTGTCCGGGGAGTCAAGAAACATCTCAGACAACTTGGAATATGATGTTGAGGAATCAGTCGTTTCAAGTGGTGACTCGAGACCCCAGTCCTGGGACAACACGTCTGAAACAACTTCCAATTCCGATGTGTCAGAGATCGCAATCCACTCCTTATTGGTAGACTGGAAGCAGCGTGGGCTGGACCGAGAAACACATCAGGATCCAGACAGGGACAGATACACCTCAGATGAAGAGGGCACTGTGGTAGATAATGCCGCAGACGAGCTCGAGCTGATAGCAGTTTCAAAACGCCCAACCAGATTGCTGCCACATGGTACGGTCGTCCGTACCAATCTGGAACCATCTGTGCAAGAAGCGACGCCTTTGAAAAAGATATGGTGTGTCAAGTTGATGGACGATGCTCATGCTCCGGAGATAATGAGTGGGCAAATGAACGTGGTGAAGACGTATTTGAAAGCCAGGTACAGGCTGTCGGATCTCCTGAGGGCTCAAAGAAATGATAGAATGACGAGCAGTCTGAAAAGATGGATCGAGAATGGAGCACCTGACAAGGGAGACTTGGAAGAAGACAGCTACAAAATCCTGAAGCAATTTTACCTGAAGAGGAAAGACTTGTTGTACCTGAATAAGGACGGAATCGTAGCCTGTAAGCGCAAGGAGGAGGACAAGGTCCTTTATAAATACAATTCAATAGTGTTACCACAGTTGTACCAGACCGAATTGCTCTTTCGCTCGCATGATCAGATGGGACATCAAGGCGTGGACAAAGTGTATAACAGGATACAAAAACGATTCGAATGGCCGGGATTGAAGAAGGCTTGTGAGAAATGGATAGCCGCATGCCTGTCTTGTCAACAGGCAAAGGATCCCAGGAAACTATGGTTCCCCCTACAGTCAATAGAATCGTCAGGTTTCAACGAAGTGGTGCAAATTGATCATCAGAAAATCTGCATGACAGCAACGGGCTATAATCAGGTGCTGGTAATGATCGACCATTTTACGAAGTATGCGGAGGCAGCACCCTGCATGACAGCGTCGGCAGAAGAAACATGCGATCATTTGATAAACGTGTGGATAGCAAGGCATGGCTGCCCCATCACGTTCCAATCGGACAATGGCAAAGCATTCGTAGGTGATCTCACGAAAGAGTTAATGAAAAAGTCGCAGGTAGCGCAGGCCCACTCGACCACTTATCACCCGCAAACGAATGGCCTAGTCGAGAGGCAGAATCGCACTCTGGTATCCATGTTGAGAGTCTACTGCTCACGCTATATGGATGACTGGGACAAGCACTTGCCGCATGTGATGGGTGCTTACAACAGCACGGAGCATTCCACCACGGGAATAAGTCCGCATATGATGCTGACGGGTCATGAAAAAGCACTCCCGTTAACGTTCTTCTACCCTGAATATGAAGGGAAGAGGACAGCACCGCAAACGTACGTGCGGGACGTTATTAGAAGACAACAGGACCTCAATGACTTATGCAGGAGGAATACGCAACAGGCGCAGATTAGACAAAAAAGGAGGTTTGATAAAAGGACAGCCGATGCAAAAGCCTACTCAGTTGGCGACTACGTCTGGGTGTTCCAGGAAGTGGTTCCACCAAAAGGAACCAAGAAACTATTAAAGAAATGGCGTGGTCCATTTCAGATAACAGAGGTGCATCAAGGAGGTCGTTTTTATCGGCTGAGCACTGGAAGAGCGGCTCATTACGAGAATATCAAACCGCACAATGCCTCGTCAGAGGATTGGTGCATCCCAGCGGACATGCAAGAGGGAGACTATTTAATTGTGGATCCTGCTTGTGAAGTGAATGAGAGGGGTACTCGCGACAAGAACGACGGGAACGAGGTGGTGGACGATTGCGATCTACCACTGGATCTCGAGTTGACTGAGCGAGTAGAGGTGGACGATGAAACTCTACCCTATGCCGAAGAAAACTGGGATTGCCCGGAACAAACCGAAATTGACAAAGGAATACAGCCTGACTTTCCTCTCACCATGGAAACACGCCAAAGCAAGAAAGGAAAAAACCAGAAGAAATACAATCCGTATGGCGAGGACTTCGTTGTAGATCGGATAGTAGTGAGTGATGTCATAGACTCGCTGGTGGGGCTGGACGAAGTAGCGATGCTAGAAGAAATCGACCTTGTGAACGATATGGATCAAGATTGGATCGACGATCGATCAGAACCGGAAGTGGAGTTCGAACCAGAAGCGGAACAGACTCATGAGCAAGAACTAACAAACTTGCGCGTGCTCGAATGGCTCCACGATCTGCCGACAGATCCAAAAGAGACGATCCTGACGATTCAGGACGTCGACAGAGACGGCGTCAAATACATCAGTCATGACAATACCGAGTCCAACTGGGTCGCCCCAGATGGTCCTCTACGTGTTCCACAATCCAACCTCGGTCTCCTAGACTTTGGGCGATCGACGGGGACGTCGATGGATATTTTTGTCCGGGGAGTGGGGGTAGGACTCACCCACACCGAAAACCTCATAATAAAAAAATTGAAATCGGCAAGAGAAACCGGAGAACTAGAAACAGAGGGCGAGAATGCTAAGAAACCACCTTTTGGACGAATCTTTGAATCGTATTTTGATCTCCCGAACCACTATTCGAACAATATCGTTATAACGGACAGCGATTTCATACTCACGGAACGCACGTGCGCCATAGCGATAACTGCGGACGTAAGCTTCAAAACAGCACTAGCAGCCGACTTTAAAAGAGAGTACAAGAATATCGAGTTTTTGTGGAAACAGAGGCCTGGTGTAGGAGGAATGATAGCGTTACCCCCTGTTGCATCACAGATACCAGGGAAATATTTGTGTTTTTTGGTTACGAAAGCTACTGATAGGCAACACGTGAATCCGGAGAGCTTGGTGTTGGCCTTGACTCGACTTAGGGATTTCCTGGTTGAGAGAGGTGTGACCTCTCTCTCGTTGCCAATATACGATCCTAATAGGGGAAAGCTACATCCGAGAGAGTTGTATGCTCTTGTGCATGTGATATTTTCAGAGACTGACATAGAGGTTTACTTACATAAAAAATACTATCTGAGCATATGCTAAGAATTGCGCTCGGCGATAAGTGGTTTTTATTAAGTTGCTCGATAAGAATTAGAGTCAAGCTTTAGGTTAGGCTTTAGGTACAGTATTAGGAATTAGGTTTTTATATGATAGTATAGGTGTGTGATGTTTATGTGTTTATGTTATGTTATTGTTATGATATGTTTTATGTTTGTGTCATCAAGGTGACAGCGCTTATTCGTGCTACTCTGACAAAGATAAAGGTGGACGATCCACCTTGGTGCTAAATTTTAAATCAGAATTGTGAAGAGAATTTCAATGGAGAGTTTTAAAGAATTGATTGATGTTGCATCCAAAAATGATGGTTCTAAGTCGCGACCTGTTTTTTAGATCTTGATTGATCGAAAATTGTTTACTGAACACTGAATCAGAGGAGACAGAAAGAAATTACACGACACGACAAGAAGAATCAACACGAAAAGAAATGGGTGACACGAACGAACTCATGGAATTCCTCTCAGCGAGTCTAGGAGCGACTCTAGACGAGATCTATCAGCGGCTGATCGATTGTGATTTTACACGAGAAGACCCGGGGTTGGCGATGTTTGTGGTCGCACTCCTCAATGCACTGGGAAGAGAGGGTCGAGGGAATCGCCCTACAGAAGTCGTGTTGATGTTGGCCTTCGGTGAGTCCGGGACCGCCGAGAGAGGCCGAAACCGATTGATGAGATGGAGGCGCGGAGAGATGTCTGGCCACGACCTGGCTCGTGAGCCAGGACTAGGTGAGCAAAGGGACCACCGGCTAGGTGAGATGCCCTTGCCCGTCCAACCTGCGCAGCCACTCATTGGAGCGAAGAGACAACGTGATGGGCCAGGCCCGTCACACTCTGTCGACTCTCCAACAGCTGCTCCTCCCCTAAAGAGAGTGAGAGTGAGCGAGATAGAGATCCAGACGTCGGAGACGATTGAGACACTGGAGAAGAAGGAGAGAGATCAGAGTGAGCTGTGTGCCAAACTTCAGGAGTACAGGGCCATAGCTCGGGAGAGAGACGAATGGAAAAAGAAATTTGAAGATCTGCAGGTGGCCTACAAGGAGGATGAGATAAAGCACCTGAAGGAGCTGTATATGGCGAAGGTGAGCCAAGTGTCACCGGAAATCCTGGCGAGCATGAGGTCCTCGGAGGGACTAACGACACACGCCCCAGGACAACAGCGCAGGAGCTGTGCGCATCGAGAGGACCTGAGGTTCTGGATTTGCGTGCATCAAGGGGGCCCGAGGCTCCTCAGCAGACACGACCGTCTGCTTCGAGTCAGAGGTTTACGATACCAGACCCTTCTGACACCTATCTAGCTCCTCAATTTCAGGAATCATTTAACCAAGTGGCCAGAGCCGCGATGGATGAGATCAACAGAGGCACTGAGCGGACACTGGCTAGGATCGTTCCTGCCCAGCGTCCTGATCATTCATCAAATAGCTCGGAGCGAGCAACCCGCACGATAGCGTGTTCTGCGCCTGGTGGAGTCTTTGAGAAGTCTCGCGTGGTAGACATCAGGAAGAATCTGATGGCACGTCATCAGTTCACGCAAGTGCCAGCCGAGCATCCTCGAGCCTGCCTGAATGACATGAGCTGGAACCCCGCCACGAACGACCAAGTAATTCCCCCAGGGAGTCGCCATTTGATCATTGGAGACAGTTTGGTGAGAGATCTGAATGAGATCTTCGTCTATGGTCATTCTACCATTCTGTCCTTTGGAGGAGCCTCAGTGGCTCAAGTCATCAAAATGATGGAGTTCCAGAGCGAGGATCATTTGGATACATTAATAATAATGCTGGGGACCAATGACGTCTCGAGAGCCCCCGTGACTCCGGAGAACAAGTGGGAACCTCTATTGGTGTGCCTATTGAACGAATTGAAAGAAAAGTATAGACCCAAGCTCGTGATCCTGTGTACGATACCACCAAATCCTTTGGTGGGCACTATAGCTGCAGATTTCATGAATGGCAACGTGACGCGGTGGAATGAAATGACCCGCAGTCTGGTGAGAAACAACCCTGGCGAGTTGCGACTCCTGGATCTCGAAAATATGCTGCGCATGACTGACCACATCGCGCTCACTAAAGATGGAGTGCACTTCAATACCCAACGAGGGAGGCATTGGATTAATGATGTGTTTCAGACGCAATTGAGGGAAGCGGAGCAAGAGTCGAGGGCGACCGGTTCTTTGGCTCGGACCAATTTGACCGGAGGGAGTAGAATAAGGGCAACCGTGCCCGAATCCCTCGCCAACCGTCTAGGGCCCTTGGCGACGGAGACGGTTGGAGCCGCAACCGTCGCTCCGAGCTCGAACGTGAGAGACAGGCTGGGGACTGCTCCTCCTCCCAGGCCGCAATCGATTGGAAGCCGACTCGGCAGATCGGTGGAACAGAACAACAGGAATAACTCCCAGACCGCGTCTAGGAGGAACGATTCGCCTGCCACGACAAATCCTGCTTCGACAGCAGGACCGTCTACAAGTACCGTGCCAGCGGAGGGGATCGAATCAGGCAGCAGGCTGCTTTGGAATAGATCAGATCCTAGCCATTGGGGTCAGTATAAGACGGACATGTCGGCGAAGTTGAATATGAATACCTTGACGTGTCGGGAAGATGCGATGAGAATGACTGGCGGTGAAAGTCCCACAGTGTCGCGACTTTATCGGATACCGGGCGTGGATTGGCTGCTAGCAGAGCAGGAGAAATTCAGCTCCTCGACCTCACTCCGACATGTAGACCTGGATGGATTACCTCATGACAATACCTTTGAACCTTTAAACACCCGGTCGCTCACCGACGTTCGAGATAGGACCCGGGAAAGGACACCACCTGTGCGCAAGGGCAAGTTCCAGACGGAGAACAAGCCCAATAACAAACATCACAAGATGTACAGACAATTCGCTAAACCACCCGGTCAGACGCCGGGCGAGTATTCGAGGGATTACCCCCGAACTACAACAGTGGTTGGAGACGATAAGAGATACGGGAACCTGAAGGCCCCAATAGGCGATGGCCTTTTTGCAGCTTATGACCCCTTGGACATGAAGGCTGCCAAATATCTGGTTGTGGCCGGCTCCGATTATCTCTACACGCCCCGTTCTCTATTCTGGCCCGATGTGATTTTCTTAACGGCGCCTAAACTGGACTGGGGACAGGCGATAGGCATGATGATAAGTGTACGGAGAGTGGTCAGCATGGAGCCGCAGGTAATAGTGGTTGCAGGCTCAAATGATCATCTACAAAGCAGGGGCTTATTTTCACGTCTGACGGATGGATCGATCCCGAGTACCGAAGTTATAGGTGAGGCGATAATGACACTGCTCTCGGCGATGGCCGAGGTAGAGGCAGCAGCAAGACAACGTTTCACCATGAATGTGGTGAAGGTGATCTTCGTATTGTCACCAGGCTACGCTGCGTTGCCTGAACCCCTTCAATTTGTGTACACAATGGTCACGACGATAGCAGAGGGGATATTTAACGTGATAATTCCTGCCCCAAACAGAGTGGTGGGCCCGGACAATTACTATCCGTCCCGATCTGAGCTTCCCGCCGTTTGGGCTGACATCTCGAATGCCATACAGGGGCTCAGAGATTGTAGCACAACTAGGTTGGTGCTAGATGAAGTTCTGGGGTTGGAGCTGTCCAACTTCGCAAGATTGTTGAAGCTAAGACCAGGGGTAGATGACGATCATCTGTTAGTACAACAGGTGGTTGATGATCTCTGGTTCAGACAGATGGATCATGCAGAGAATGAGCAGGGAAGGATGATCAGAAAGAATATGACGTCAGCAGAGGAGGACCTCATGGCAATAGCTTTGCGTACGAAGCCACACAACAACATATGGTTGTATCTGTCACCGAGGCTGTGCACCTTGGGTGAGGACGCGTTTGAGCATGCGCCGGCAATAATTAAAGAGATACATGTGTATCTGAAGAATCTACTTAATGCCCGGGAGTTGGCTGGAGGCAAGATGTTGAAACTGATGCAAGACGTAAACACGATGTCGCTGGATAAGTTCCAAGCTGACGTGCTGGCCACAAAGGCACAGTACGAACGATCAGATGCTATCTTGGGTGGAATGGGAGTGGGATGGACGCCATCTTTCCTATCGACGTGCTATCCGAGGGCATCTAGGAACCTGATCGCGAGTTTCGTCAAAGACATCAGGAAGTTGTCGATTGGCCTGGTGCTAGCCTTATACGTGACATTTGGTCATGAAAACTTTGTGAAAGGACCGGCAAACCTCTTTACCCAAGCGTTGGCAGATTTGAGATTGGATGGACTCCTGACTCTGATTGCCATGACCTATGGTCGACTGGGAGACTTGCTTGTGCTATTGCGTTACCCTGAACAACTACAGGGACCCAGTCGTGAGTTCAATGCACAGTTGGAAACTGCCTCGCTCAAGAAGATGAAAGACTGGAGGACTCTCCTACTTCAATACCTCTTGCAACAAAACAGAAGCGTCACAGGAGAGGACAAAGTGGCGACGAACGCAAGCGAATGTAAGCAGTATTGTGGCATGCCCTTACTAACAGACTTAGCTGTCATGATGCGGATTGATCCGTTAGCTCTGGTCCACGGACTGAGGGAATTCGTCACAGTGGTGTATGGACCGGTGATGTCCTTTGCCTTCCCGGATGTGCAAGTTAAAGCGTACAGGAATTCAGTGTTGTACGTCAACCTGGTCTCAGTAGTGGATTGTTCCGTGCTGAATTGGGTAGAGCAGAGTGAACTGAGAAAGCTGGCTAGCGATGATAGGCTATTCGGAAGAATAGCAGAGCCAGGTTGGGTGTTGATGGACTTCAACAACCACTTCAAATGCCGAATGGGCCGTGAGGATCTTTCCCACATCCAGTTTAACCCAAAACTCTGGAATTTGAGACCAGTGGTGAAAGATACAGGAGAGGCTGTGGTAGTACCTCAATTGCCGGGAGCCTATGCCCATGCGAAAGAGAATCAACAAACATGGCTTCCTGGGTCCAGGCCGCTGCCGGACCAATGCCATCGATATCCACCGATAAGGAGGATGTTGTTGGGAGTCACATCTCCCATCATTGCCCCTCGTGTCGGAGCAGCTCGTGACGCGGAGAAGAGAATGCTGAAGTGGAGTGGAGGGATGGAGCCGCGCTTCATCAGCTGGAACGCTGCCGCTGCGCATACGTTTGACTTCTCATTCCCCGATGCCTGGAGCAGGAAAAAGATCAAGGCACTACCCTCCAGGAGACCAGAGGTCTCGGCTGAAACGTGGAACGAAGTATATTCTTCAGCGGATGACTTATCGAGACTGAAGTGGTCAGGAGAAGCGAAAGTGGTGATGCTGGAGGTGGCAAGGGAGAGCAGAGGAGGCTCATATATAACGATAGAGGACCTGGCCCCACATGGCGAGGAGTTGGTAGAGTTCCTGGTCGATGATGAATTGTTTTATCATGCAGGAGACATGGCCGTACCAGCTCGGCCGGATTCGGGCACAGACGCGCGACAAGGACCTTCGGGACCTAGGCCGAAACCTGATGCGGACGACGATGAATTGATGGATCAGGACGATAACGATGATGGGACCGGAAGTAAGACGGAGAAACCGGGAGAGACCGATCTAGGAGCGTTGGAAAGGGACTTGCTAGAGTACCGGTTCAGTGAAGACGACGATGGGGAAGTCGATGGGAGTTTATTGCTAATGGCACCATCGTCCTTCATGTCTCCTACAAAGGAGGCGTCGGCCGATCTATCTCCGATAGACCCAATAAGCCAGGCTAGAGAGTGCCGAAGCAGGGATCCGCAGAAACTGCTTTATGAATCACCAAGGAGGAGGAAAATCGAAGAGTCAATGAAGATATCGTTCCTCAGCACATTACCAGAAGAAGAATGGGAAAGATATCAAATGGAGTTGGAAGGCAAGACAGGAGCAATCTGGAGCCGAGTAAACTTCATGGAGAAATCTTGGGACGTGATAAGGCGATATGGGACGCAGTCCATAATGAAGGTGGGATTGAACCAACCCATCATGCGTGAGGTCCTGGAAAAAATAGTGAGCTCCATGGAGTCGGATGTTCTGACCGAGTCAGTAACAGAAGACAGTGCCGATGATCAGCATGTTGCAAAGAAATTACCTGTCAGACGAGCCAGGAAAGGGCTGAAGCGACTAAAAGGGAAGACAGGAAGTCGAGCCATGAACCCGAGAGTGGTGAAGTCAAGAGCCAACGCAGTGGTGACCTCTTTAACGAGCGCAGGTCGTTCAGGCGAGAGCGGGCAGGGAGATAGTTCAACACTGACAGGGGGAGAAAAAGAGAATCTGATACCCCCTATGCTCTTGGCAGGTCTGACCGTAACCGCCACAAGGTCGAAGAAGACGGCGCGAACCCTGGCAGACACTAAGTTAGAAATGGAAGTAATCAGTCAATGTGGATCTGGAGGACTTGAAGATTATAGGCCCTCGCGGATCAACATGGCCAAGTTGAAACTGGAAGGACAACTCGACGTGGTCGAGTACAGTCGAATAACTGTGCCGGAATCGGTCCACATGGGAGATCCGGCAGGGGGTTATGTGGAGATGTTGAAAGCGAGGAACTCCGCGAGAGGGCACCTGATGGCTTGGAGTGAGAAGAGAGCCATGCAAGAATATTTGAAGGGGCTTACGGAGAACTCTAACTTCAATCGAAGAGAGTATGGCACAGTGATGTCATCAGAAGCGAACGAAATCGGATTGGAAAAACTGCTAGAAATTTCTTGGAGGGCGGCCCTCCAGAAATACTTCGATGAGACGATGAATGCACCTGCTACTGTGGCAGCATACCTGGCTCATCCTTGCGTGAGAACTGATCTGCAAATACGACTGGCTTGGTGCTTGATGGGCATCAAAAAGGCGGAGTATGAAGCCAGTAATGACTCGAAATCACGAGAACAGGAACTAGAGTTAATGGAAGCTCTACGAGCATTGATTTCGAAAGACGATTCAGCGATAGCATGGGCTAAGCGTAAGGATGCCCTTTGCTTTGTCAGGTTCGTGGTGGATCGCATCCCCACTCCTGTGTTGGGAGAATGTATAAAGATCATTCGGCAAAAGGGAGTTGATTGCGAAAGGAACTTCCTTAGGGCACTCCTAGAGCTATATCAGGACATGCCATTGACCGTGCCAAGCAAGGAGTCGAATGATATGGAAAGCTATCGCAAGTTGGAAGAGGTGAGAAGATACTCCAACAAAGAATTGAGAGTGAGCAGAGACTTGATTGAAGCGGCCAGAGGACAAAAGGAGTTTGCAACACTAGGGAAACTGAAGTCGTTCCAATACGTGTCTGGTATACCAGGGATGGCGTATAATCCCTTCGTGAACGAAGAAGCCAGGGAAGCATACTTCGACTACGAGCAAGTCACAGTGCTCAACTTCTGGGTTGAACGGATTAAGGAAATTGGAATGTTGATGGTGGAACAACCCAAGCTTGGAATTATTTTGGAAGAACGAGTAGTCGAGCCCTCGATTCCCGAGCTAAAAGGGCAAGTGAGTTTTGATTGTGGTTCTTGGGACGGTCCCTTGAAAACCAGTCTAGTAGTGATGTGGGAACTCATGAAACCTTCCTGGTGTCCCCATCCTAACGCAGGCTTAATCTGGGACATGACCGCGGATATCATGTTAGACCGGGATGATGATGCGAGTCTACATGATCTGGCCATGATACAACACCTGCTGGCCATGAGATTGACGAAGAAGAAGAGCAACCCGTCCACGGAGCTGTCCGAGGAAGGTACATCGAGTAATTGGTTGAAGCAAGGCACATGCTTGGCTCAACACAGTGGGATGGAAGGACATGTTTGTAACCTGGGACACTGCCTGATTACGCTAAGCGAGCAGCATCGACAACTGGCACGATTGTACGGAAGATTGAGCATGTCAGATAAGAGTGCCATGGAGTTGGTCGCAGACTGCCATGGGGTGACGGACGTAAACCTGATCACAGCCTTGGGATTTTGCAGCATGACGAGTTCGATAGAATCGCTCGAGCGCTTGGAGCGTGCCCATGAGCTAGTGACGTCCCTCAGCGTGGAAATATTCCCTGGAGCATTACAGACGGAGCAAAAGATTGGAGGCTGGCGAGAAGCCCTAGAGAATGAAATGAATCTGAAGGATAGTGAAGCCTATCACAGACCTACTGGTTCAAAATATATGGTGGGTTCAAGCTCAGCGCCGTATTGTAATAGCAAGTATCCTACGCACATGGTGGTGATGGATGCGAGGACGCAACAAGTGTTGGTTGACCAACTTTTCTCTGTGCCAAAGTGCGTGAGGTTGGCCAGAATGTCAGAGAGGTCATATGACTTGTTGGCAAAGATCTTTCGGGCAGTCCCGAAGAGATCCGAAGGCGAGTTGCAAGACGTTGTGGGTGAAGAGTTCATGAGACTGAACGAAGGAAACGTGAGTGAGTTCGAGAAACAGAAAGCGAGTGGAGCGTTACCTACTGAATTCCCCACCATAGAAGAGAAAGACGACCTGCATAGAATTCTGATGGAAGTGGAACCGTTGCTGGGAGCCTCAGGGTATCGGACCCGAAGGAACATAGTGAGAACCCATGGGGAGTATCCTTGCCACTGCTTGGCGCAGACGTTGTGGTACCCTAAACGCGGGAATCTGATCCTAGTCTGGGACGTGGAGGAGTTGTACTCCACGGGGTTGCCCGATCAGAATCAACAAGTGTCAATCGTGGTGGTTAGCGCCATGCTAGCAGTGAGATGGTTGGAGGCTAACGCGGACACAAGTGAGCAGGAGACGGCCGTGCCGACTCCTGAACAGTTGAGCAACGTTAAAATGAGTCGTGAATTGGATCTTTTCAGAACCACCTGCAAGGTTCTGAGAATACCTAAAGCCATTGAAAGAATATGGTCAAGGCAAAGATTGATGCCTTGGTTCCGTGCAGTGATGACATCTTGGATGTATGAACGCGCGAAGCGTCACATGTCAAGGAATACGGAAGCCTATCAATCTTTCCAGCTAGATATAGGACCAGGAGCCTATAAACGAGCATTCTTGACGCACAGAAACGCGGTCACCACAGCGGTGAAGCGGGTAGCTGGAACGCCTTGTGTTACTGAAGATGAGAAGAAAGAGGTCTTAAGAGCTGACCTAGAACGAAACGTGAGCCTGTGTCTTCACAACAGCTTTTGCAGGAACCGGGAGCAGAAGGTGAATGTGGACTTGCTACCTTGTTGCAAACCGAGGCTGTTGGAACAGGAGGGTTGGGGCACGGCCCGCAACTCTCTGGACATGTTAGAGAAAGTCCTGGAAGACAGTGACGCTGAACATCAGGATGGAGAAATGATGGAGTGAAGATGACCAAAGAAGAGAAGAGAAGGAGAGAAAAACTTGATTGTATTTGTGTGCTAAAACTTAAACCAATCAACCAAGTTTTGATTATTGAACTTGTTAAACTTTTTGTTTTGATTTAGTTTGGTCAGACCAAACTTTGAAAATTGTTGCAATTGTTAAAATTGTTGAAATTGTTGATTTTAGTTACTACTATCTATGTATGTATATAAGGAGCATAGGTGAGTATATTTACCTATTTATTCCCGACTGAAGTTTTTAACCTGTGTAAGACACAAATTCACTGTGTGGCGACATGGTAAGTTTGAGTAAATTCGCTCGAGAAGGGTGGGTAACTCAATAACTTTCCTAGCCACAGAGTTTCTTAGTTTTAATATGGAAAGGACCGCATAAATGACTGATTATACTTGGTGAGTGAAGTTAAGTTAATTTTAACGGGTGCGTGGCCGTGCCACGTCCCACTTTTTAATCACAAAGAGCGAAAAGAAGTTTTATAACAAGACGACGTAAGTAGTCAGAAAAGAAATTTTATCTAGGACACTCCTCATGGTGCAAATTTTGTGAAAATGTTGAAAGGCAGTGAGATGTAGTACGATGCCATTTGTGAACACGTAGTGAGTTGAGGTGGAGTAGATAAATTTCATTTTCTTATGCGATTTGTAAGATTGGTTACAGAAAACTGGATACCTACTTGACGATAACCCGGTGTTGTGCGATCAATAGGGACATTGATGGAGACTTGTCCGGGGAGTATGTGCCATTCTGCCAGATGACACAGCATAACCTTCCCGCGACAGAAAAAAAAGTGACTAAAGGCCTTATGAACAGAAAAGTGTTGCGACGGAGGGTCAGAATGTTCTAGAATTTTTATTTTTAAAATTTCGATCGGAAGAAGAACATTTCTGAGAAATAGAAAAAAGACGGCCATTTTGAATAAAAAAGACGAAAATCAGAACCACGATATAGATTGTGAAGAACAGTTGTATCAGAGACAGAAAAATTACGGAGCCTCTTATCGTGGCAAGAACACACGATAAGGACCTTAGCGACAGATATTTGTGGAGACGGAGGCTTCAGTGGGGGGAAGAGAAATACCACGGAACCCTCCCGGGACACGAAATATAGGAGATAAGAGTGTTATCTCAAGAAAATCACGGGAGCGGAGGCTTGGTCCCCCAGAGACTATTATATGTGAAGGGACTGGGTAAACTAACTATAACAGCTGCTGTAATGTCCTAGATCTTAATTAACACCGTTATTATTTAATATTTCAGAGCATGAGTAGATAGAAAAAGGAAAGGGTCAATCCATCTCCAATGGATTTAATATAAAACTGTCACACAAAAACATATAAAAATAGGTTGTTCGAGCCGTGTTTTTAATGACAATCACGTAGTCTGAGGATCCGAGACTCAGCTATGTGGTTGTGTTCGCATGCAAACGAAAGCTGATCAAAAGTCGTTTGACTGATGGCCTAAAAATGGTAACTTTTTACTTTGCCCTAAACAGACCAGAAAATCAACTGGCAAGGTCGAGACGGTGAAAAACGAGTAGAATTAAGGTAACTGACGCCTGCCAGTCGTTGATAGGTACTTTTTCTACGCTCCGTCGATGTGTGATATTTGGGCGAATGTTACAAGATACCCAAAATACATGAACGCCGTTAAAAACCGGGTCGGAACAATCCGCTTAGTTACTTTTTATTGGACAGTGGAACTTTGATCCATTTCAGATGGATCAACCTAAAACTCGCCTTATCTCAACATAACAATCATAAAACACACTCTAGAAATTTAAATTAAGGACTCACATGTTGATGCGCTCAAGCACAGGAGGTAATTGAATGGGTGAGCAACTCTAGAATTAACTAAGATAACTAGATAAATTCAATGTTTGTCAGTTTGAATGGCAGAGGTAAGTTTGAACTCTAGAATGAAGTTTTATGTGAACCATTGGGACACTCCAGCTGTCCACCTTTCCGTCGAAGGTTCACTCTAGTCCAGTTCGAATAATTGTTCTCTCGGGAATACTCTGTCTTCTATTTCAGATAGGACAGCTCGGGTACAGGACTTTATCCTCCACGGTAATTATCCTCCAGGCGATATCCTCCATGGCGGATAAAGTCCTCCGAGTATAAAAGCGCCTTTTTCATTTATTGAGAAGAATGAAACGGAAAAAAAACAAAGCAGATAGGAGAAATTAACTGACAATTAAAACTGCGATGAAATTGAAGAACAAAAATTAATAATTTCAATTAAATCGTAATTGAAGTTTTCGATTTCGTTGGTTTTTGTTGAGCATGGCAAATTTCATGGTTTCTCAAGGGAAACGGACTTTATCCTCCAGATGTTCCGAAGTCAACTTGTTCCATATAATTGGGCTGCCCGTACTCGGAATGATCAGGAAGTTCCATTTATTGTCTGAAATGATCAAATATTGGATATAATCTAATAATTTGACTGAATTTACTAATTGGAGGAAAACATCCAAATTCATAAAATTGGGGGATAAAAATGGAGGAAAAAGTCCCTGTTTGAGAAATGGAGGATAATGGTGGAGGATATCGCCTGGAGGATAATGACCGTGGAGGATAAAGTCCGTTTCCCGGACAGCTCTACTCTTGTTCACTATGATGGAAATTGCGAATAGCAATTTCCCACTTGTTTTTTATCTGACAACTTTCCCGCAATTGTTATTCGATCGTTCTGAATTCTCTTTTTCGGTTTTTCAGTTATCGCGAGAAAATCGTGCATGACAGGCTCCATTCGAATTTTTGAAAAATTAAATTTCACCCCAAAATTAAGTGCTCTTGTTTTTCTCAAGGTCAAACTTCCAAATATGACCGACTGGCACATACTCCCCGGACTCAAGATCGATGTCCTCATCGCGTGCTGTCGTCTGCCAGTGAGTCCCAGAAAACAAAATGTTGCTCAAGGTACAGTGCCAGTGGTCATTTACAGAAGTTTGCAGCAGACTTAAGCTTATCTACATCCCAAAATTCACAGCCATGTAAAATTTTTACACTATCGCTAAACAGCAATCAAAATCTGCACACACCTGCACCCTTGAATTCTCGCTTTTCAAGCCAATTATTTAAAATTTCTTTTGTCCCATTCAATTAGGAAATTGTCATGCAGCATTTTGATTTGTATCATAGATATAGCATATTAATAACAATATCTGTTTCGTTAAAGTTTCTTTTCCGTGAACCCAGGTTTCACCCGGATCCACACTCAAGCCCCCTTTCCCTCTCAAGACTCAAGATCCATTCGAACCATCCGCTCATTTCGCACTCTTCGCCTTGGAGGTGCCGCTCCCTAAAGTACTAGATACGGCAAACTGTCTCAACAGCTCTTCTTCATCATCGGAGCTAATCACGATCTCCTCCCAAGCCTTCAGCTGTTCATAGGATCGCATCCATTCTTTTTGCTCCTGCAAGCTCTTCGCCTGGTTGGGTAGTGCCTTCAACCTAGATTCCCGGTTCAAACAAAAGGAGTTGTGCAGGCTCAAGCTCACGTTCTTCGCCAAGTCTTCCTCTAGTATTGATTCCCTCGCTTTGGTATGGTCTCTAGACATTTTACCCACTCTCTTCCATCCTGTCGTGATCGCATTTCGATGGGTTAACAGGGGTCTCTTGAAAGCTTCCGGCCCAATCTCGGCCTGGAACTGTCGATACTCCTTTTGATGCTTTCTCATGTGATCTTTCGTTGTCATGTACAACCAAGACGTCAGTGTCGCCCGAAACCATGGAAAGTACCTCAAACGGCTCCATACGTGTCTGACTTCCGTTGGTATGGCGAATACTTTGCACGCAGTCTCAAACAACTCGAGTCTCCTGCTGTAGTCTATCGCATATATTGATTCAGCCGTTGGCGTCGTCGCCTCCCGATACTTCGTTATATTCTCTTCTATCCATCTCAGAGCCAGCATCGTACTCACTACTAAGAGCGTCACCCTCTGCCGGTGATCCGGTAGTCCGATCGACCGAATTTCTTCTATATCCCACACCAGGCAAAGGTTCTTGTGATCTGGATACCACACCGTTTGTGCCAAACAGTGGCATGGGCATTCTCCATGGGTGATCTCAATGCTCCTGAGGTTACGCTCCCCCGAGGCTTCCAAGAGAGGCTCAAGCTCCATCATTTTCTCATGCATCGTGTCGTTCTCTCCCATGTTTGGAGTACCCCCCACAGGTTTTCCGATCACGTTTTGTCTCTCGTGATCGCTTGTGTTCTCACTTTCCAACTTCAAAAGCTCTTCTCCCCAGATTTCGCTCAAGTCATCTCTCAACTCTTTCGGTATTGTCCCTCTGATTTTCCTCAACAACTTGTGCGAGTGATGCGATACCCGAGCCAACCTCACGCACTTGGGCACTGAGAAGGCCTTGTCCACCAATATTCTCTGGCTGGATGCTTCCACCATCGCCATGTGCAGTGGGTAGTGGCTTCCGCACAAATTGGCCATCATTGACCCTATCAGGGATTTTGCGTTCAATGGCAGGCCATAAGCTTCGCTCATGGGAAACCCCATTTCCGCCTCGAGACCAACCTTCCAGCTCCGGATATGTTTTTGAGTCACCTGCAACACCCCAGGCCATGATTCCACGCTCAACGCCGTCACTAAATGGTGTTCAGACTCTAGCCTCTCCAGTGACTGCAGACTACACATTCTCGAGAAGAATCCGAGAGCTTTCGCTATGTTCACCGTAGTTCTCGCGTAACACTCCGCCACTATTTGTACTTCACTTTTCTCCCTTTCCGTGATGTCTTCAAACCAAGTAACCAGATCTTCTTTTTGAAAGGACAGTATCCTGACACATGATCGTCCGTCGCAGGTGTGCTCTCCACTCCCACACGTAGAATCCAGACAGCTACCCGGCTCCATCTTCTTTGCTGACTCGAGATTGTTCGTCTTTTCGCCTGACTCCTTCATCTGAGGTAAGATCAGTTTGTGCACCACACTCAACTTTGCCAAATCTTCATCTTCCGTTGGTGCTAACCTCACCCGCTCGGTGGTCTCCTCGATCAGACTCGCGTGGGGATGTGGGCACCAGGAGGGTCTTAGTAACTTTCATACCACTCCCAAGTTCGTGATCAACAAGCCATTGCCATCACCCATGTTCACTTCAACTCTCTTGTTCGAGCGCGGTATGCTCACCACCTCCGGTGTTTTCTCAAGAATCAGGCCCAGGCTCGGCCTCTCTTTCTCCACCGCGTCTATTTCCACTTTTTTTTCTGTCCAAAACTTCAGCAGCTCCGCTACCTCGTGGTTCTTGTGAGCGCCTCCAGTTTCTGAGTCTAAGAAGGGGTTGTAGGCTGTTCCCATCACTCCTGACACGTATTGGTATTCGCCCTTCTCGCTGAGTCTCGAGTACTGCTCTGACGAGGCCAGGTTACGGTGAACATCATGTTCTTCTTCAAACTTCTTGTTAAAAAACCTCCGCACCTCTTCTAGCTTTCTGTGGTTCTCTAGGGATAGTCTGAAACCATCTTCCTTTTCTATTCCAGTACTCTGATACACGTTTAAGATGATCGTTGAGACTCTTTTTTCCACGGTTTTACTCCCGCTTGCTCTTTGGTGGCACGCCAAGATGGTGCTGTCAGACATCATTGACATTATCCATCTCAAGAAACATGTGGCATCCTTCCTCCTAGCCAAGCTCAAGCCTGAATTATCCCTGGCCACGTGTTGCATCAGTGCTTGATAAACATCTAGCTTCTTGCTTCCCAACTTCAACCTGTCATATGAGGTCAATGTCTCCAACTCTATTCCCACCAGACTCCAGGTGAACATTAATTGTCCTGCGGTTCTAACGAAGGGATTCGCCATCAATGGCGGTGCTGATGAGGATGTCCTCATTGCCTCTTCGAAATGATCCTTCAACAAGTTCTGCCAGGACCTCTTCAGCTGATTCGCCAATTCTATCTTGTTAACCTCAGCCTTTTGCTGGGTGGCCCAATTGCGTCGTTTGCGAGCCACTCCATTGTCCAACTTCTTCAAGCAGTCTTCCATTTCCTTCAATGTCTCGAGGGCCACCCACCATGTCCGGGAGGTGTTCCTCGTTTTGTTCCTCTCCAGTGGATCACTCGTCACTTGCTTCCCCGTGGCCTGGTGTGCCTTCGAGACCCATTCCTTGCCGACATCCACTTCCCATGTCTGCCCGTTCGTTGAACCTCTCTTCACGTTTTCCTTCTGGGGCTTGAAGTCTTCCTCCGATGTCGAACTGGTGGGAGCCTCTATTTCCCTCTCTACTTCGAGTGGTCTTCTGAGCTCCATGTTGCTCTTGTATGCCGCCGTCTTGCATCGAGCCAAAACCATGGGCGCCGTCTCTCTCAAGTTTCTTTCCGAGACAGCATCCACTGAAGGACTACCCAATCCCTCCACTTCTCTCTTCCTCTTGCGAGTTTTCACATCTCTGCTTGAGGGTGTTGTGGTTATCATCACTGATTCGACCTCTCTGTCCACCTCCAACCCTTCCAACTCTTGCCTCCCCCCTGCTCGAGCCTTAAGGATATTAGTACTTTTAATCATATTACTAGTCCCAACCTTATCCCCTTTTGTATCATCAACTATTTTATCTACAGTTTTTTGTTTCAGAGTAGAGCTGTCATCACATTTTTCTTCTCTAGTCTTCGATCGTGAATTCCTCAGCTCTATCAGCTTGTTCAGCAGCTCTTTTCTCGCCTTCTCATCCAGGCCCGTTCCTATCAGAAGCGGTTCTCCAAACTTCACAACTGTGTCCCACAGTTCCTCCTTGAATTTGTCCAGCGTCGTCTCGCTGCCCACTTCTTGATTGAATTCCTTGAAGAACTCCTGCCAAGCATCGTCCTTCAGAGACCCCAGGAATATGTCCCTATTTCCTTCGAAAGTATTCTTTTCCCTTTCCTCCGAGCTCAAGAGTATCATCCCCATATTGGAGGTCTCGCTTGCCAATGGCAACTCCAGATTCTTCCGGGGGGACGGGGTCAGCGGTGGAGTGGCAGTATCTGCCCAATTCTCCTCGCTCAAGTCTTTCAACAGCTCTTGAGTGGTGAGCTCCTCCCCTGATGGTCTCGGTTCAGGCGTATTCCCCACTTCCATGTCTTCACCGGCTTCGCTGAGAGTTTCATCCATACTCTCTTCTTCTGACTCATTTCTTCTTCTCTCGAGAATTCTTTTGAACCGGTCCTCCACGGGTCCACTCCTCTTGTCTCCAGGTGTATCCACTGACAGTGGTGATGGTGTCGCCGGATCCAATCTCTTGTACTCCGTCAGGGCCACGTACAGTTGACCTGCAGCATCCAGTTTTTTTCCCTCCTGTCTCATTTCCACCTGTTCTAAGCCATAGGGTGCCCTATACTTTCTTGTTGCAAATTTCATGTCGTCCACCAACGCGACATGCCCCTCCATCATGATCATCCTGCCATCATCCCATATTGGTAGCATATTCTCAAGTCCCTCCTGCTCAAGAGCTCTCAAGACCTTTCGCACCTCATATCCAGGGGGCTGCGAGCCTCTCATCTTTTTTGCTTGCGTCGTCCACGAATTTATTTTCGCCTCGCTAGTGTGGAAGTAAACCGCCGCCGTATAGCCGACGAACAGGGGGTCCCAGCCATCAGTGAAGTACTTCTGCATTTCTTCCATCGTCATCCTCGCCATTATGGATGGAACTACCAAGGGGCTGTTCATTCCCAAGGTCATCCTCCTAACTATAGGGAACTCAGGCATAGTGGCCGGCAGGATTTCTTTCTCCATTATGGCCTCCAGCCCCCTCATAACCAGTGCAAAGCTTTCCTCCCAAGCGGGAATCCTCAAGATCTCTCTTCCGTCTGCTGTCAGTGGGTTCAAGTTCCAGAACTTGGGATATGAATCGATGGGGCCCTCGCGTTTGCCTCCCATTCTACATTGCATCTGTCCCCTGAAGTTGCACACTATCAACTCGGCATCTTTCACTTTTCCAAAGAGTACCGTATTGCTCATTTGTGCCCTGAGCAGCTCCTGCTGACACCAATTGAGCGCCGTCCCATCCAGTACGCTGACAAGACTCAAGTGCGTTACAGAGTAACGATACGTTGTTACCAGGGGATCTGGGAATGCGTACGTTACTGCTGGACCGTAAATGCAGGTTACCACCTCCTCTAGACCCCGGATTATCCCCATCGGGTCCAAACTCATTGCCAGGCACAGGTCCGTCAACAGAGGCATCCCTCTATTCATCTTCTTCCATTCTTCTCTCGATTTTGGGTTCTTCTCTTCACCCGTCATGTGCCGATTCTGCATCATGAGGTATTGCACTAACAACGTCTTCAACCCCGCGGCACACTTGTAGGAGTAGGTTTCGATACTCGAGTGGACTTTCCCCATTGACAGGGGCTCCCCATATTCCATCAATCGATGAAACGACACCAATTCCCCATGGGTCAAGAGTACTAGTGCCAGATACCCATCAACCCGAAGTGTCTCTACTCCTCGACTAAACATGTACGCTGGGCCCATGTTGAACAAATATCTGGGGTCGACCAGATATAAAGCCAAGAGCAGGCTGATGGGCATGCCCAGTATCTCCTGCACGAAGGCTCCAAAGATAGTCGCTGTGGTGCCGAACATTCCTGCCATGAATTCTTTCCCCCAGCAGGGACTCAAGAACTTAAGAATCTCATGATCCCTTCTAGTCCTCAGCTCACCCTCAGCGTGCTCTCTCCAGAACCCTCCAATGGTCACTTCATTGGCGGCCGAGACAAATCTAGCCACCGTCATCTCTCTTCCTTCGGCCAACTCCAGTTGTTTCTCCAGAAAACTCCAGACTTGTTTCACGAGGGGTGGTGCTTCCTCCCTCGTCTTATTCGTGGCGTTCTCCAGCCTTGGTGTCAAAAATGGCCACCAGCCGTTCTCTTGCGTCAGGCGATATTTCATCGACTCTAATTGTTTCTCCGTGTCGGCCACATTTTTTCTCTCGTTGCTCGGACCTCTAGACTTGCCGGTGGAACCTGTGATCTTCACCTCCATGCTCCGAAACCACAAGCTGGCCGTCAATTGGTTTATCGCCGGGTGATCGTCTCCGATGACTGGGCTGAACTTGAGTTGCCTGGCAAAGTTCGATATCTCTAGCAAAAGCACCTCGTCCAGTACGATCAGGATGTCGGCTAATCCATAAAAGCCCCTCAGTGCATGAGATATGTCCGCCCATGCTGCTGCCAATTCTGACTTGCGGAGCCTCAGGTTCGATGGCTCCAATTCCCGATTGGTGGCTGCCATTAGAATCCGCCATTCGTTTCCCTCTGCTATCAGGATCAAGACCGCATACACGAATTGTAGGGCGGGTGGCATATTCGCGTATCCAGGGGATGTAGTGAACACCACTTTCGTCTTGGATCCAAATCTCGAGACAACATTCTCTTGCACCTCATTCATCGCCGCAAACAACGTCTGAATGGCCTCCCATATCTTCTTCGATGTCGGTTCACTGCCCTTCAGCTGCTCAAGAAGTCCCGCCTCGTGCAGCTGATCATTCATTCCTGCAAACAATAGCAGCTCAGGCTCACAGGGCATCTCCGACTTTATTGCCACCACTAGAGTTAACATCTGGTTTAGTTCGGCTCCTGGCAAAGAGTATATCAGAGTCTCCGGCCAGAACAACTTAGGAGACGTTCCTTCGAAGTCTGATCCCGCCACAATGACTACCCTCGCAGCAGCTGGATCTGCTCTATCATAAACTGCCAAGGTTTTGGCCAGATGGGTGCTCCCACAGGGCTTCCCGTACCTGGGATCTTCCGCCAATTTCGAGCCTTCGTAAGCGGCATCTGGCAATTCCATTCCCCCCGGATTCAGCAGCTTGTCCACCACCCTCAACTGTGCCGGGGTCGCCAACCTGATCCTGGTGATGCTCGTTCGGTGTTTGGGGGGTTCTGCTATGAGTCCAGGACTCCCCAGCAGCTTGAGAGGTCTGTAGTTGATGGGTCCCATGATCGCTTTCGTGGGAATTCCGGTCAGGTCCGCGGTCTCCATCAGTTTTCTTCTCGAGAAGTGCGCCTCATGAGCTTTCAACCAGTCCACGCAATGATGTCTGTTTAAGTCTTCGTGCGACACTCGTTCAATACCCAGAGTCTCCGCCAATTCTCGTCTAGATTCCAAATCCTCTAGGTCCAGTCCTTTCACCTTCTCTGGATATCTCAAGCGAGCGGTCTCCATAGGCTTCTTTTCCCGCTTGCTTTCTGCCACTACCACTGAGGATATTGCCGAGCCTGGAGGCGTTGATGACGTCACCTCCTCAGACTCCATTGGCGTGGCACTCGGCAATCTAGCCTGGTCGCTCCTCGAGCTGTCTCTAGTGTCGACCCTCGGTCCTAAGCGACCAGACAAGGCCCTCGAGGCAAGGAATGGTGGGTTCGGAGGTGGCCCTAATGTGAATTGGGCCGTCTCTAGCAGATCCGCCTCTAGCGTATTTATGTGTCCTTGAAAGACGTCATTCAGCCACTCTGCTCCCCTCGGTCTATCGAAGTGGATTCCATCATTGGAGGTGTCCTCTGGGAATCCCGCTTGCTCCATGCGCTCCGCCACGTCCAACAGTCCGACAGGGAGCACACTCTTCCGGTGGATTTCTCGGATCACCCTGTTTAGGCTCCGCACCTTCTCGTTCATCTCCAAGGCGTGCTGATCAAACTTCATATTATAAGGGACAGTACATACTGTCAACAGGATGGGGTCCATCTGGATCCTCAGCTCCTCAAGAAGGCAGCTCATCTTGTCGTGCAGCCTCGTTATTTTCCTCGCTTCTCCCCTTGACACATCATTCGTCCCGATCATCAGGGTCACCGTGTACACTTTAGTCATCCCTAGCATCTCAAGCGTTGCCAACATCTGTGGTGTGGCAGCTCCAGCAAAACTCAAGATTCCTGTCTGCCAGTGCGATTGGATCCGGGTCAACACCCGCACCAGGCTGTCCCCTATGATTCGGTGGACCGCGCCTTCTGGCTCACGGGGTGGCGCAAGATATTCCACCCAGGCTGCATCATGAAAGCAGTCCCTCCTGGCTTTCTGTTCCGCATTCCAATCCAGCCGATTGTGCCTGTGGTACCTCTTCTCTGTGTTTTTCTTATAACTCGAGATCACGACGCTCCTGACCGGCTGTTCCCTCCAAGTCGGGGGACGCTCCGGTCTTGCCGAACTTTCACGACTTTTCTGCCGCAATTTCTCGCCCAGCTCTTTCAGACGCGATGAGCCGCCGCTCACCTGACTGTCACTCGAGGTCGAGGTTGGGGTATATCCCGGTAGCACCACATGCATCAATGGGCGTATGGGTTGCGTCTCTAAGCTACGCAAGGAGGACGCCGCTTCATTCGGTATCCAGACTTCCAATCCTTCACTCATGTGTTCTCGGGCCTCGCGGTCAAGGTTGAACCGTCCTCTTGCCCTGGGGGCTTCATCCACTTCCATGCGTGACTCTGGCCTCGAGATGGTAACCACTCGCTCCTTTGGCCTGGCTCCCTTCTGTGCATCAAGCTCGCGTTGTCGTTGTTGATGGCCTAGTTGGTAGTGGGAATTCTCCTGCGCCATATTCGGTGTTGTTACTCAGGCCAGGATTTCTTGCCAAATCAAAACCCCTTACTCCTCCATCCACATTCCAAGACAACCATCTGGTCTGTTCCTGATTTGATATTCCCTCGGTGGTGTAGCCGATCATCAAGACAGCCTCCGTCGCACACTCCCTGCACTCACCCTGTTCTTCCAATTGGAGGATGGCATTCAGCATCACCGCCATTCTCTCGTCTATTCGGGTATAATCCAGGTCCCTCAGGCGTCTGTATAGCTCATCGAGAGTAGGCTTCTTTAGGGCCGCGGGCATGGATTTCCAGAACCTGTCTGCCATTCTCTGTGACTTCGGGATGTATTCGAGTATTAACCAGCTCAAGAATTACCTTACCAGCTCAAGAATTACCTTACCGGCTCAAGAATTACCCAACTCAAGAATTCTCGAGAAATGTTCCCTTGCAAATACTTGCTGCAGGTGTCGTTTATGGCGAGTTCAATCAAGATTTCTCTTTCTGTCTCTCGCTTGAGTATGGTTGGATTTTCAACTTTGTTTTTCATCTTGATCTGAAAACAGAAACCATATTAAGACTTAACATGTCATGTTCCTAACCTAGAGACCCCCCTTTTACCAGTATGGTTAAAATCTTATCATTTTCATTCTACTTAAAACAATTCAATTGGAATTTCCTTAAAAGCATGCAGATTCATTTTATGTTTTAGCACCGTTAATTTTTTTTTAAAATTCAATTGTCATGCCAATCACGTCTTAAGATCCCTTTACCTGTGCCGCACCCCAGTACCTAACTCAAGACTCCTCCCTCACGCCCAACTCGAGACCCCGTGTCCCCAACTCAGGCGATGCTCAAGTAGTATTTCTTGTGCAGATACACCATTATCTCAGTTTCCGCAAAGACTACATGTAGGATAGCGTACAATTCCCTCGAGCTCAGTTTGCCCCTGTTTGGGTCATACACCGGCATTGAGACCTCCGTTATTCCTCTTTCAATCATGAAGTCTCGTAGTCTTGTTAGTGCCAACATCACGTGTTTGGGATCAATTGTGTTCCTGTCATTGACCCTCGTCACTAGGAAGCACAGATATTTGCCCGGGACTTGTGCTACTGATGGTGGAAGCGCTGCCATCCCTCCCAGTCGTGGTCTCTGTCCGAACAGAAACTCCACGTTCTGGTACTCTCTTTTGAAGTCAGCTTCCAATCTTGATTTGAAACTCATATCCGCCGTGATGCAGATCGCGCTAGTCCTGCTTGACAGGATGAAGTCGCTATCCGTTATCATGATGTTTTCCGAGTACTCATTGGGTATTTCAAATTTCGTTTTGAAATTCCGACCTATGGTAGGCTCTGGCTCTTCTTCTTCCAGTTCCAATTTGCTTGTTTCTCTCACTTCCTTGAACTTCTTTATCATCAAATTTTCGGTGTGGGTAAGTCCTACCCCCACTCCCCGGACAAAAACATTTATCGACGTCCCCGTCGATGTTGTCGGGTCTGAATTGTCCGGAGGAATGTCCAGTGGCCTATCTGTTGCTGTCCATCCGAAAAGAGGGTCCTCTGCCTTCATATAATTTGCCGATGATACGTCGACTTGTTGAATGCTTTGTACTTCGCGGCTCTCGTCTTTGACATCGCGCATCCACTCTAGTATCCTCAAGTTCGTGTTCTCCCTCCTCTCTATCTCACTCTGTTCGAGATCCGTCTCCAATTCTGGCGTCGAGTAGTCTTCCTGCGGATAGTGTCCACCATCGTCAATGACCTGCCACTCCTCTTCGGCTTCCAGTTCGCCTGCACTCAGTAGCTCCTCGCCCAATTTGTCTGGCTGTATCTTATCGATCAAGAAGTCATCCCCGTACCTGTTGTACCTCATGCCGGTCCGTTTACGATTGCCACTCCTGGTTCCCGGTGGTATTGGTCGATCTGGCTCCATCCACTTCGGCACCTCATCTTGCTCCGGGTCGTTCCAGTCTTCTTCTACAAATGATCCTACTTCAGACTCCACTTCTATCTTTTCATTGTCGTCCAAACTCAAGTTCTCATTACCATCATTCTTCTCTCTGGTGCCTCTTTCATTCACTTCACACGCTGGCTCTACCGCCAGGTACTCAAGACCCTTCATGTCCTTCGGTATGTACCAATCCTCCGGGGACGGAACGTGAGGCTTCAGATTTTCATAATGTGCCGCTCGCCCAGTACTCAAGCGATAGAACCGTCCTTGTTGATGGACTTCCGTTATCATGAATGGTCCCCTCCACTTCTTGAGTTGTTTCTTTGTTCCCTTGGGCGGTATGACATTTTGGAAGACCCACACATATTGGCCCACTTCATATGGCTTTGCTTGTAATATTTTTTCGTCATATTTTCTGCGTTGCCTCATTTGCGCCTGCGCGGTGTTCCTCCTGCATAGCTCGTTTAACTCCTGTTGTCTTTTGATCGCTTCTTTCACGTACGCCTGAGGCGACGTCCTTTTCCCTTCGTATTCCGGGTAAAAGAATGTCAGAGGCATTGCTCTCTCCCTACCCGTCAACATCATGAAGGGACTGATGCCCGTCGTTGAGTGCTGTGTACTGTTGTAGGCCCCTACTACCTGTGGCAGGTATTTATCCCAATCCGTCATGTATCTTGTACACCCTTAACATGTTGACCAGTGTCCTGTTCTGTCTCTCTACCAACCCGTTGGTCTGTGGATGGTAGGTTGTCGAGTGTGCTTGAGCAATGTGCGATCTCCTCATCAATTCTTTTGTCAAGTCCCCCACAAAAGCTTTGCCGTTGTCCGACTGGAAAGTCATTGGAAAACCATACCGCGATATCCAATGCGTTATCAGATGATCACATGTCTCCTCGGCCGAGGCTGTCTGGCACGGAACCGCTTCCGCCAACTTTGTGAAGTGATCTATTATAACCAATATCTGGTTATATCCCGACTCCGTCATGCAGATTTTTTGATGGTCTATCTGCACCACTTCATTGAATTCTGAGCTCTCGACGGACTTGAGGGGAAACTTCATCTTCCTTGGGTCCTTTACCTGGAGGCATGCCAGGCAGGCATTCACCCATCTCTCGCAAGCTTTTCTCATCCCTGGCCAATCAAACCTGTGAAGTATCCTTTGTTGTACTTTGTCTATCCCCTGGTGCCCCATCTGGTCGTGCGATCTGAAAAGCACCTCCGTTTGATACAACTGTGGCAGTATGATGAGGTTGTGTTTGTGTATTATCTTCTCCCCATCTTTCCTCTTGCATGCTACCACCCCATCAGCTGTGTGATAGAGTAAGTCTTTCTTTTCTTTGTAGAACTGGCTCAAGATCTTATAGCTGTCTTCCTCGAGTTCCCCCTTCACCTTGACCCCCGACTGGATCCATTTGGAGAGGTTATTTGTCATTTTGTCATTCTTTTGGGCTCTTTTTAGGTCTGACAGCCTGTATCTCGCCTTGACATGCTCCTTTAGCGCCATGATCTGTCCATTCATCTCACCAGGGTTGTGGATGTCATCACTCAGCTTCACGCATATCATCCTTTTCACGATTTTCATATCATCTTCTGGCACCAGATTCGTTCTGACGTTTGAGTTGCTTGATAGTTCCCTGAATGGCTTCCTTGAAACCGCAATTTTCTCAAGTTCCTCACCACCTCGTAGCTCCTGTATGTCTAGATTGTACGTTCCTGAAGATGGATCCGTCTGTAACTCCCTGTCGTGGTGCCTTGTCTTCTCTTCCGCCAATATCATGCACAGACTGTCTTGGTTTTCGCTGCTCTCATCCGAGTCTTCATCCCATTCTTCATGCTCCCCGGACAGTTTTCCTTCTCCGGTTTCTTCTTCCGTGATTATGGAGTACTCCCCGGACTCTTGACCTAGTCCCAGGTGTTCAGTATCTTCTTTGAACGTCACTTTCTTTTTCCTAACCTTGGTCTGCTCCAGAATGTTTTCGGGGATCTTATCAACTAGTGACCGCACGACATCTTTGCTGTCAGTGACGCTTCCTCTTGAGGAGTCAGTATCGTTCACTGTCTCTTTTCTCCGAATTATAGTGACTTCCGGTTCCTCTTGACCCTTCTCTTGGATCACGGGCTTATGATCTGATAGTTTCTCGAGCAACCTCATTAAATCATCATCTATCTGTGCAGTTCCTGCTTCTACCTGGTTAAGATCATAGCCTTTTGCCTTGAGCGTCTCCTTCACGATCTTCGACTTGAGTATTATCTCTATTGGAATCCTTTTGCTCTTCTTCAAGATGGTCTTCTCTGGAGGTTCTTTAGGTAATTCAGGATGATCTTCTATCGGTTTGCCTGATTTGTCCAGCCATCTCGTGAGTGGAAGACTGTCGTACGTTTCCTTGTCCATGAAGGAGAAGCCATCTTTGATTTCAGGTATGTCTGCCTCTCTTTGCTCTTGTCTCTCATAGAATTCCGTCTTCTTACTCAAGCTGTCGGCATTCTGATGTTTATCTCGTGTTCTATGCTCAATTATCATGTTGTATCCATCCAGGCGAACTATCCACCTCCCAATGTAACTTTGAACCATTGAGTACGTTTTCAGCCAGCTCAGTGCTCGATTGTCGACTCGCAACTTGAATGGCTCACTGCCCAGGTATGCCTTGTATTTCTCGACAAAGGTAACCACCGCGAACATCTCTGCTTTCGGTGCTCCGTACTTCATTTCCGTGTCACTCAGGACTTTGCTCCCGTACGCTATTGGTCTCAAGACTGTCTTCCCATTCCATTCTTGTTCTTGGTGGAGAATCCCAGAAATCGCGACTACCGACGCATCCGTGTCCAGCACGTACATCCCTTTCTCAGTGGGCATACCCAGTACTGGTGCCTCACATAGCTCTTTCTTTATTCTCTGGAATGACTCTTCTGCTGCGTTGTTCCACGTGAACTTCTTGCCCTTGTGTCTCATTAATTGTTGCATCGGGTATACCTTGTCTGCATAGCCTTTGATGAACTCTCTATAATAGTTAGCGAAACCCAGGAAGCTCATCAACTGGTGCTCTGTCTTCGGTGATTTCCAGGTCAGGACTGCTTCCACGGCGTCCGTATCAGGTCTGATGCCGTGCTTGTCTACCATCCTGCCCAAGTATTTTATTGAGTCCTTGAGTATCTCGCACTTTGATGGTTTACACTTTAGCCCCGACCTCTTCATGCATGCAAACACTTCGTCAAGTCTCTCAATGTGGTCTTCCAGTGTTGGCGTCGCTATTACCACGTCATCCACGTAGCACATTACCAGGTTGCCATACTTCTTCGTCACGCCTATCAGCGCGTGTGCCATCAACCGCTGAAACGTGGCTGTGGCATTGCAAAGTCCAAACGGCATCCGTTTCCATTGAAACAGACCCAACTCGCAGGCAAACCCTGTCTTGTCCCTGTCCTGCTTCCTTAGTGGTACCTGCCAAAAGGCCGAGCCTAAATCAAGAGTCGTAAAAAATTTTGCATCACCTAACTTCGAGAGGCTCTCATCAATCCTAGGTATGGGATAGGCATCCTTCACCGTGACGGAGTTCAGGTATCGAAAGTCACAACAAAACCTCAACTGGTCGCCTTTCTTTTTGGCCATCACTACTCCACACGCCCACGGTGACTTGGATGGCTCTATCATGTCATACTCTAGTAACGTCTCGATTTCTTTTCTACACGCGTCCGATTTGTGTGGGGTCATGCGCCTCGCCCCCTCCCTGTGGGGTACCGCGTTTTCCTCAAGTTCTATTTCATGCTCAACGAAATTACAACACCCGATATCCGCCTTATGCCTCGAAAAAACTTCCTCGTTCCGCTCTAGTACGTCCTTGATGGCTTCGAGCTGTTCATCTTTCAGTTTGCCCCTCAAATGTTCAATCTCCGGTAGAACCGGTTTATCAGTTTGCATTTCATCTAGTGTGGGTCGCTCTGGAAAGTTCGAACAGCTCGACAGCCCATCATCCGTTTCTGACTTAAGTGATTTAATAAGACCTGAAGAATCTTTTATTTTCTGCAATCGTCTCAAGATACAAATTTTGTCCCTATGATTGGGACAATCGACAACTTCATTTTGTTTTGAGTTCTCGATCGTTTCATATCGAGTTTTAACCGGTAAAGCATATCCCAGTTTCCTCCCTCTCTGTATCGTGATCGGTATATCAAGGGTATTCAACAAGACACTGACGCAGAGGCCGCTCTTCGTTATCGAGAAGGATCTTCCTAAAACAGCAGCACTTTGACTATTAGGATTCGGAACTACACACACTTGCTTGTTGTCACTTAGTTCATTGTAATTTTTCATTCTCAAGCCTACGATTGCCGCTTCATTCGCTTTTAGCCTCACCCTCCTACTCAAGAATACCGGTGCTTTCTTTTCATTTGCCATTATTAAATTTACCGGTTTGATTGCGTACCTCCTATCCGGGTTCCGTATCCTGAACATTGCGTTATTTAGATCAATCGTTACGTCGAAATTCCTGATGAAGTCTCTGCCCAAAATGAAGTGGTCAGATTCATCTAGGTTTTCTGCCACGATAAAGCTCATCCACAGGTTACGCTCCCCCAAGTTGAGGGCTATTATCGGCGTCCTGCCCAGCACCCGAAGGGCCCCTTTGTTTGCAGCTGACAGCCGTATTCTCGAGTCTATCAAATCACCTTTGTCAAAGCCCATCCGCTCCCAAGTTTCGATTGGTATGACGCTCAAGACTGCTCCCGTATCAAGTAACCCACGTAGCTGAGTCTTTTTGCCACTTATGTCTAGCACGTGCCCTGTCACATCTGCCTCTGTCCCGATGTGCATCGCATCTTCTTCAAGCATAGCGCAGTGTCCAATCGATCTCACTTTCAACTCTTCTTTCCCTACGTAGATTTGCCCAATTAGGTCTTCGTCACATGTTATCAATGTCTTGGTATAGATGTTTATTCCATCTATATTTAGCATCACCTCGTGTGGACCATAAGCTTCAGTATACCTGTTGTCAACACGTACCGACTTGCTGCCCCCTCTCGTGAGTAGTGCTCTCAGCGCTCTAGAAGTCGTTTGTGGGCTTATACAACTCAAGTAATCTGCGTACACGTCAATGTGCATTATTGTCTGGTCGCTCCGTTCGCTCAAGTTTCTGGTTACCTCATGGCCGCCCACTGTGATTATCGACATTATTCTAGCCCCGATTTTCGATATGCCGAATGGCTTTCCCGTCACCATTTTTACAGTGTTACAATTCCCGGTCTTTGTTGAGCCTGGTACAGCCTCTGGTGTTGGGTTTGATCCGGTTAATGCTTCGTTGAAATTCTGTCTTTCGATCTCCAGCTTTAGTCGTTGCTCTATTTCTTTCGCAGCCAGATCCTGTTTCACTTTGGCAATTGCTTCCGTCGCCGCTTTCTCATAGTTTATCTCTAGAGAGTTCCCGGCCGCGGATTCTATCGCACCATTAACATGTGTTACAGCTTTCACTGTTTTCGTCGGCAATTCCGTGCTTGGTGCTCCTAAGTTCCTAGATTCAAACTCTTTTTGTCTATTCCGCTGATTCTGCACTGCCGCTAATGCCAACTTATGTTTGGGGTGACTCTGGTCCTTGACCGCTTCCCAGAACAAGGGACAATCCATTCTGAAGTGCCCCTCCTGGTTACAGAAGAAGCATCTTGCGCCTATCTTGATGATTAAGCCACTATAGTACTCGTGTTCCTCCATCTGGCTCATGTCCTCCTCATCCGGTGCGTATCCTAGACTCTTCATGCCTTGTTTATATGTTGTGCAGTCAGCCACGTGGTGATCCGCCGACCCGCAGTTCGCGCATGATCTGCGCTTGTCCATGTCATCTCTAGGCTTGTACCATGACGACCTCTGGGGTGGACTTCCCCCTTGCGTGTTCCTGTTTTCTGAATATGAGTATTTCTTGGGTTTCATCAGCATGTATTCCCTTGATTTCTGTCTCATTTCTTCTGGGGTCGGTGCGCTGTCTTTCGACAATGTGTAGTATGTTGCTAACATTGTTCTTAAGTCATCACTTTTTACCCCATCAATGAACTTCGAGGCAATGCTAAAGTTTCTTCTGTTTGCGACTCCTCCGGGTCACTCCTTCTTCTCAAGCTCTCGAGGTCATCTAGGAACCGATCAATTGACTCGTCGTCCCTCTGCCTTCTCTTTTCAAATCGCATCATCGCTTGGTGACCCTTCATGCCTGATCCGAATCGATTCAGCAATATTTCGAAGATTTTGTCCGCGGTATCGCGTTCTTCTGCTTTCTTTGCAACCACGCATTTCAATGCCGTGCCTTCCAGGTTGCTGAGTATGGCTGTGCATGCTTGCCTTTCATCATTTAAGTTATCTTGCTCTAGATGTAATCTCATCACTTCCACCCACGTGTCAATGCATCCATCGGAGTCGTCTTTGAATTCTTTTGGCTTCTTGAAAGTTTTTCTTTATTTTCCGTCTCTCCTATCGCTCGAGTCAGTGTTCCTCGTGGAGAAGGCCTCTAGAGTCCTGTTCATCATCTCCCAAGTGCTTGCCCACGTCATGGCATCCGGACCTGCGTTGCTGCTAGCTGTTGAGTCCCCCGGACCACTCGTTGTGTTTGATGTCCCATTTTTCATGATTGTTTTAGCAACCGTTGGTGCTATGCTTACCGCATCCCGGTTTAAAGGCAACGGTGTCGATTGCCGTTTGTTCCTTTGTGGTTCCACAAAGTCCACTCTGGTGCCTTGTGTGCGATCCGCTGCCGGTCTTTCTTGTGAGCTAGAATTTCTCAAGATTGCATCCAACTTCGCCTGTATTGCACACGAACTTTCGGCCTGATTCCTGTTCATTGTGTCCATTCTCTTTTCCAGGCTACCTAATTGGCTGTTGACATCATCATATCGGTTATTCAACTGTTGCATATCTCTTTTGATGTTCTTATCTAGTTCTTCATTGGTGGCATCTACCTTGTCCGACATCTGCTGGAGTCTCTCGTCTGTAGCCTTAGCCAGGTTAAAATAACTATCCGGATACTCGTGTTTGTTGTATTTCAACTCTTTCCTTATTAAGTCTCTATCTTTCTCACTGTACTTTAGGTGTTTGTCGATCTGATTTAGTTTTGTCATCAGGTCGCCAAGCTCAAGAGTAGCTGTTTCATGATCAGCCGTTGTCTTGTTTTCGGCTGTCGCTTCCGTTTTGGCTTGTTCTTCCTTTAGGTCAGCTTCTGTCGTCTTCGCGCTCAATGTCCCAAATGTTCGTGCTCTTTCAGTTTTTGATTCTTCGGCCGTGTTGTCCTTCGATTTCATTCCGACCATCATCGCCAACTTTTCTGTAAAAGATGTTTTCTTTACTTGAGAGTCGTCTTTCACCGTTTCTCGGGTATTGCCTGTTGTGTCTTCCAACGCGTCTATCGGCAAAAACTCCACGGTTTTTGGATTTTGATCTTCCATATGGGGCATCGGTGTGGATTCCGTAGTCGTCTTCTCCACTTCATCTACGCTCTGGTCTGGTGTCTCTAGATCGATTTCAATTGTGGGCTCCACCTGTTTGTCTTTAGCACCTTCTCGCGCCTTGTTCTCGGTACTACTCCTCGTGCTGACCATGCTAACTGAAAAGTTATCTTTCGTTTTGCTTGGGCCCATTGATGTCGTTCCGCGCAGCGACGAGTTATATTTCGTGTTTGATCCACTTGACCTTTTTTCGAGCACCGGTACCCTACTCCGTCTCATTATTTCTATTTACAATTGCTCTTATTTACAATATTATTATATACACAATCCTATTCTACGAATAAAATCTTTTGTGGAAAAGAATTCTTAAAAGGAAATATACAACGTGATAAAAACCTTTCTTGAAACTTTCTTTATTTGTGGTCTCAACCGTACCGGGCTCCGACTATGTTGTTCTGTTTTAAATCTGTCTCAAAACACTTATTGTAATTTTACTTCAATTTTTATAGCGTCCTAAGACTTCCAGTTACCGTCCCTACTCTTCTTTGTACCGTCCCAGGTTTTTTTTCTGTCCCAAGACTGTTCGGTACTGTCCCAGTACTTTCCGTCAGTGTCCCAAGACCCTTGTCCTGAGAGTACTATCCCAGGACCACTGTCCCAAGACTGTCCCGAGAGTACTGCCCCAAGGTCAGTGTCCCAAGGCTAGTGTCCCAAGACCACTGTCCCAAGACTACTGTCCCAAGGCTAGTGTCCCAAGACTACTGTCCCAAGGCTAGTGTCCCAAGGCCAGTGTCCCAAGACCACTGTCCCAAGACTACTGTCCCAAGGCTAGTGTCCCAAGACTACTGTCCCAAGACTACTGTCCCAAGGCTAGTGTCCCAAGACTACTGTCCCAAGGCTAGTGTCCCAAGGCTAGTGTCGCAAGACCACTGTTCCAAGACCACTATCCCAAGACCACTGTCCCAAGACCACTGTCCCAAGACCACTGTCCCAAGACCACTGTCCCAAGACCACTGTCCCAAGACCACTGTCCCAAGACCACTGTCCCAAGACCACTGTCCCAAGACCACTGTCCCAAGACCACTGTCCGAAGACCACTGTCCCAAGACCACTGTCCCAAGGCTAGTGTCCCAAGACCACTGTCCCAAGACTGCTCTGGTCCAGGACTGCACTGTCCCAAGACTGTTGACAAGTGTCTGAGCGGTGGGACCTCTTTCTTCCTCGTTATGGGGACTTCTTGATTCACTGTACCTTGTACCACCACTCAAGCTCTAGTAAAAATTTTCCCAAAAACCCTCTCTTAGTGGCCAAATGCTGACCCCCCTTTTTTAGTTACCTCTTTTTCAATGTTCCAAGCAACTTGAAACCAAAACCTGTGCGCAGGTATCTTGTGATCACCTGTTCGTATAAAAGCCAAACACAAATCCTTACCAAAATGCAACAAAAATCTAAGTAAGAAAAATATATAAAAACATAAAGATGAATCCACCTAAAATTCAAAGGTGACAAATGTCTACCTTCTATCGAAAAAATGTCTGGTACCTAATTGCCACGCGTTCTCTCCCCCCCCCCTGCTAGCGAACTTATGGGGTATCACAAAAACGGTCTATGTCTGTTCCCCCCTACCGATCCGACCAGGGTACCTACCTTAACCTGATTCTAATTTTGGATATCCGTTTCCTATGACCAACGCGTGTAAATATCTAATGTAACTAAGTCGACGACGCCGAGCAATTAGCTACTCTAATGTGTCCCCCCTTTTTACAAATTATAACCGCCAACCTCTAACTTAACCAGCCCCCTTCTAACCTCCCCCCTTTTTATCCCCCTTTCTTAAACCTAAAAATTACCTTAAGCGCCGGGTGCTAAACCTCTCAAGAGAAAACCGTAGACCTGTCTCCAGGCCTGCTTAAGTAAAAACGTTCCTCAAAACCAGGGGATTTCGCTTATCCAATTTTACACTTATCTCCTATAATGTAATGTGGATTTTAACGATACCCGTTCTGCCCAACTTGAGAACTCGAGAACTGCAAAATCCTTCTTTGCTACTTTCCCACTCGACTGGTCACCTTTTCCAGTCCAGTCTCCTATTGGTTCAGCTCAAGTGCTCCTGAACCACTTTCCCACTCGGCTGGTCACCTCTTCCAGTCAAGTCTCCTATTGGTTCAGCTCAAGTGCTCCTGAACCACTTTCCCACTCGGCTGGTCACCTCTTCCAGTCAAGTCTCCTAGTTGTCCAGCTAAGTTCCAAGCTGTCTAAAAACACTTGACAACGCCCCACCCTCGGGCACTTTATTGAGGTAACTGGGTTAAATTGCTATGTTGATCGAAACGATCGAACTTGTAAAACAGTATGGGTATACTATTTAATTAATATAAAGGTTTGATCCAACTGATCTGGTGTCAAAGTCACTGTCTTTTTTCGTTTTATGGTTTTTGTTCCCTTTTCTATTCTTTTTTTGGTTTTTGTTTTGCTTTTTGTCTTTTTGCTCGTGTTTTTGTCCCCCTAGTTGCCCCCCTTTACTCGGTTAGCTAAGCCTCGTTCGGAGAGCGTACCAGGAAGTTTTCTCGAGTTTTCTTAAAAAGCTATCACGGTACAACCGGAAGGTTTGCACGTTCCTGTCGAACCGCACCGCCGGTACTCTAGAATGGGCATTTAGCCCGAAGCTGTCTCAAGTGGGTTCGACTCCGTAGTCTTGATGTCGTTAACACCCAGGAGCGCCATAAAAACACTATGTAACATTCGTCTACTGTAGTCACACATGAGGCTTAAGAAAAATAGGCCCTATAACCATTGGCTCAAGAGTCAGGGACACTATCTCTTGTGTTTTTCTACCTCAAATCAGTCGGAGCCAATTCGGTTCGCTTGTGACATGAGACTACGACCCGTTACAGCTTAAAGGCTACTACCAAAATATCCCCCCACTCTAGAAATAAGAACGTCCCCATACTTAGGTCTCTAGATACCCAAAATACATGAACGCCGTTAAAAACCGGGTCGGAACAATCCGTTAAGTTACTTTTTATTAGACAGTGGAACTTTGATCCAATTCAGATGGATCAACCTAAAACTTGCCTTACCTCAACATAACAATCATAAAACACACTCTAGAAATTTAAATTAAGGACTCACATGTTGATGCGCTCAAGCACAGGAAATAATTAAATGGGTGAGCAACTCTAGAATTAACTAAGATAACTAGATAAGTTCAATGTTTGTCAGTTTGAATGGCAGAGGTAAGTTTGAACTCTAGAATGAAGTTTTATGTGAACCATTGGGACACTCTAGCTGTCCACCTTTCCGTCGAAGGTTCACTCTAGTCCAGTTCGAATAATTGTTCTCTCGGGAATACTCTGTCTTCTATTTCAGATAGGACAGCTCTACTCTTGTTCACTATGATGGAAATTGCGAATAGCAATTTCCCACTTGTTTTTTATCTGACAACTTTCCCGCGATTGTTATTCGATCGTTCTGAATTCTCTTTTTCGGTTTTTCAGTTATCGCGAGAAAATCGTGCATGACAGGCTCCATTCGAATTTTTGAAAAATTAAATTTCACCCCAAAATTAAGTGCTCTTGCTTTTCTCAAGGTCAAACTTCCAAATATGACCGACTGGCACATTTTTTATTCAAAACGTACATGTCTAAATCGAAATTATGACTCAGAAACTTCCAGACAAATTAATTTTAAAATGTTTAATTAATTTTAGAGGTTAAAAGTATTTTAATCTTAATAGTAATTTAGAGGTCAACTGTGATTGGCTAATTTTTTATCATGATGGTTTAGAACCAAATTGTATGTGATTTATTGTTTATAACATTTGTAAATTGATGTTTTATCGTCATTTAGAGTAGTTTATTGTAAAAATCCTGACGATGCACATAGTTGCGAAAACGTTTGAAATTTAGTTTTTAGCAAAAATTTCTTCATGAAGAAACTGTTGAACATGGCAGTTAGTCAAGTCCATTTCAAGTGCAATGAAACATGGTACGTTCAGAAAGATGGTTTGGCAATGGGTGCATCTCTTGCCGTTATTTTAGCAAATCTTTGGCTGAAGCAGTACGAAACTGCACTATCGAGCGATATTCCCGAAATGTTTTTGCCCGAGAAAGATCTTAACGGAATATGTCCCGAGTGCAAAAAAAAAAGTCACGTACAGGTCAAAAGGTGTAGAATGTGAATGCTGTTTGAACTGGTATCACGTAAAATGCGGTGATATATCAGATGATGAGTATCGAAATATAAGTGAAACCGTCTGGTACTGTAAAAAATGCATCGCAATAAGAGAGAAAAATAAGTCAGTGCAGCAAGCTAAGTTAATTCTCCGTTACGTTGACGATATAGTGAGAACAGTGAAGGGTGATCCTGAAAAAGTGCTACGGGCTGCAAACTTACTACCTCCAAATTTACAGTTCACAATAGAGACACCAAACACAAACGGAACTTTGGCATTTTTGGATTTACAAATTAGTATTGACAAAAGCAGGAAAATTAGCTGTGGGTGGTATCAAAAACCAACAGATACAGGTACCATACTAAATTTTAGAAGCTGCGCCCCCTTCAGTACAAGAGAAGTGTGATTGAAGGAACTGTTCACCGGGTTTTCCGCAGTACGTCAACATGGGAAGAATATGATAAAGCTATGAAAATCAACCGTGAGCAGTGGTTGGATAACCAATATCCGGAAAGTGGCTCGTCGCGAGTTGCATCCCATGCCCTTCAAAAGATCATCAGCGAGGGCAACAACAAAAAGAACATGGCTGAGAAAAAGAAGCCCTGTGATTATAGCAGTGATTCACCACCCATCTTGATGGTCCAATATAGGGGGAATCACAGTCAAACATTAGCAAAATAAGTGCGCGATATCACCAATGCGCTGAAAATATTCAAGACGATGAAAATGAAAACTTGTAAGCCCTCTCTAAAAGCCTCCTTTTCCAGTGATCTGAAATCAAAAGTGGTGTACAGACTTGAATAATGTGGGTGCAAATCCATCTATGTTGGCCAGATGGTCCGACATCTCACCACAAGGATTGAGGAACACCGAAAAAAGGATACCCCAGTTAGATAGCATATAAGGCAGTGTGGTAAATCGCAGGCAGTCTGAGTTTAAATGGAAAATAATCGACCAGGCGTCCAGCAGCATCAAATTACTTACATTAGAGGCGCTGCACAATAGGAAAGGGAGACCGGCAATTAACACGCGCGACGAGTTTAGAAGTAGGGAGCTGACACTAAGGCTATAGTTCCCGAATCGAAAAAATCTGGCTAAAACAACAAAATTTTGAAACAAATTACATGTTAGCATGAAAATTAGCGACAAAACAAAATTGCAAAAACCAAAAAGGCTGAAAACTTTCAGAAATTTGTGACAAAATGTTTAAAGTTGTTACATAGTAGTGTTACATAATTTCAGTGATATTTGTAAAGTTTTGATTGGTTGAATTTTTAAAATTTTGAATTAATGATGTGTCTGACACTTTTTATGATCTTTGATCATTTTGTACAGATAGTTTAGAATTTTTAAAACCTGAAGATGCACAAAAATGTGCGAAAACGTTTGTTTGAATTTACAATTTTAACGCATTCTCAAAGTTATTTAACATTACCGAACCACTTTAAGGTCATCGAATCAATCTGGGAATTTTCAATATGAGGTAAATTTCAAACGTTTTTCACAACTATGAGTATCGTCAAGAATTTTACAATAATCTAAACTGACAAAACCGATTGACTACAGTCCCTGCAAGTTCTGGTTTTTAACGTTCGCAGTCTTATCTCAATTGACAGAAGAACTTCTTTTGCGAAGTCCGTTATTTTATCCATACCACACATTCTCTGCCTGTCTGAAACCTGGTTAACGTCCGATTTTAATGACGCCGAATGTCAATTACCTCAGTTTTGTTTATATCGCAGTGAATGACCGGCACACAGCGGAGTTTCCAAGCATGGTGGTGTTCTCATTGTTATAGCCAGCTTTCTTCTGCATTCCCCATTAAGGCTAAATGTAAATGATAATATGGACGTAATAGCTTGTCGAGTTACCCTCACAATCTTCTCTTTGTTCTTGGTTTACAACTACAATCCTCTTGCTATTAGTTCGTATCGATGGAGCTTAGATAAATGGGAAATCCTTTTTTCAGAACTCACGAGAGTTAAATTACCTCTAGACTTAATCTTGATTACTGGTGATGCTAACCTGCCTGGAATCGATTGGGATACACTCAATTCTGACGATGCTTATGAATCGCATATCGTTAGGCTTCTCGACAGATTCAACCTGTTGCAAGTAGTTGATTTCAACACAACGTCTTCGAAGTTGTTAGATGTTGTTGCTGTCTCCTCTCCAGACCCTATCATCTCAGTGAGCATGGATGATACTGTCCCCAGTTCCTATCTGTTTTCTGATCATTATCTCATCTCTATCGCAATTTCCGTGTCAGAACAAGAACCCGTTTTAACACCTATGCAGCGCTTCAGCTTTGCACATGCCGACTAGGCTAGTCTCTCCGCCTTGATATCCGAGAAAGAGCTGGTCGAATCCGAATGTGTGCTGGAGGAATGGCATGTACGGTTGCGTGCACTGATGTTACGCTGTATTCCTTTCAAGCCGTCGCACCGAGTTACCTTGCCTCCCGGCTTTAACCAGAATTGTCCCACCTGATGAAGAAACTGAAAATTTTAAAGAAGAAAGGCGCGGTCAAACCATCCGGTACCATATTTCAGAAGATACAGAGCTCGGAAGCAGTTTTGTCAAATTCTCTCGAAACTGACAAAGCGGATTACGAATTCAAACTTGCTGAAGGCAGGAGCACTAAGCATCTTTTTAAATACTTCAAGTCGCTGAAAAGTAGCTCAATAATTCCAACTAAGATTCACTGGGGGCAACCAGACTGCTGAGAGCACAACAAATCAATGCGAACTATTCAACAATTATTTCAACTCGGTGTTTTCACCGTCGTCAACGCGCCCTGAAGCTCCTAGTAATCCTGTTCTAACCGACTACGATATTCCCCCGTTCAAAATCGACCAAGTTCTCGGAGGACTGGATGTTACGAAATCACGTGGCCCAACCAACTCCCGGCTGTTCTTTTCAAAGAAGTACCTGAACTTCACTGTCTCTATCAAAAATCTTCTATAAAATACAACAAACAAGTGTATTTCCGGACCAGTGGAAAGTTGGAAAGATAAGCCCTCTTTTCAAAAAAGGATCAAAAGCAGATGTAACCAACTATCGACACCTTACATTGTTGAATAGCTGTTCTAAAGTGTTCGAGAAATGCATATTTGGTTTATTATTTGCGTTTGTGTACGATTGCATTCCTTCATGTCAATTTGGCTTCCAGGAGCGGAAATCGCCTGTACTACAACTTTTGACCGTCATCGACAACATCTATAAAGGCGTGTTGAACACTGACATTGTTGTTGAAACAGTGTATTTAGACTTCTAAAAAGCCTTTGACTAAATCAATCAAAGTATTCCTATCCAGAAGCTTCAGCATCTAGGTGTAGGAGGAAGTCTGATGAAAATAATCAAGAGTTCTCTATCTGGTCTCTATCTACAAGCAATATGTTCAGATAAGCGAAGCAATAACCGGTCTCCTGTTAGTCACTAGTGGAGTTCCCCAAGGATCCATCCTTGGTCCTATTTTATTTCTAATCTACGTGACGGATGGCTTCTTGTCTCTTTCCTTCTTATTCGCTGATGATTCCAAATTATTGTCAACTCGAGATAAAAGCTGTACTCACTTCACCAACAAGATCTACGACTCTTGGAAATGTGGTGCGACTTGAACGATATGGTTTTCAACACCGATAAGTGTCACCTCCTCTTCTTCACGGAAAACTACCCCAGCTCTCTGATTTTCTATGACGAAAAACTGAAAACTGTCTCGTCCGAAAAAAACCTCGGAATTATCATTTCGACCAGCTTGAAATGGAGCGAGCATATCACATATATCTGCCGCAAATCCAATTGAGTGCTCTCAATGTTGAAGAGAAATTCTGCTATACGTCTCCATTGTCACCAAAGATTGAACAGGTACAAGTCGATGGTACTTCCCATTCTTTCATATGACTTGCGTCTGGAATCCATCAAAAGCCGATATGAAAAGTCTCGAGCAGGTGCAACAAAGAGCGACTGACTGGATCTTAGGATATCCTGAGTTGAACTACAAGCATCGTCTCTATTCTCTCAATATTTTTCTTTATCCATATATTTCCAGATCAGTGACCTCCTGATGCTCTCCAAACTTCTGAGCAGAAAATACAATGTGTCGCTAAATAACCTCCTGACTCCCTATATTCAAAATTATACGACAAGAAATTCAGAAAAGCAGATATTCAAATTACCAGATCTGAAGCTCGATACCGGCCGTGGTAACTTTTTGTATGGGACCCCGCGAATATTTAACAAACTACAATCCTACGTCGATGTCCTCAAGAAAAAATTAGTTGCTTTTTACTGGAGCTGGTTTGACACAAACTTTGATATAGACAAACCATGTACTTGGATTTTCGCTTGCGGCTGCACAAACTTCCGTGAAACTCATCCTCAGTTTTGTAATTCACTTTGGGTTAACGCCCTGCGACTTTGTCGCGAAGTCTTAATAATCATAATAATAATCAAAAGACGTGGTATCTTTTGAGCAGGTGCAACAGCCACGCGGATTCTGGCTACCGAAGAACTAAATCCAGAACTACTGGAACCATATAACGCAAGTAGATTAATACCCTTAGATAAAAATCCAGGGGTAAGACCCATAGGCATAGGAGAAGTTATGCGTAGAATAATAGGACAAACAATAACCAAATGCCTAAAAAACGAACTCTTGTCGCTCGGTTCAAACTATCAACTCTGTCTAAGACCAAAATGTGGCATTGAATATGCGATCCATACGCTAAGAGATCAAAACAGCAAAACCTCCGCCGATGCTGTTTTATTGATAGATGCCGAAAACGCTTTCAACTCGCTAAACCGAAAGCTAGCATTGAAAAACATCGAAAATACCTGACCATTTTTTTAAACCGCGATTAGAAACTTCTACTCAAATCCATCTAAACTTTTCGTTAACAAAAAAACCATCTACTCTCAAGAAGGTACAACCAGGGGGATCCACTAGCAATGGCCATGTACGGTCTAGCCATAAAACCCCTCAAAAAACTTTTATCAGCAGACAACGTAACCCAGAAATGGTACGACGCAGACGACGGAAACGCAGTCGGTAATTTAGGCAATCTGCGAACCGTCCTCGATAAAATTAAATCACTTGGTAATTTTTTTGGCTACCATGTTAAAGCATCCATATGCCAACTCATTTTCAAAGATGAAAAATTTGGTGAAGTTGAGGAAATCTTCGAAAATACAGAAATCACTATAAATGCATGCGCCCGAGAGCTTGCTTCAGTTATAGGAACAGAATCTGAATGTAAAAAGTTCCTCGAATTTCAACAAAATAAGCAAATCAAAATTTTGAAAAAATTAACGAAAATTGCCTAAACCTCCTCCCAAAACGTTTATGCCTACTATACTAAAGGAGTTCAATTTCTTACTTGGACTAACATTATGGAAAATTTAGAAATATGTGTAATGATTATCAAAGAACAATTAATACCTAACTTAATCGATAAAGACACATTGAACACCCAGTTCCGTGATATATCTTCCTTACCCCTTAAAATGGGCGGCCTTAATATCAAGCTGCCATCCGATCATGAAAGCTATCTAGAATGGTCTAAGGAAACATCGCTAGTACTGGAATCTTAAGATCCTGTTACAGCAATAACACAGCGAGAAAAAATATGTACGAAAATCAAAAAAATGAAAACTGATAGAACAAACCAAAAGAAAACAAACCTCATGAACTCCTTAGATGAAACAGATAAATACGCAATCGAAATGGCCTCTGAAAAGGGAGCCTCTAACTGGCTCAACGCTTTACCATTGAACAGATATAACTTCAACCTGAATAAATAAGAATTCAGAGATACTTAAGATACGGTTGGGAACCGACCAAAACCCCACTCACATGTGCATGTGGTGCTAATTTTAACTTGACACATGCGCCACACTGAGCAAAGGGCGTTTACACATACATAAGACACAATGAAATCAGAGACACGTTCGCCAACCTCATGAACGAGGTTTGCCATGACGTCGAGATTGAGCCGAAACTTCAGCCGTTGCAAGGCGAAAGCTTTGTCAAAAAATCAATTACAACTGAAGATGAGGCGCGATTTGACATTAAGGCAAACGGACTCTGGTGTTCAAGATTTAGCCGCGTTCTCTTTGATGCGAAAAATTTTAACCCCCATGCCAAAACATCGCGAAAACTGCAAAAAGACGCATATAAATATCACGAAACGCTGAAGAACTCCAAATATCAGTAAAAGAATTTTAAACCTAGAGCAGAGTGGCTTCTGCCCGTTAATTTTCGGATGCACCGGTGGCGCTGCTTCAACAGCGACGCGGAAGATGCAAAGATTAGCCGAAAAACTAAGTGAAAAAAGACAAGAAAGCTATCCAGAATCGATAAATTACATAAAACTAAAATAAGCTTCGCGCTCCTGAGGAGCTCTATACTATGCGCAAAGTTCAATTTATCGACAACTCCATTAGCGCTATTGTAGAGGAAGGACGACTTAGATAAATTAACATTACGACGATGCATTTAAGGCTGATTTATGACTTCATTGATAAATTGACACAGCTTGCTGATATATATGCATTTTTGTAACGCTGGTATGGCCCTATCCAGCTTGTGCACTTACCGTAATTAAACGGAAAGACCTCTATTGTAATTTAGTTTCTTATCATCATAATCATAATAATAACAAACCAAACTAAATATCCATACCACCCGTCTATATTCGAAGAAATAAACGCCAAGACAGTTTCTAAATACCTTTTTGAGCAAGCTCTGTAGACTGAACAAAAATGGTAAAAAAGACCTGAGATAGTAAAAAGAGGAATAAGGTTTCATTTTTGCTGATGTGGAAAATAAACTTGTTCACAAAGGTTTGATTTTTTTAAAATATTTTGGACCAAAAAAAAAATTTCTACCAAACTTACGTTACTGCAGTCCTACGTTTCTGTCGATACATGATGAAAGTCAACAGTAAATTTGGTGTTTCGTTCGCAGTATCTTTCAAAACTTCTGCAATTGTAAAATACGAAGGTGAGCCACACCTAATACATGACGCTGCCAAACTAATCAAACTGCATCACCTGGGAGTTTTTTGAACTTCATTTCTTTCTGCTTGTCGTGTGAGATGTTCCATTATCTCTTTTATTTTGTTTCATTATCCATTTTATTTGCATTTTGGAGGGAGTAACAAGTCTTAAATTTAAGAATTTTTAAAACTATTTTCTTGAAAAATGAGAAGTCGAACTGCCAAAAAAACTCATCTGAGACAGGTGGAAAACATAGGCTCGGGCGTCATTTAATTAACTGTCAATTAGCGTTAAAAAAATTTATAAGCTTTTATATCCACTGCTCTCTAAATGGCCGATTACCAAAAAATCAATCAAGTTTTGGCTGCACACTTTGTCAAAAGTATAAATTAACCCGGACAATTATTCATAAGCAGAAATAATAAAAATTTCATGCAGCTGTCTTCAATGAGGTTATAATTAACAATGATTTGCTTTAAGAATGTCTGTACATTTGCATTCAATCGAAAACTATTAACTTTTACAAGTCGAAAAAACTTGGACAGAAATTTGTTGCGAAAAAAAAAATTGCTATTAAAAATTGTGACATTCGATCAGAATGGTCAATATGCAATTTCGCATTCGAATTTTATTGGAACATGTGACCCGTAAAATTGATAGTTTTTATGAATTAGGGACGTTAATTGGACGATCAGACAAATCGGTAAGGGTTAGTTTTGACTGACCTGCTAATTTTAAATTTTCGATTTGGACGTGAAAGACACGTAACCTTTTATTATTTCGCACACACTGAAACTGCGGAATCAGAAGGAGAGAATTCTCAGTGACAATAACAACAAAAAAACGGCAGAAGATTGAAGTTGTGGTTAGAAATTGTCAGAAACCACTCCGAGTTGTAACGATTGTGCCGCTACAATCGTTAAAGAGCAGTTCACAAGAACCAGGCAGGGTGTTGGGACGACGTGTTTAGCCTTCCGAGAAGAAATAAGAGCGTTATTTCTCCGGATTCCAGAAGCCGGAAGGTTCTCGGGAGAGAGCTGTAATTCGTTATTCTAACAACTTTTAGCTTCCCGGAAAGTCTTGAGTTGAATTTAATTAATACCAAATTCGTTTTCAGATCATGAGAAGCTAGGAGTTGGGGGAAAGGGTTGATCCATCTTCGACGGAGATGATGATTTTTATCTACTGAACAAAAACAATAGTAATATAATATATAAGCAGTAGACCTGTTTTTAAAAGTGACCTAGTGGTCTGTGGATACTGAGACCCAGCCGTGAGCTCACTATTTCTCATATAAGTAAGTTAATTAGCGCGTTCTGATCGAAGACGGAAACAGTAACATTTTTGCCGACCCAATGTTAGAAAGACCACCAAAACAACTGGCTTTGGCAGAGCGGGTAAAAAACATGTAGTGCTGTGTTTAGACGCTAGCCAGTCGTTTTAAAACCTAGCTTTTTTTTCCGTCGATATGTACATCCGGGCGAATGTTACATAGATGTTTTTATGGCGCTCCTGGTTGTTATCCTTCTTAACATCATGACAGGCAGAACCGTTAACAAGCACTCCGCGCCAAGCGGATGCTCAAAACAACGCCCTAACATCCGGGGCGGAAGGGTAGTTCGGAACGCGGAAGCCTTCCGGATTCCCGTGAATAGTTTTTTAACCTAGTTAAGAGCGAAAATTCACGAGCCAGGAAGGGTGGGGGATTCGCGGTCCCGTCATTTCCTGAGTGGTACGTGACCAAAAACACTTAAAGATATACAGGAAACAAAACAAAAAGTAACATAATACCTTAGAAAAAACAAAAAACAAATAATTAACCGAAAAAACAAGAAACAGTGAAAAAGTATAAAATCAGTAGAAATCATCCCCCCAGACGAGATTTGATCCGACCCTCCCGTTTGTTGTTGTTAGATATATTGTTGTTAAAGGCATTTATATCAGTAAAGATCGTTACGATCAAATTTGTGGCCCGTTTGTGGTGCTCGTACTGTCGGGTTATTTGAGTATTTAAGCACATTAATGCTAATTTGCGCTCAATCCGGAAGGTTCTCGGGATTAGAGAAGAAGACTGATCCGGCAAGCAGTGCAGGGAGCAACAAGAAGGGCTCAAGGACAACAACAATCGACTTTTGGGTATCGTTAACATGTTTTGTATCCCTTTTGGTACGAAAAGTAAGATATTAATCTGTGGGGAGCTCGACAGTGACTGCACTGTAGTGACCCTTCACCGAACTGCGAATTTCCGATTTAAGCACCTTAATTCAGATATTGAATAAACCCGGAGGGGTATAATGTTACTAGTATCACTATTTATACAGCCTATATTAATACTTCTATACCGTTTTTCAGTCAAAAACACAATATGCAGACCGGTTTTTAGGGTCAAAATAGCGATATTTTGATCGCCCCACAAATCGCGATTTTTCAGATATCGGTATTTTTTGAAACGGAAAAAAGCACTAAAATAGTGAGTTACATCGTAATTGTACTATTTTAATATGTGGAAGTTGTTAATTTTATTTCAGAAGTGGTTGGATCTAATTGGGTACCGAAAATCGAATTTTCTTGATTTTTGGAAAAACGAAACGCTGCAAATGAGAAAATTTTTTAAATTTTTTGAGTTAGGACAGTAAAAATTGTTGTTCTCGTTCTCTAGTGAATCGATAGTTTTTAAAACCCGTTTGCCGAACCAGTGAAATCGAACTTAACGTGTTTGATTTAGTGGATTCATCAATCCGGAAGGTTTCAAATAACATTGTTTTTGGCAAATTTTTTCAGCTGGGACAATTTAGATCGGGTTTTTTTGCATTGAACTAGATAAATATAGGCCTTTTGAGCTCGGATCAATAATTTTTAGGTCGAAAAGATGAGAATTGCGGAAAAAGTTAGGCGGAACCTATAAGAGAGAAAACTTTTTGATTTTAGAAAAAAAGACGTTTTGGTTAAAAACTTTGGAAAAACTGGACAAATCCAGTTGATCTTGGTACCATTAGATCAGAAATTAGATGAGTTTACTCATAGAATTTTCAATTATTCGAAAAAAGGAGCGTGAAAATTTTTTAAGATTGTTTTTAACAAACTCACTAATTCGGGAAGGTAGACCATTCACGTTTTATAATTTTTTTGGAAAGCCCTTATACCCCTACCAAAAGGCAGTAAGGGTTAAATAAGGCAATTTTACGCTGTGCTAGACAAAAAAGGAAGGCTAAAGGAACCAGAATAACATAATCTAACCGAAATTTGGCTAGTTATAAGACCCTTCACAGTTAAGGTGAATTGTCAAATAAGAAGCTTAGCTAGGGACAGAAAATACACCCTTCCTAGTTAGTTCCTACAGCATAATGGATCGGAGAACGTATCCGGAAGGGTATATGGTGAAAATTTTAAAAGTCCCGGAAAAGTTGTTTTCGCCAATCCGGAGGGGTCTTGTTTTTGCCAATCCGGAGCGGTCCAAATTTTGCCAATCCGAATGGGTCCTTGTTTTTGGCAATCCGGAGCGGTCCAATTTTTGCCAATCCGGAGGGGTCCTGTTTTTTCCAATCCGGAGGGGTTCAAATTTTGCCAATCCGGAGGGGTCATGTTCTTGCCAATCCGAAGGGGTCCTGTTTTTTCCAATCCGGAGGAGTTCAAATTTTGCCAATCCGGAAGGGTCATGTTCTTGCCAATCCGGAGGGGTCCTGTTTTTGCCAATCCGGAGGGGTCCAAATTTTGCCAATCCGGAGGGGTTCTGTTTTTGCCAATCCGGAGGGGTCCAAGTTTTGCCAATACGGAGGGATCCTGTTTTTGCCAATCCAGAGAGTCCAAATTTTGCCAATCCTGAGGAAAAAATACGCGATTAGTACTATACAAAAGTCGCTGTGATTCTGGATGCTTGCATAAGCCCCGAAACTGATAATTCTCTAGATACTCAAACCCAATTATGCAAATGCAAGTGTGAAATAACCAGAAATTAGAGAATGATAAACTGATGTTCAAAAATTTTGATGAAATATTAATAGAACTAATAATTTCTGTCGCAAAGGTTTTTACAAACAATTATCCCATATGGCCTTGTTAACAAAAAATGATAGCTTGCTAATAATGCAAATGATGAGATCGACAAAAATGTGATCTTTTGCGGTATAAAAATTAGGGGGGTAATTTGAGTTCAGACTTTTGACGTTAATGAAAAAAATCATTAACCAGTTTTTTACTTCTCATGAAACCACATCAGCCCTTGTATTGATGTATTCAACTTTGATGTATTCAGAGCCAATACCATAAAGCGAAAATAAATCCGTGCTGTTTCCGGAAAATGTTAAAAACTAAGATGTTTTTTTCTTTATTCTGGAAAACATGATTACCTAATAAATGACGTGGTTTGGAATTTATCAAAAAAAATAAGTAAAACGAAAAACAATTGCCACGAAAATAACCTGGAGGGATGTTGAACAAACTTTGATTTAAAAAAACATTAGACGAGCTACAAAGGTACTTGTGAAAGTCACAAATGATACTACAGAGTCTCATCTAAGATTTATAAATGATCCAACCAATAAGTTTATTGACTATCGCAACTATACATAATGTGCAAAATACAAATTTAAGTTAAAGTATGAGAAAAACTTTGGCAAAAAATTTCGAATAATTGACAAGTCAGATTGAAAACAGTCCCGAAACGAAAAGTTATGAACAAAATCAAAAAATACCAAAAACTTACAAGCTAACCTTTTTTAAGATTGCAATAACATATTATGTAATTAAAGTTGTATGAATTTGACTGGCCAGAACTTTTCAAGAGTTTTTTTTTCTAAATCTTTGATTCACTTTTGTTATTTCATATCAGTTCGTAAATTAAGTAAAAATTGTAATCCTGTTGGTACACAAATTGTGCAACATCATTTGAATTAACAACTGAAAAAACTTATTCAACCTTTTTCATTGGATTTTATATTAGTCTCGAGTATGTATGAGTCTCGGAGCGGGAAAAGGGCAAAACCTAAAACTACGAAAGTAAAACGTGGGAAGGGTAATCAGGGCAGACCAGCGTTAGTTGCGAGAGAATGCCTTACGAACAGCAGCCAAGAAGAAGACGTCAAATCAGGCAGTCAAAGTGAAAGCTCGGGAACAAGGAAAAGCACAAGAAGACGGAAGCCAGTCGATAAAATGGGAGGAGTCATGATAGACAGTATCCAAGGGGTGGAGAAGAAAGGGAAATATCCAGGGGAAGGAAACAAGTAAACTTAAAACTCATTTAAAACTCGTGAACCAGGGTGAGGGATGGCCATAAGTCTTAAACTCGAAATTAAAAATTTTGATGCATTAGTTGCGGCGGCAGGTTGAAGGTCATTACGTGTTATATTAATTTTAATTTACTTTGTATTTAAATTTTACATCTGTACGGAAATGTGAGGGGCTACATATTTAGATGTCAATCAATTTAGTTGCTATCCATTATTATTTATATCCCTGAGAGTTCTCATAGTATAATTAAGTGTGAGTTTGGTACCTGCCTGTCAGTCGGTCTAGGTCTGTCTAGCTGCTATTGTGTTGACCTCTAGTTCAGTGTCTTATTTATGCGAACTAGAAATAAGTTGAATTTAATCTTCAACCGTATCGTTTTGACTATCCCTTGTTATGGCGCAGTCAGCGGATGGAAGAGGGAAAAACCTCCTTGGAAATGTGGCCTTCTGGCCCCGGAATGAGGCGGAACCACAACTCTTATGAGAGCATTGGAAACAGAGATTCCATTGGTGGCGAAACACGGTTTAGTTTCGACTGAATTTTATTTTGCGTCAACATTGACTGAAGCGCTGATTAATGACCTGGGAGAAATTGGTGGCAAACCAAGGAAAGAAGGTGAACGCACACTTATATCGAATCTTTACCTATGTCTAGGACACGATGGACAGCGGGCCTTGCATAATCAGCATCCACACTTGAATATGGAAACAATACGATACCCAAGATTTTTGGATACATGTATAGCTCTTTTCCAGAAAGAGCGAAATGAGACGAATGAGATGTACAAGATGTTGTCCAAGAAACAAAAAGAGGAAGAAAGTTTAAAATCGTTCTACGCGGAACTCAGTGGAATGGCGGCGAGATGCAATCTGGGTACCCAAGAGCAGAAAATGGTGAGAGACATATGTATATTTAATATGCGGAACAGGGACGCGCAGAACGAGCTGTGCCGGGAAACTATAACGCCGGAGGAAGCACTAAGGATCGCAATGTCGTAAGAAAGAGGCGACAAATACGCAAACACTTACAAGGAATTGCGTCAGGCTCCACCGGAACGGCCTACACATCTCCAGGGGGTTCTCTACAGATCAAAACGGAACCAATCAGCAATATTCGTAGATCCACGGGACGAGGAATGCCAAGGGGACGGTGCCAATACCAGAATCGGGGAAGAGGTCGAACGCAAGAACGAACGCAAGAACGGAGATGTTCACCCCAGAACACCGACAACGATGCCCAGCAAGAGCCGTCACATGCAATTTCTGCAAAAAGGTCGGGCACATTGGAAAGACTTGTCGGATAAAACGGCTGTCGCGAGGGGAAAACCAGTTGGACTAATCCAAGGGGACGAACTGTTTGATGAAGAGGATACTCTCTCGGATGATGTGGGGTCACAAGCTGCGGCAACTTCAGTAGGTTTTGTCAAAAGAGAACACCACAACTGGACATCGGAGAGTTCAGATGACTACATGGTTATGGCAATTAGACGTAAGAAAGAGACACTATTGAAAGTCGCCGGAACTAAACTTAAAATCTACATTAATGGACACCCGATGAACATCTGGATCGACAGCGGATCGCCGATATCTATACTATCACTTGATGACTTGAAGAGAACAGTGGGAAGAGCGGGAATCACTTTGAAACAAGAGGATATTGAAGATGACGAATTTCGGGACTACAGCAACAACGGATCAAGATGTTGGGAAGAATTGAGCTTGAGTTAGCATCCAATGGCTGGAAGACAAAGGCAGAAGTCCGAGTTTTTGGAGGGACCAGACCCTCAACCGTGGGACGTGATCTGATGGGGAAACTCGGACTACAGTTAATGCAGGCTGATCCAAGTGCGGCAGTGATGAACATCCAGGGGACGGATGACAGCTCATGTGAGAAGGAGCAAGCTGGAGAAGCGGAGGATGAACGAATGGACCCGTGGCAACAATACTTTAGTGAGCTATTCCCAAAACTTTTTACTAGGATCGGGAAAATTAGAAACTACAAGGTTCAAGCAGAATTTTTCAAAAAACTCGTACCAAAGCAGCAAAAGGGCCGGAGAGTTCCGGTAAAGCTCCAAGAGAAAGTGGATAAAGAGATTGATAAGCTACTAGCCCAGAGACACATAGAAAAATTGAAGGAATGTTCTGATCGATATTTTGTTTCTCCGATCGTCATCACCGTAAAAAAAGACGGTTCCGTGAAATTAGCGTTAGAATCTCGAGAACTCAATAAACAGGTGCCAAAAAAGCAAGTACCATATGCCCAACATAGAAAAATTTGTATATACAATAGGACAAGTTAATTCCGAGAAAAAAACAAGGTGAGGTGTACTTTACCAGGATGGATCTAACGTACGCGTATGGACAACTACCACTTAGTGAGGAAACAAGCGTAGATTGTAATTTCTCCTTGGTGGGCGGACGGTCGACAGGAACATACCGATTTCGAACAGGGTTTTACGGGCTAATGTCGATGCCAGCAGAGTTCCAACGGGTAATGGACACAATTTTGAACGAATTCCCCCAAGCGAACGCTTTTCTTGATAAAATTTTAGTTACAACCAAGGGAACTGAGGGGGAACACATCTCCTTGGTTGAAAAGATTCTCAGAAAATTGAATCGCGAAAACATCTCGTTGAAACTACCTAAGTGCGAGTTTGCGAAGCAAGAATGCGAGTGGCTCGGCCATCGTATAACAGATACGGGAGTAACGCCTCTGAAGCGCAAGACGTCGCCGATTGATGCGTTAACGGCCCCTAAAACAGTTACTCAGTTGAAATCATTTATGAGTTCAATTCACAGACTTCATAAATACTTACCGGCTATCGCAGAAATGTCAGCTCCCTTAAGGCCACTCCTCAGCAAGAAGAATGAGTATAACTGGACCGCGGAGTGCGAAAATGCCTTTCAAAGCATTAAATTGGGGGTCGCAAACATTGTTGAATTAAAACATTTCGATATTCATTAAGACATTAGTGTTGTTTGCGATGCAAGCTACAATGCTCTTGGAGCAGTTTTGGAGCTGTTGGGTACAGAAGGGTGGCGTCCAATCTCATTTGCATCACGATTCTTAAACGCAGCCGAGAAGCAATACTCCACAAACGAGCTTGAAATGTTGGCAGTGGTATGGGGAGCCGAATATTTCCGTATCTACATTCCAGGAAGATCTTTTACTGTTATCACGGACCATAAGGCCCTCATTTCATTACTTAACGGGAATAACAAGAAAAACAAAACTCTATTTTCAAGATTAACACGATGGCTGGATAGACTTATTCCATTTGACTTTGTGATAGAACATAAACCGGGCCAATAGGAGACGATCAATTTGCATAGCGCTCACATCAACGAACTCCGGTAGACATTCTATATGCTCTATATATCATTCCCTTGGAAGAAGATTTGAGCAACCTAATTTACAGAAATTAGACAAAATGGATGATAGCTCAAATTGATCTTTTCCAGTGATTGAAAAAGATTCTATAACCAAATCTTTGCTTAGATTAGAAAAAAAATTGATGAGTAGCGATGAAATCACTGTTATTAACCCAGAAATTGAAGCCTTTACCAAAAAATACACGGGATTCAAAATTTAACAAAGTACTTTCTCTTCCTTCAAAGTTCCCAGGCGAACTTTTTTCCTCCTGTTAACCCTAATCAGCAAATTATGTCCATTATTCCGCGCGATTGCAAAGTTTTTAAGAAGTCTCTAGCGTTACCGGAATTATTTAATTTGGAATTTATTGCTTCCAACATACCGGCGGACATGAACTTACTACGAGTCAAGAAGGCATTACAGAAGAAGACTAACATAAAGGAGGAGCTACTTAAAATAGGAAAGTACTGCGTCCAATACGCCAATGACCTATCACTAAAGGACGATTGTGTAGGTGGTTAGATGGACGGCTGGTCATTCCTTTACTATTACAAGTCCCAATCGAAACAAGGATAAATTTCTACCATCACGGAAAGAGGAACATGTTTGAAGCAGCGCGTGATGTATGGTACCCTTACATGTACCGCAGTTCGGCAGCGAAGGCCACGTACTGTCAGCAGTGCACGGATGCGGGTAAGAACTTAAAAACGTTGTTACCCAAGGGAGACGTAGGGAAAGTCCCTGAACCAAGGGAACCGAATGAGTGTATACAGTTGGATTTCTGAGGGCCAATAAGTTACTTGAATGAAAATAGGAAATATGTCTTAGTCGCTACAGACCGTTTTTTGAGGTGGCTATCAGCGATGGTTACTACCACCAATACTTCAGATAAAGTTTTAAAATTTCTCGATAAATACATCACTCAACAAGGAGTACCTCGGAAAATACACGTCAATCAGGGATCATGTTTCACATCCAATAAATTTAAAAGCTTCTGTAACAGCGAAAGCATCGAGTTAGCTTACTCCCCAGTGAATTATCACCGGGGTATAGGTTCAGTGGAAACAACGATAGGAAGCCTGAAGAATTTTGTCCTCACTTATGCATCCAAAAAAGGGCATAAATCTCTGGAATCTATGGTCGATAAAGCGCTAGGCGCGCTACGTTTTTCCAAACATGTAACGACTAAGCTAACACCATTTGAACCTCACCACGGCCGGGAGGCGAACACCATTTTACGCAATCTTACGAAAAAACCCAGCCTGAAAAATTTCAATTGGGAGAACGTCTTAAAACAAAAATAATTGTGTTTAGACGAGAAGGACCCTGAAGTGAGGACCATCGCGTTCCCTAAACATTCAAACTGGGACTAGAGGTCGGATCCGATGTACGCTCCGGCGTTAAGAAAGGCACCGCTAATTCTTGCTAGCGATCAGCAGCTGGAAACGCACCAAGGGGAATAATCGGGGGTTGAGCCTACAATCCATGGGAGTGGAGATGCAGGCGATCTCTATCAGCGTACTACTAGCAGAGCCTTAAATTGGTACAAACACTTAAAATCTAATGTAATCTCCGAGTCTAAACATACCATTAAGCTGAAAAACGGGTCTGTGATTAGGAAAAGTGCCGTGGCAGTAAAAACAAAGAAGACCCTGCCAAAGAAACTTAAGCCGGCCACACTCAAAGAAATGCTAGCGAGTGCGAAAAAGTGGTCAAAAAAAGCCCAAAATTGAAGCAGCCAAAAGCTAAACGACCAGTATCTGTAACCACATACCAAATACAGTGAGGATTATCAGCCACTCAATATTATACCAGCACGACTACCAGTCGACGTTTCGGCAAGGCATGAGGCAATTGCGGCGGGACAAGGTCCAAGTAGCAGCAGATTAATCCAGACGAAACACGGAGCGGTAACAAGGGCGAAACCTAAAACTACGAAAGTAAAACGAGGTAAGGGGAATCAGAACAGACCGGCGTTAGTTGCGAGAGAATGCCTTACGAACAGCAGCCAAGAGAAAGACGTCGAATGAGGCAGTCAAAGTGAAAGCTCGGGAACAAGGAAAAGCACAAGAAGAAGAAGCCAGTCGATAAAATGGGAGGAGTCATGATAGACAGTATCCAAGGGGTGGAGAAGAAAGGGAAATATCCAGGGGAAGGAAACAAGTAAATCATAAAACTCATTTAAAACTCGTGACCCAGGGAGAGGGATGATCATAAGCCTAAAACTCAAAGTTAAAGTTTTTGATGCGTTAGTTGCGGCGGCAGGTTGAAGATCATTACGTGTTATATTAATTTTAAATTACTTGGTATTTGAATTTTACATCTGTACGGAAATGTGAGGGGCTACATATTTAGATGGCAATCAATTTAGTTGCTATCCATTATTATTTATATCCCTGAGAGTTCTCATAGTATAATTAAGTGTGAGTTTGGTACCTGCCTTTCAGTCAGTCTAGGTCTGTCTAGCTGCTATTGTGTTGACCTCTAGTTCAGTTTCTTATTTATGCGAACTAGAAATAAGTTGAATTGAATCTTCATCCGTATCTTTTTGACTATCCCTTGTTAAAACTCCCTTGAGTTGCAAAAAAGGGCTTCTCTCAACAAAATAACACAGTCTGGAATGTGAGGAGATAATAAAAATGGACTATCTTTGACAGGGCTGTTAAGAAGTACTGATCGATCTTCTGCGATTCGTGGAAACCCCATTACATCCTGATTAGATTAGTCAAATTGAATCAAATTTTGACTTCGTCATTTTATTTTTAAAAAGTTACCGTTTGCCTACACTACTCCCCCCTTTGAAAGTGAAGGTCCCACTCACGATTGAGTTGTATGGAATTTTACTCACGAACAGTATAAAAGTGTATATGTCTATCTAACTGCCAAGTAATTCTCAGTACAATTTATATGTCATAATTAATTAAATATTATATACACGATGGACTGTCTAAATGTCCTTTAAATTTTTTTTGGATCTTCTTAACAATTGCCCTCCCCCTTTTAACAAAGCGGGGGGGGGGGGCAATTGTTAAGTAGATTAAAATAACACATTTTCGCCCAATCAGATTGCAGCAAAATCAGAATTCTCAATACAAAGCTCTAGCGCTAATTTACTGCTTTTATTAATAGGGGTGGCAATTCTTAAGTAGATACCAAAGGGAGGGTGATTGTTAAGTAGATCCGTTTTTTTTTTACTGAATGAACAACTCCAGGCCTTTTTATTCAGAATTATTCCGGGCTTTCCGTCCGTCTATCAAGACTTTTTTGGCTTCCACGAGCACTCTGAATTTTTCTTCTCTGCCTCCTTAAGGAAGTGATTGCAGATTATGGAAGCGCCCTAGGGCTCCTGAAGCGCCTGGCAGCCGAGTCCGCTGAATCTATCTCAACGAGTTTATCTTTCACATAAATTATCTCTCTTTTAGATATCCCCAGTTAATCTGCCAGCTGATCTCTCTCAAACTGCGCCACAGCTCAAATTTCGATTCTAGATCACTTATCCGATAACCATATGTTCGAACTACAAACTCGATACCAAATAACTTGGGTAGAAAAAAAATACAGTTTTCCCATGTTCAGGCTCCGAAATCGTTTTTTTTTAAAAAAATTCCATTGATGCATGAGGTCTGAAAATCACTTAGACGCAATTGTGTTCTTTTTCATAGAGTCCCACAGATAAGTCTGTGTTGTTTTGTTAATCCCGCAAAACCAACTGTTTTCTTTAAAAAATTATAGATGCAAATGTGCTTCATATTAAAATCCCGCAATTGACACTGTATTAAACCTTTTTTATTCATTTTGTTATTGTACTCACACATTTCAGAAAAAACTTAAGTCTTCAAGACAATCTTTGTGTATATGACTTATGTTCTGATTTGTTATCATATGGTTTTTATGGAAAACGTCTTGCACTTTTTTTTCTTAGAACGCAATGCTTTTCCTGCTCTTGAGTACTCCTCAGTTTTATGTTCCCTTTGTGATGCTATTAACATTTTCACTCCAATATAACTTCCGGTGGCTAATAATCTTCATTGTAGATATAATCCGCCCAGTACTGATATAAGATTTAAGGATTGAAAGCAAAAAGTCAATTGATAACTATCATAAATAAACAGAAAATGTATAGAATGGATAGATACACTGTATGAGTAGAATACACGTTTACAAATGCCGTTTTGTATAGACTAGAAAGGGAGTGGAAATAAGGCAGTCAGAATAGAATAGACATTTTACTGCTGAAGATACCGCGCAACTGGTTAAATGCATAACTTAACGACATCACACTTTAACAGATTAATTGTGGCCTTGATTGAGATGATATCAAATGTTAGCACATGAAAAATCCACATATTAATATAGGTAAATATAGAGTGGGCGAGGTACCGAAGATCGCCTCACGACATTTCCCGCGGGAGAAAACTTTCATCCCAGTATACCGATCAAATTTTTGAATACAGACCCGCTCAAACATACATTAGACAAGCAAACTAAGAGATATGTTCTTTTTCTTTATTTTTTTTGATCTGTTTTTTTTTTCATCCTTTAGCTCCTCTGCCTGTTTGATCCGTTTGAATGGAGTCACCTGATCTTGCGTGATCGGTAACGGGCGTTGACGTATGTGCTCAATCCTTGTATGTGGGGAGATTGGGTTCGCATGAGTTGAGTGGCTGAAGACGATTGCTCCAGCGCCTACTCTTCCACTGATTTGACCCAGTGGCAGATAGGATCGCCAAAAATCATCGTGGGTTTTTTGCTGCGAGCTGAGACCCTATTTGTCTCGGAGTGATCAGGAGCTTGAGCGAAATTCGGATAGACCACTGAGGCCTCACCACTGCCAGACTCATTACTGGAGTGAGCCACAGTCTGAGATGAGGTAGAGACTTGTGGGTCGGGCACAGTTTTGATCTAAAGAGTTTAGTCACTGGTCCTCGCGGGCACTTTCTCCGGTGATGGGATCTCCACGAACGCCTTCTCTGGCTTTGTAGAAGGCAGCAAGGCAGTAGGGGGTTGTTGAGTCGAGACCGGTGTTGAAGACGCATGAGTCGCAGCGTTGGGGAGGTTCACTACTTAGCCTTCATTTGACGAATCAGCTGTCAGGTCCAACACTCTGGGACCTGCTTTTGGCTGAACTGATTGTTGGTCCCTGTAGGTCGAAGGAGATGTTTGAGGTTTTGGAGCAATCCTGAGTTGAAATGTTGCGATTCTTTCGCCCAGAGTACCCTGAACTACTAAAATGTCACAAAACTTGGAGTTAAAAATTAAGCAAACATTATTTTTCCGGTTTACTTTTCCTCTGTCCGTGATGTATGTGTTTTTGGTGATTTTGACGAATTTGATCTTTGCGATTTTGTACAGTGGTTTTCCTGTGTGTCGATCTATTGTTTGGAATTTTTTTTGCACGATTAGGATTTTTGATAAGAAGCTTTTCTAGTTAACTTCATTTTGACGTTCGACGCGACTTTTGTGTAAAATGAGGCGTTGGCTATGCAATGAGGCAGATATTGCTGGATCTGAAGAGTGCGCGTAGAATCTGAGGTTCTTTCTTGTGAGCCCCGTCTTTAGGTTGTTTGCGAGATCAGAGTGACAAACTGCTAGCTCTTTCATGACTCCTTTCACCAGAGGGACGTTCCGCTTTTGTTGGACCCAATATTATTGCGGCTTTTATCAAGTCCTCCAGCGTCTCCTAGGGTTCACTGTCTGCAACTCTGGAGCCCACGATAAACAACAGGCTAAATCGTGGTGACACATGAGGCTTGGAATTACCGCGAGGAACCATCTTTGCTCTATCTCTGCTGTAATTTTTCTTGACTCGCTATCTGAGCAGAAGTCAGCAAATTCCTCTCGAGTCCTTGTGCTAAATTATCATGATTAACAAGGATTTTAAACGCTTGTGCATATTAGGTATTAATTTTTAGTTCTCTTGATGACTTCGACAATTTGCTGTAGAGTAGATTTTAAGTTACCAAAAATAGATTACCATAAGTTTTCGAGCTCCCAATTTTGTTTAATTGTCTGAATAGTTCGCTCTACCAAGCCCTTGCCTCTGAGGTCTGCGACCGGTGTCAGGACATCTTTCATCCCTCTTTCTCTACAAAATTGACGCCTGAGCCGTGATCCGTCCAAATCGATTGTGGTATAGCGTGGATGCAAATGTACGAGTTTAAAAATTTGGCACCTGACATTTTTGTAAGTAAGACAGACGGGAGTTTAGAAAACCTGTCAATTGCGACTAGGATGAAGATTTTCTTATCATTTTCGTCAACAATCGGTCCTGCAAAGTCAAGTTGCAGCTCCTGGTTGGGGTTGACAAATGCGGGAACGGCTGTGAGGAGTTAGACACAAAGGTTGGTTTTAGATTCTTACCAAAAAAGGGTACATTCTCTTCATTTTCACAGGTCTTGACAATTTTTTCGTTGAGGAAGGGCATTTGAGTCTGTAGGCTGCCGTGTTTCATATCAATAGTTGCGTTCCACAGCTGATTTAAGAAAATAAAAAGAAATTTTTGGCAAAAAAGGGCAGAAGTGGCATTAGTTAGTGCATTCTATGTTTTCTACAGGCCATATCGAGATATTGAGAAACAGTACAAGCATTTATAATTACAAATCGTGTTTCAACCATTATGATTTTGGGCCTATGAAAGTTGACGTTTGAAAACAGATTTTAATGCAATAGAATGAAGATTTTAGAGAATACTTTTTGTAATAATAAATGCATTTTTATGAACTCGTAATTTCTTTTAACAAAACAAAATTTTTCTACCAAAGCCAGAGACTATAAAAATATTCAATGTGTTGATAGAAAAAAAACTGAGAAAAAAGCTTTAAAAAAAAGTTTTTGGATCTGTTGTAGCTACCCATCAATAACATAGTCGATTCATTTTTAACAAAGGAATAACGTTATTTATTATTAGTAAATGCGTGTGTGATTGGTAAACCAATTTGCACGCCAAAGTTTAAACTAATTTTGCAGTTTTAACGAAACTTTTGTTTAACAAAAACTACATATGGGTTTGATACAAAAAAAACCGATGTTTTGGTATAAAATATACATCTGTGCGAAAAAATAGATTTTGGTCAAATGAATTATCGATAAAAATATCAAAATGAGTTGGATATAGTGGGCGGACGCTGCTATTTTTCATTCGTTTAATTCCATTAGCTGGTTTGAATTGAACACACACATGTTTTGTGCTGAAATTAACCTGTAACGGCATTGAAAATTGATACTTTAACGGCATTGAAAATTTTATAAAGACAAACAAGACTGCTCGTATCAGGGCGAAGCCCTGAATGTTCCGACTGCCTTTTAATGTTTAATAAAATGTAATAAAAATGAAAAAAAAAATTCTAAAATTTGAAATTTTTTATAAAAATCATCCCCCCACACGCCATATAAAGTACAAAAGGATAGATTTCGCTCCTTGTAACAAATCAATTATGGCAAATAAGCTTCTTTCAAACAAGTTGGAATGATTTCTAAGACGGATTAAATATCCGCTTAATAGTGCGAATTATATCGCGCGTTAATTGTCCCAAATTGGTCAAAATGGCCAAAATGGTAATATTTAAACCCTCATAACGTCACGAAAAATAATCACAGGTGAAATATCTTTTCAAATATAAGCTCAGGACAACAATAGCTTTCGAATGATATAAAAAAATTCCGTCAAAAATGGCTAGTTAAAAAGTCGAAATTTGTCTGAAGAAAAAAAAACCCACCCCGAGCACAAATATTCCGTTACTTTCGTATCGAAAGTCGGAACAATAATGTGGTTACTGGATCAAAAACCTTATACAGTTTTTCTCAAAATTACCGCCCGCAGCAAAATATTGCCAAAATTGGGTGACAATGAATTTTTTTCTATCACCCAACTTCTGTTAATAACTTCTGTTGTAAACATTTTTTGTTAAAGGGAAAAGGAGTCTTAAAAAGTCAATTATGGTTACTAAAATTGTTTCAATGGCAAGAACAGTCTATTAAATCCGGATGCAGATTAATTTTAGTATCGGACTTTGTGTATCAAGTTTTGGTACAATTTTTTTGGTGATTGAAAAAAACTAAACAGTTAAGCTTACTGCTGTATTCGGCAAATGGTTGTCAATTCTGCGCGATATAGCCCTATAGTGAGAGAGTTAGAGCAAAAAAGAACAAATCAAATATCAAATGACTGAAAAATGTGAATAAAACTGAAAGTTGAATGAATTAGTGCTGATTCTAAAAAGTCCAAGTAGCTACACAAGTTAAAAATACCTTGTGTCATAGGTCAATTTAATAGGTTAAAGTAATAGGTCAATTTCTGATCAAATTAGTGATCAAATGAATGAATTAGAGCTGATTCCAAAAAGTCCAAGTAGCTACACAAGTTAAAAATACCTGGGAAAAAAACAAACTTGCAAGGTTTGCGAGGGAATGAAGCTGGTAACTCTATGCTAGTCAACACGCCCAGCAATCTGCAGCACGGCCTTTTTCCGATTTTCACTGTTGCTATGCAAATGTTACGTAATTTTGGCGTAATTTACATTATTCTGATGTAACTTCGGCTTCAAGATGTCGTGTTTTTTTAAATATCCGCAGAGAGAGATGTCTTCACTTATGATATCTCGAATCAAAAACGCTGTTCACTAATTCAAGTACATGACCATTGAAAGTGAACTGGTTACCACGAAAAACTGAGATTTACCATTGCTTTGGTGCTTAATTGAGAGGGATTAGATTTTAGGAATTTCAGGTAGAATATTTTCTGGTAGCTCAGAACATCTTTCGTGGATCCACAAATACCACGAATTGCAATGAATTTAGCAATCTATGTACTCTTATTCAGTGTAGCAGTGTCACAACAATTAAAAATCCTCCGAGAACTTGCCGAGTTTGCAGCTTCATTGGGCAACATTTACAAAAACACGGGGTTATTTTCTGTTAAACATCCCAAAACTGATGTTTTTCATCTTAATGCTCGAATATGATTGGTTGAATTCCAGTGCAAGAAAATCTGGAATCTCAAAGAAAATAGAAGGTCAATTAAGACTATTTCATAGTTTTGGGCCGTTTAACAGAAAAGACCAAAACACTCTCCTTTAAATTTTATACATGGTCAATCATCAGAAAACTAGATTTGCGGGAAACACTTTCTCAACTTTGATATGCAACTTCGTAGGTCCAGTTCAGCGAAGCTGAGAAATCTTTCAATATTTATATTCTAAATGTTATGGTTTCATAAAAGGGCAACGTAATAGGTCAATTTTTGATCAAATTACCGAGGAAAATTAGGACATCGAAGTCCAATTCGTCGGCTCGGAAAAGTACAGTCAACCAATTAGAACGAACCTTAAACTGAACCAAAGGTCAAATTTTTGACACTTAAAAAGTGAATTTCAGTTTAATAGATGTTAAAGCAATTTGAAGGCTCATTATTCCAGTTCAAATTATAAGAGACGGAAAGTAAATATCATAGAAAAACTAGTGATTATACATTTATATTGATTATTTAATTAAAAATATGTAATAAAGTCAACCATTAAATCTGTCGACAAGTTTATCTATATACTATGAACACCTATAAAACAAATATGCGTCAACATATTATGAAGTTGATTTGATAAGTGAATATTCAAATATTTGAAGGTTTCATTTTGTTTATTACCACCGTTTTTATAATCTGTAGTAAAACATATTTAAATATAAAACTTTTAGTTTTAGTAGATAATTAGAAAAATTAACTAAAAATTCCTGATTTTCTTTCAAAGTCATTGGTTTTCTTTGACTATAACCAGCCTAGTAAAAATTCAAAAGCTTTTTTCTTCTTCAGAATGGATTCTAGAAAAATCGAACCACTTTTGATTCCACTGGACGAAGGAACTAGTAGGTCAAAAAGTGGAAGTATCGCGCAAGACAACAATATAGCTGTCGACACAACACCACCTTCGGCTGAATGTTGCATCTGCCAAGAGCCCTTTGCTGACCCCATTGCCGCGCCATGTGGGCATAAGTTCTGTGGACCGCCTAAAGCATGTTTTACAAAACTTTTAGCAGCTGCTCAGCCAGGCAGTTGGCCGAAATGTCCAGTTTGCCGAGAGGACATTAAATACCCAGGCGTAGAAGAGACCCAGCAGCGAAGGTTTTCAACGATGTACCGCAGCTCTTCTCAAGTAAGTCGAAAGCAGTTATTTTCATATACATGAAGAAAACTATATGTTCCCGCTTCTGATCTCAACAAAATTGATCTAAGCTTCATACTAAAAAAAACATTGATTACCATGTGAACATTTCCCCCCTAATTGACCAAATGAACAAATTGGGGAGTTGCACACTTGGTCCAAAACATCTTATCTGCAGCGTCGTCCACAAGATTTTTCCTGCTGGGGTGTTGTCGACTTTCATTTTAGGTTGGCCATTTGACATTTTGTAGCAGAATGAAAACGCCGTCTCTGTGTTTTTTCTGAAGGTTTTGAACAAATTAAGTGTTATTTAGGCGCTCACCACCACTTTAACAAATAATTTAAATGAGTTAGGATTAGAATTAAGATTAGGAGATTAGAGTAAGGATAAGAAATTACGGTTAACCGGATTAAATGGGTGCAATTATGCATCGATCGTATTGGTCGACCGTTGTCCTCTCTTGACTTGTAGCAAGGGTCGATAAAATGTGTCGGTTTAATTTTCAATCCATCAACTTTAAATCAATCCAGTAAATAAACACTCTGACTTAGAGGTCTGAGTAATCTAGACAGTTTAGCTACTGATTGACAGGCAGGTAACTGCTATCACTTTACAGTGAGTGACAAATCAAACTCCCTCAACATGAATAAAGTCACTCAAATGACTGACATCCAATAAATAGCCCCTTCTACAGTGCTGATTTAAATTAACCGGACAAAAAGCGCTGAACTTGAAATTTGAAACGCGTTTTTCTCAAATTGGGTTGAGTTTAGGCGAAAACTCATGAAGACAAAACTTGCTTAAAAATTTTTTTAGCAAAATTAATATGGTGCAATTTGTTTTGCGAAATTCGGGCCCAAAACTTTACGCCAAAAATATGTCATTTTGGCTTTTCTTAGTTACGCCAAAAATACCCAATTCGATCACAGAAAAAATTTTGTCGAAGTGAGCCTCTCACGTAGCCCAACAAACTTTAAGAAGTGTATATTGTCCAAAAAAATTGCAAGCTGTTTAAAAATTGTTTTTAAATAAAAACTTGGTATCTTTTATAGTAAAATCGACCTTTTTGTCTATCAAAAACAAATTAACTTATGCCTTGTTTTGGAGAATATACCCTATGTCTTATATATAATTATGTCTTTGATCGACTGGTTATTTTTGGCGTAATTTTTGATTAACTAAGAAAAGCCAAAAGGACCCATTTTTGGGGTAAAATTTTGGGCCCGAATTTTGCAAAACAAATTACACCACATTAAGTCTGCTAAAATTTTAAGCAAGCTTTGTCTTCATGAGTTTTCACTTAAACTCAACCCAATTTGAGAAAAACGCGTTTTAAATTTCAAGTTTAGCTCGTTTTGTCCGGTTAATTTAAATCAGCACTGTATTCCCCTATGGATGTAAATTATAAAGAAATAGTAGTTAAAATTTAGTCTTCTGACAGTTTTAGCAACCATTTTGAATTTTAGGCATAGTGACATCCCCCTCCCCGGGATATGAGTTTTTTTCTGTTTTCTTTGCCCCGTGGATTTTTTTGTTTCTTTATGCCCCTTGGAAACTCCTTGCTTTTCGTTGTGATCAAATCGATCATCAGTCCAACCATTCTGCCTACTGGTTTCCGAACGTTTGCTCTGCGTTTCCGGTTCTTCCTCGGGGGACAAGTTTTCCCTGGAGACGAATGAGGTCTGTTTGAATTGACATTTTTCGGCTTCTTGTTTCAATTCGTCCCCGTTTTTGTTCTTGCTCACTTGTGCCCGGCTGGTTCCCTTGCCGGTGTCATGGCGTGTTTTCGTGCCGCTTCTTCCACTGGTAGTCGCAATGGTATCATTTCTGAAGGTCTTGGGTCGTGACTTTTTGAATCTTTTTGGTTTCTGCTATTGCGATTTCTGGTGGCTCTTTTTGGTTTTAGGCTTGCAATCGTGGCCCGTTTGGCGCTCTCTAGCATCTCGCTTAACATTGCCGGTTTCCTTTTTTTTCGCCCAATTTGGTGAATTTAGTTTAATTGCTACGACACTTTTCCTAAGTACAGACCCCTTACTTATTTTACGATTTTTTTTGCAAAACGTTCAAATTTGGAATTCAAAACAGTAAAAGTGACAATTTTTGGCAATCAAAACAAATTATTTATACAAAATTGATAAGGTAAGACCTTAATCAAATTTTGTCTGGCTATGTTTAATATCGTTTTATCCGCAACTGAATCGGTAGTTTTGACATAATTTTTGATTGATTTAAAAGACAAATATGATCTTCATTTTGTGATAAAATTTAGAGCTCGATTTTTGCACAATAATAACTTTGCTAAAACTCTTTGTCAACTTTTGCTAAACATGAAATTTGGAACTTGTTTTTCTCAAATTGGGCTAAAATTTGAGACAAAGATGTTTGAAAAATCATGTTTTATTCATTTTGCTTAGATAGTTTGAACAAGCACGGTATTCCTATGTAACAAGTAGTGACTCGTTTTTTTCCAAAAAAAATTAAAATCAGTCTTAACCAGAAAGTTTTTGTTTCAGTACTTACCAAACGAACAACTGGAACCAGATCGAACTCTTTGTCCGGACCATCCGGGAAGATTGGAAAATTTATACTGTGCCGACTGCGAAGTCGTTTTCTGCCCTCTTTGTTTAAGTAATAAACACCCTAAACATTCGACAATGGATCTAAGTGTTCATATGCAAAAGCAAATTTCAGATTTGAAACCAAAAGTTGAAGAATGCACGGAGCTTTGCAAAAACGTGGCCGAAATATGGTACGAATTAAAGCAAACGTTTAGTTCCAGTGGCTCCGATATTAATTTAGAAAAACTTGAAAATCTTGTCGAATACGGCTCGAAAAAGCAATTCGAAGATGAGCTTAAGTTCATTGAGCATAGACTTCAAAAGCAGCTCGAAAAGTTCACGAAAACTTTCGACGAAGCTGAGTTTTTTCGGAACTCTTTGAACGAATCAGTTCAAAAGATATCACAAACTTTGACGTATATGAGAACAAAAAATGACAAAAATTTCGATCGTGAAGCACAAATAGGTCAACTGGATCAAAATTTCAAAATTGAGCCGTTAGGAAATTGTTTGAGATTGATAAATCTCCCTAATACTCAAGTCATCGCAGAAACTGTGATAGATTTGGATGGAAACCTATTTTGTCGGTCTGAAAGCCGCCCCAAAGTTTCAGCATCATTTTTGACCAAACTTAGGTTCAATAATCGGTATGATATTCAACTAATGGACAAAAGATGTTGGCAAACAAAGTGTTCTCGTTTTTTGTACCAAATATCTGAAAACTCGCAGCCTATTTTGATGAACATTGCACTAAGCAATAACAACTTATATGGACTCTTTTATCGTTCTGAACCCAGAATTTATTCTCTTTCTTGTCTAAACAAGGAAACATTGGTGGTCTGTCGAAATGTTGATTTGAAACATTTACCTCGGTTTAGAGATTTTCTTGTATCAGTTATTGGTTGTGGCGAATTCCTGATTGTTTTTGAAAGAGTCCACGGATTTTGGACTTCGATGGTTATTCTGAAAAACGAAAACTACCAAGAAAAAATTGATTTGACCGCTAAACGAATTTCAAGCTGGGACATTAAAACAGCTAACTACTCTGTTTTTATGCTTGACGAAAAGAAGCAGTTGATAGTTTTTAACATCCAAACGCGTGAATTTAAAACGCAAATTCTTTCTGATCTTCGAAACGAACCTAGCGATTCATTTGTTGTCGGAACAAAAGACGATCGAAGTCTATTTTTTGTCGGCAACAGTTTCGAAAACAACGGATTTGGCAATCGTTCTTTGGCGCAAGTGTATATCTTGCAGTCTGCATTCGAAACTATGCAAGATGGCGCCGAAATACAAGCGATGGGAAATGTATTTTACTTAGAGCCAAAAATATCGTTTCATCTTATGACAAATGGCTGGAAAATCCTGACATCGAGAAAAAATGAAATTTCAGAAACAACCGTCATTCAGTTCTTTGAGGCAAAAAAGTGGAACTTGAATCATTTCCTTAACAAAACTTGAAAAGCTTCCTAACATTCATTAGCAGGTCGCTTATGTTTTTTGTGGTTCAAGTTTTTTCTGAGAAAACAGATTTTAGAATGTTTCTAAACAATTAGTTCAGTAACGTTAATTACAAAATTTGAGTTTTTTGGTCTAGTATGAAACTTAGAATACAAAGTTCCATGTTCTCAAACTAGCAGCTGCCGCTGACTTGAACCTTTCATTTGAGAAAAATGCTGTGATTGTATCTATATTAAGCCAGATGGTAAAACAAAATAAGTCGAAATTTAGATATGCAGTTAATCTTTAGTACAAATTGCTTCGGAGTTTGTTCTAGGTAATATACGAAAAGGACCCAAAAAGCAAAAATAAAACCAAAATTGGGCAAAAATCTGAGCAATTTGACTGCCCTGACAAGTGTACGCTTTAGTCTTGGTTTTAAGAAATGGTAAACTTCGAAGCAGAAAAAAAGCTTAATTTTTTGAAAGTCTTCCTTAAGAAAGTAAGCGTCTTCGGCGTTCCATTTCTTGAATATGGGTTTTTCACAGGGCAGACTGACCCTTTCTTGACTAAAGCACAATTTCCGATGTGTGCTTCTCCCAAGGTCGACTGACTGTTCTCATACTCGAAGGCCCTGTGGTCGCTTGTAGTAGTTCTTTTTGCTCGTCCTCGGAGCTATCCTTCGTCGTCACTAAATTCACCAGTTGAAAACCTGAAGAACATTTGCTCGTGAAAAACTTTTCGCCAAAAAACTTCGGAGTTCTGCCGTCTCTATAAGGTCTGGTGTTATGAGGCAAAATCGGCTGTGGCATCCTAACTAACGGACTAATCGTGTCCAGGTATTCCTTTCTGGATTGTCTCCCTGAGGGGTGCACGACGTTTCTGCGTTGATCGCCTCTGGCGTCGTTGTATACTCTCCCTCCTCTTTGCGGGACGCACTGGTCTTCTGCAAATCCATTTGCGTTGAGCCCTTTTGATCCCAATGCGTTGAGCCCTTTTGTGTCTTTGGCCTTCTCTGCTTTGTCAGCTGATGACGACGTTATCGGACTTTGCTTCCTCGGGATCCAACAGCTCTTTGACTACGCTGTTCTCTTCTGAACTGGTGTGCGGCACAAGGTCGCCGGTTTTTGGGCTAGGGTTACCCTTATCAGCTGACCTCGCCAATTGTTTTTAGTTAGCAGCATTTCGTCTGTCACTGTGCCCGACCCTTCCGATGAGCTGTCGATGATAATCGGATTTTTCAGTTGCGGACCTCTCCGCAATTTTCACCGGAGTTTCTAATGTGGCTTGTAGACTTGCTTCCTTTCGAGCATCTTTTCCTTTTATTGAATTGGCCCATTCTCTGACTCAGTGCTCAGCTCTGTCCTGAATTTTTTTTTACTTAACTGGCGCTTGATGTTGCACAAAAGCTTAGCGAAATATCAGATTTATGAGTCACCTTTCCCGAGTCCAATGTAACCGGGTGTTCCGTTTCTCGCACGTTTTTTCTGTAAAATTCAAAATATGGTTTTTATTTCAACCGATCCTGATTTTTACCAAGCATATGGAAATTATTTCCCTGCGCGCTCAATACATACGCTTTGTTTGTATGGCGACGCGATCTTTTGCCAAAATTTCCTTGGGCAACATCTTGATCATTTCACCTGTGATCATTTTTCGTAAAGTTATGGGGGTTTAAAGATTGCCATTTTGGCCAATTTGGGACAATTAACGCGCGATATATTTCGCTCTATTAACGCGTAAGCGGAGAGTTAATCCGTCTTAAAATCGTTCCAATTTGGTTGAAAGACGCTTAATTGCCATAATTGATTTTTTACAAGGAGCAAAATCTATCTTTTTCTACTTTATATGGCGTGTGGGGGGATGATTTTCATAAAAAAATTTCAAATTTAAAAAGAATTTTTTTAAAATTTTTATTACATCTTTTTTTAAATTTTTAAATGTTTTTACTGCTCCATAAAACCTTAAAAGGCAGTCGGAACATTCAGGGCTTTGCCCTGATACGAGCAGTCTTGTTTCTTTTGAAGCCGTTTCCAAAGCTGGTTTTCGTTTTTGAATGGAATAAGCCATTAAACGCTCCCTGATAGTGCTAATACATCTCCCATTTAACTCCGTTCCCGATGAATACCCACCGGTGCATTTATTAGTTGGATATTGTTTTTGATGCAAAACTCGTCTATGGTTTTCGCTGCAAAGCTTGACCGCTGATCTGTGTGAATAGCTCTGGCTATGACTAGTAAAGCTAGATAGCTATCAAAAAAATCCTTTATCTTGAAAGCTGAAATGACTGGTTTCAAAATCCTACAAGGTTTTTGCATTCTTTGCAAATTGCTGACCTTAGTTGAAACTGAATTTTCAATGAGCCTTCAAAAATAAATGCTTTCAACGTCTTTCATCTTGAACATCTCAAAGCTTGGTGACCCTTGTCTAGTCGAATTAAGATCGGCGATGATCGCAATTTTGGTGGCATGAGATTTGTTCTACAAGGAAGAAAATGCAATCAGACAAATGTAATTTATCCAAGTAAGGGATGAAATAAAAGCCTAAGTTACTGATGAGTTCGAATTATTTAAATTTTAACGCTCTTGATATGAAATTTAGAAAGTTTTCATCATTTCAAGTGATTTCATCTTCACTATGAACTCAATTTTCTTTTCAACAGGTACCGTGTCCTTTCTTGCAAGCCAAAAATCCAACATTCCTTTTTGTTCGAGATGTGCTGGCGAAACTTGATGTTTCATATTGCTATCTTTTCCCACTATTTCCTTCACTGCTCCTGCTACTTTTTGTTTATCTCACTTCAATACCCAACGATGGCAAAAGGTTGTGCCCCATAGTATCTCTTTGGCCCCCCTCGGTAATGAAAACTCTGAGCCTTTGCAATCCAGCAGTCAGATTCAAAATCTATGACTATGCGTCACCTAATAATGATGACGTCATCTGTTTTACTGCAGCAGTTACTAAGAAACTCCTCTGAGGCTAATTTTACTTCCAAAAATTTATCTCGTGTCTTCCATTCATCAAGTTTTTCCTGCAATCAGAATGAAATGTCTCTTTGAAACTCGCTTGCCATTGGTTTCTGCGCAATCGAATATCTAGCAGCTACCAGTTTCCGCTTTCTGCTGGGACCCATGCTGTCCCAATTGCAAAAGTGCCAGAATTCTTCTTCTTCCTCCTCCTGCACTCTGAGCTTTTGGTTAACAGTTGTCCCATATTGGTTAAAATATTCAGAGCCCTCGACTTGATTAATTCCATCTTCCTTGCAATCTTCAGCAAAGTGGCAACAACCGCTGCTACAATTGTTGCAGAGGATTTTACTTGCTGAACATTTCCCTCTGTGATTCAGTTTCAACAGATTTTAACAATCTTGGCACTTGTTCATTCTTTACTACTCTGTGATATTCCTATGCTATGGGTGTTAGTTAGTAATAAAACAGGAGATTAATAAATTGTAATTTAACTCTTTGTGAAACTTGGTTTTTGTTTAGAGATCATGTTTATCTTTTCACATGTCTCTTCAGATAGCAAACTTCCAAATAACTGTTGCGTTCGGCCTACATGAATGGCCTTGAATAATAATAACAATACATAACAGAATATTAATACCACTTATTCTCCAAGGTTACTGTGGCAACAGTACTACACAGTACCACATTCCCCTGAGGACAACAAAATTTTATATAATACCTTGTAAAATTTTATAATCAATATATGAGTTTGTATCTCAGTTTACTAGGTTGTTTAGTGTTTGACTTAGTTTGCTTTGTTATTTTTCTTTACTTCCGCGTTGTTTCTCGCAGCGTTCCACGACCCAGAAACGTCCAACGATGTAGCCCCAAATTTCCGTTCGAATAGGTGTCTCTCTAATAGGTTGAACGTGTTGTTTTCCAGCGTTGTTTTTTTGTTGTTGAGATTTAAATTCGCTAATCTTGTTCTGTAGGCCTCTAGTGCTGCCAAATTTAGCTCCGTGAGGTCGTCCTCACAACTAATAAGTTTGACCGAATGGGATACTGGGCTACCATATCTCTTTGGCCCCTGGTTCTTCGTTTGCCTATTACTCCTCCTAACTGTCGTTTCCTCCTCTTTTTTGTCGGACTCGTCAGAAAACCCTGGTGGGGGACAAGTATCGACTGGTCCTGCTTGTTGAGTTAGTAATTTTTCCGCTTCTTTTTGCACCCTCTGGTCAAGACCTGATTTGTGAGTGCCTCCCATTCTTTTGATGTCATATTCTTATTCTGGAATGTGTCCAGAATTTCCTTTTCGTCGGTTTGTCGAGTAACGGGAGCAGACGACTCAATGTAGACTTCTTCATTGCTTGTATCCCGCTTTTTGGATTCTTTTGTTGCTGTTTTGGCAGCTTTTGGTTTCCTCGGTTCTTGCGTTGTGGACTTGCTCTGATAGCTTCTCGGGTTATGTACTAACGGTCCCGCTGGATTTGGCTTATTCCTTTTCCCTCCTAGGTTAATGCCCCGCCCGTCTTTGTATCTTTCGACGTTACTATGCTAGGCGAATTTTGAAACTTGTCCACCAACCGACTATTTTCTATTTCCTGGTCTCTTGGTCCCTGATCTTTAACGTCATGTTCTTCGGCCGACTCACTGTCATCGTCTTCATCCTGTGTTAGTGTCTTTTGTTGTTTACTTCTTGGTTCTTCCCCTGTTGAGCTTCTCTTTTTCTCCGAACCTTCTATTCTGGACTGTACAGGCAGTTTTGATCTCCCTATGTCGCTCTTCTGATAAACTGCACCAGCAGCCGTTTTTACTGTCGATGCTTTCTCCGATACAACTTTCCCCTTTAGCGATATTGTTAGGGCTTTTCTACCTTTTCTTTGTTCGTGTTTGCGAAGGAAGCTACCCGACAAATTGTCAGTCACTGTAGGCTGTTTGTCCCCAATAAATTCTCGCTCCCATGCATATAACAGTTTTTTTCTCAGTTCGGGATTTATCGTGCTGGTCTCGTCTACGACTCTTCGTAACTCGCTGTCTGAAATGTCCCTTCGAGTGGCATTTCATCGCGCATTGGCCTCCAGTAGCTGCTTCAGCTCCTTTGCTCTGGCCCTTTCTTTAGCTGCCGTAGTTTTACGCAAAAACAGTGGGCTGACGTCCCGACTATTTTGACCTTTTCGGATAATTTTGACATTGTCTCTCGATTGATCAATGCGTCTCTTCAACTGCGAAGCTGTTAACGCCGATCTTTCTAAATCTTCTTTATCGTAACGGGTGCAACTCCTACACTCTTCGGCCATGTTAACTATGTCTTTGTGCATATAAGTTGGAAACCTCCAACTTAAGTAGTTGGAAACCTCTAGCATCGCTTCTTGTCCGGGATGTCCTTGGTGAAGTCGCCGAAGCACAGCTTGTCTCAACTTCTCTGGTACTGCTAAGCGATTATCTACTAGGAGGCAGTCATCTATTACATACATTTGATGCCACAGCGGATTGGTGTAGGGACCCATCATCTCGAATCCTTGTCTGTCATTCCGCTCCATCACTCGCCTGAGCCGATCCATCCAAGTATCTTCTGATACCAATTCCGCCAGTAGACTTTTATCAAATAGTTTTGTGAGTGATAACGGGCTATTCTCCCCATTTGCTTGCTTCGCTAGTTGATGTTCGTGTTTCCTGGATCTGTAGCTAACCCTTTTTGTCTGTTGCGCCGAGACCACGCTAACCTCTGAACTATACTCCTTGTCGTCAATGCTGTCTACAGTTAAGTCCACTTCAATGATTTGTCCTGTTTCCGTTTCATCTGCTGACGTATTCTGCCTCGGTGATTTCGGGCTTTGCATTAACGAATTAGCTTCTAGTTCTATTACTGATCTGCGGTCATCACTTCTCTCCGATCCTGTGAGTTCCCAAAACGAGACTGTCGTTGGTTGGGCTGTTTCAGCAGTTGATGTTGACTGACCGTTGTTTTCAGTGTTTGTCCAGATTTGTCTATTCATTGAATGCCATTCCACCTGTGGTATTACTTCTGCGTCCGAGTTTTCTGAGTCTGATTTATTTGGGGTTCGCTGTATTGTTCTAGTTCTTTGAAATGTCGTTTCCGTTACTTCTTCCCTCAAAGTATCATTCCGATCCTGTATCCTGACCATCTTCTACCCTTTTCCGCTCTTCGATTTTTCTCCTGGGTTCATTTGTGTATACTCGCAATCTGCCAAATTTTCTGTTAATTTAAGTAATTCAACCGACTGTATTTGCTGACATTTTTGAGATAAACTGATTTTTGAGTTGATTTTTGAATTTTCGCACTTTTCTCGTTGCAAAGAACGCAACTTCGTGTTTCTTTCGTTCCGGTCATGCCTTGTCCGTTTTAAAACGTTTTGGTTGCCATAGCAATTATTGGATGACATGTTCTGATTTGATACATTTTGATCAATTCTTGAAAATTCTAGAACGTTTTTGTTCCGGTCGAGTCTATCGTGATCACTTAGTCGACTGTGTAAATAGTCGAGAGCTTTAGAAAGCTTTCAGTCGATGTGACTACAAACTTTTCATCCAATACTGATTCCGGCCACGGTTCACCATTCGGGTCTCTAGACAATTAATCTACCATACCCATATCTTTCCCTGGTATATGAATAACCTTAAATTGATAGGGTAATAGTCTGTCTACCCATCTGGTTAGCCTAGATTGGTAGGTTTTATTTGACTTATTTTCATCCAGAGCAGAAACAAGTGCTTTATGGTCTGTGGCTATCACGAATTTTTTTCCTAGCAAATAATAATTAAATCGGTCAACAGACCATACTACTGCTAGCAGTTCCAACTCATTTGTGTAGTATTTTTTTCTTGTGTGTTTAAATATCTCGACGCGAATGCGATCGGTATCTACTCCCCTTCCACTTTTTGTTGTTCCAACAATGCACCTAGCCCACTGTGGCTGGCGTCACATTTTACCCTAGTAGCCAATTTAGGATCGTAATAGTGAATGTTTTGTCCTGTTTCCGTTTCATCTGCTGACGTATTCTGCCTCGGTGATTTCGGGCTTTGCATTAACGAATTAGCTTCTAGTTCTATTACTGATCTGCGGTCATCACTTCTCTCCGATCCTGTGAGTTCCCAAAACGAGACTGTCGTTGGTTGGGCTGTTTCAGCAGTTGATGTTGACTGACCGTTGTTTTCAGTGTTTGTCCAGATTTGTCTATTCATTGAATGCCATTCCACCTGTGGTATTACTTCTGCGTCCGAGTTTTCTGAGTCTGATTTATTTGGGGTTCGCTGTATTGTTCTAGTTCTTTGAAATGTCGTTTCCGTTACTTCTTCCCTCAAAGTATCATTCCGATCCTGTATCCTGACCATCTTCTACCCTTTTCCGCTCTTCGATTTTTCTCCTGGGTTCATTTGTGTATACTCGCAATCTGCCAAATTTTCTGTTAATTTAAGTAATTCAACCGACTGTATTTGCTGCCACTTTTGAGATAAACTGATTTTTGAGTTGATTTTTGAATTTTCGCACTTTTCTCGTTGCAACGAACGCAACTTCGTGTTTCTTTCGTTCCGGTCATGCCTTGTCCGTTTTAAAACGTTTTGGTTGCCATAGCAATTATTGGATGACATGTTCTGATTTGATACATTTTGATCAATTCTTGAAAATTCTAGAACGTTTTCGTTCCGGTCGAGTCTATCGTGATCACTTAGTCGACTGTGTAAACAGTCGAGAGCTTTAGAAAGCTTTCAATCGATGTGACTACAAATTTTTCATCCAAAACTGATTCCGGCCACGGTTCACCATTCGGGTCTCTAGACAAATAATCTACCATACCCATATCTTTCCCTGGTATATGAATAACCTTAAATTGATAGGGTAATAGTCTGTCTACCCATCTGGTTAGCCTAGATTGGTAGGTTTTATTTGACTTATTTTCATCCAGAGCAGAAACAAGTGCTTTATGGTCTGTGGCTATCACGAATTCTTTTCCTAGCAAATAATGTTTAAATCGGTCAACAGACCATACTACTGCTAGCAGTTCCAACTCATTTGTGTAGTATTTTTTTCTTGTGTGTTTAAATATCTCGACGCGAATGCGATCGGTATCTACTCCCCTTCCACCTTTTGTTGTTCCAACAATGCACCTAGCCCACTGTGGCTGGCGTCACATTTTACCCTAGTAGCCAATTTAGGATCGTAATAGTGAATGTTGGTTATGTTCGCAACCGCTGCTTTTATCGATTCGAATTTCTCCGAAAGTTTTTCCTCCCATTCGAATTTTTTAACCTGAATTTTCACGCTTTTGAGTTTTTTCTTCTCATTTTCTTCTCGCAAGAGAGGTCTCAGCTTATCAGTTAAATTAGCCGCGTTGGGTATGAGTTTGGCCAAATGATTTATGCTACCCAGAAATGACCTGAGTTGTTTCAAAGAAGTTAGCGGACTAAGCTTCAATATCGCTTCCGTTTTTGTTATTTTTGCTGAAATACCATCCAGCGATAACTTATGTCCCAGCCAATTTACCTCATTCTGAAAGAATTCACATTTCGATAACTTTAATGCCAAGTTTTCTTTGTCTAACTTTTCCAGTACGTTCATAATCAATTTTTCATGTTCTTCTTCACTTCCCTTAGACACAATAAGTATGTCATCCAGGAAACAGAATGTATTTTCGGCATGATTTAACGTTCTATCCATAGCCTTTTGGAACTCCGCCGGCATGTCTGCCAGGCCACAGAATCCGGTCAAAAATCTGTATGTTCCGGTAGCTTGTCCTCCTATGATGTTAAAATTACATTGTTTAGCTGTCTCTGCAACCAGTTTCAGTTGACTGTACGCGTACTTCAAATCTAGTACTGAGAAATAAAGCGTGCCGTTTGTATTTGCTGTAATTATTTGGCTGACCCCATCAAGTAATTCATCAACATTAGGCATTTGATATTTATTATTGAATAACTGTCTGTTTATGGGTTTTGCATCTTATGGGCCAATTTTATGGAATCATCTTTTTTCACTGTTATTACAAAAAGCGCTATAAAACAATCACTAGTACATTTGTCCAGACGTTTTATATGCCCTTCTTTTAACAGTTTTTTCATTTCCTCAAACACCTTCTCCTGTATGTGTATTGGAATTTGTCTCCCTTTTTCTTGTAAGGGACAAAGTGGATACTTGAACTTTGTACTGACAACATGATTCTTCGAACACCCCTGACGATCAAAAGGTCTTTAAATTTACTATAAATTTTTTTTTAAACCTTCTGATTGTTCGCACAGTAGTACATCAAACCTCGTCTTGTCTTTGGGCGCCAACTTCTGTGTTGTGTGAATCCCCACTTTGCTCTGTAGATCCAGCCCCAATATACAGCTCATGCGTCTTTCTGTGATCAAGAACGATGCTCCCACTACTTTCCACCCTGCCGAACAGATGGTTGTGGTGAATGCGCCCAGTACATTAATTGGCTGTTTATTGTAGTCCACAAATTGGGCAGTCAAATTTAGATTTTCCCGTGGAGTGAACTTCGTATTTTTCGAAGTCTCTAAGATTTGCTTTGCGGTTGCCCAATTAAGAAACGATACTGGACTTCCGGTATCAATGGTTATATTTATGATTTGATGATCTATTCTCACCAAAGCTTTCAATGAACTTATTTGTCGGGTATTTCTGCAAATATCGACCTTCTGTATGTCCTTACCGCTGTCCCTGGTTTCTTGTTTTCTATTCGCTTGCTGTTTTATGTATTCGTCTATCTGTTCCAACGACGACAACTCAGATTCGATAGCCATTATTTCAAACTCATTGCACGAGTCAAATGACTGAATCAAATTACACTCTTCATCTGAGCTAGATGATTTTTCGCAATCTCATTTACTTGTTGCGACTTACACTTTTTTGCAAAATGATTTGTTTTAGAACAATTTTTACATTTTTTGCCCATGGCGGGCCATTTCTCCAAATAATCGACCACATCGAGTACATGTTTTCGAATCTATAGGATTTCTATTCTCTCTTTTATCCGAGTATGATTTCTTTTTGTACGTATTGCTTGATTGTTTCCTGCCACTGTCATTCTTATTACCAATATTCATGATTGGTTCTTGCTTTATTTTCATTGTTACGTGAATTTGACCTGCATTTGCAGTCGATGAGTTCGTTTTTTTGAAATTCCTGAGTTGTCTGTTTACTCTGTTCAAACTTCAATGCCCCCTTCAATACTTCCTCTGTTGAGAATGTATCAAATGTTAATGTGTCCTGCAATACCACATTTTTCATTTTCGATATGAATAAATTGCGCACTAGTTCATCTTCATGTGTTCCTAACTCCGCTTTGGCTGCTTGGGCAGTTAATGCTGCATGAAAGGCCTCTAGTGTTTGGCCTGTTTCTTGAGCTCGATTAAACAGTTTATAACGCTCCTACGTAACACTTTGTGTTTTGTCAAATGCAATCTTTGCCAAAGCAACCATCTCTCGAAATTCTAACTTTGAAACTTCCACATGCGGATTTTTTTGTACAAATTTCTTTTTCTCTTCTGTTCCCAACGCTAGGAATAATCTAGAGGCTACCCTTTTTTGTACTTCATTATAATATACGTTGTGTCCAACCTTTGGTCCTCTAGCTCTTCTTTCATCGTTTTCCAGAAAAATTTTGTCCCATGCGAGTTGGTTTCTGGCCTCTCTCTCTGCAATCGCCTGTGCATTCTCATTTTCTCGTGGAGTCTCCGGCCTCGGTAACGGTTCCAACAAAATTCCTTTTGTTCTTCTAACAGTAGTTCCGGATTCACGCTCTCCTTTACTGTAACTGCCAGTAAAAATTGATCTAGCCATATCTTGAAATTCCACGGAGGGTCGGAATTCGCGGTTGTCCAAAATACAGGAATTCCCATATCCGTTCTGTTGTCTTGGGACATAAATCCTGCTGGCTGCGCCATGTGATATTCCTATGCTATGGGCGTTAGTTAGCAATAAAACAGGAGAGTAATAAATTATGATTTAACTCTTTGTGAAACTTGGTTTTTGGTTAGAGATCATGTTTATCTTTTCATATGTCTTTTCAGATAGCAAAAATCCAAATGACTGTTGCGTTCGGCCTGCATGAATGGCCTTGAATAATAATAACAAAACATAACAGAATATTAATACCACTTATTCTCCAAGGTTACTGTGGCAACAGTACTACACAGTACCACATACTCCAACTACTACTAAAAGACTTCAGTTACCATTATTGGTATAAAAACAACCAAGTGATTACACATGAAAGGAATTATAAAAAACAGCGAAATTCACATAAAAGACAAGGGCATTTTTTAAAAAAAAGAGCACGGATTATCGATACTAAAAGAGGTAAGAAGCAATGAAAAATGCTTAATAAGATGGTGTTTACGAATAGCTTTATTATTCTCTCTTTTTATGTAGCCTGTCTCTTGGCCGATTGTGGTATTTTGACGCCCCGGATTAAATTTACTCCGACTCTGTATATTTCCCATCACTCATTTATGCATCAGCTCAGTTCTTTCCCTCAATATCGCAAACTGCTCCGCACCTACTGTGCTAAACGGCTCTATACATGATTGCTCTAGGAATTCCTCGTTTAACTTCTTGAAATAAAAATGTCCCTAAATTCCATTAACGTTGCCTTTAGTTGTACTCATTAGTTATATGGTACACAATAAGTAAAATGTCTATTTTTCTTAACAGTCTCCAATACAGTTCCCACGGAGTTATAATCAAGATGATCAATTTTCCATTTAGTGTTGCTTTGATTAGTTCAATTAGCTTCCTGTCATTCAATTCAGAAAAGTATTTAGTCAAAAAAATTAGGCTCGTGTGATAAATTTCAAACCCCCACAAAACTGTCCAATGTAGAGGAAGTTTTTCGTTTTGATTTCAAGTTAGCAATACTCCTAAGGTTGTAAGAAAGATCCGTCAAAAATTTTTGACCAAAATCTTGGAACTTCGCAGGAAAAAGCCCAAAGCATAAATTATCTGTATCATGAATGAAATCGGAATATAACCCTTACTGAAGTCTCATGAAAACTTATCGATTATATTGGATTTTCAACGTCAGTCTCTATAAAACTCATAAGCAGCCGACTAAAATCGAATAAATTGGATTATGATTTGATATTTTTTTTGAATTAAAAAATGGAATATATTAAATTATAATGGATTATGATCCATTTTTTACAAAATTTTCCTCAAAATTTCAAACACAGTGCAAATATTCAAAACCTAACAGTTTCTTTTGTCTTGATACACGCTACAGGAATGAAAACTTTGATTTGGCCAGCAAAATTTATCGTTTTTTCAATTTTTGTTTCGCAGTTTTTCTCATAACTTGTTAATTTCGAGTTTTTTTGCTGGTAATTATTTTCTCTCCCGAATCCAATTTATCTCTCATCGTAAATATGGAAAAAGAATAAAAGGGGAAATTGTGAACCTGTAAGTAGAAAACGAGGGGGAGAATGATTGGTAGGGGGGTTATACGGGCGTTACAGAATCAAAATTGAGTAAGTTTAGAATTCGAGTAGGCCGTGAGTATAGCAGAAGTAGCTTGAAAGTTTTGCAAATGCTTTTGCAAAAGTTATAGAGATTATAAACCATTATTTGATATAATTTTACCGGAAACAACCGATTATAACGGAAATATAATCGATTTCGTGGCCGCATTTATCAAGAATAATAACAATACTTTGGACAACATTTTCCCATTATATTCATTTTTTTATCCAGAAAACTCCGATGTGGGAAACAACCATCATCAAACAATTTTCATTGTCCGCTTAAGCAAAAGGGTAGCCATGTACATCCTTTCAGTAAAAGGATGGAATTGAACTAATTGAAAAGGGCAACCATCATGTCTATTAATCTGCGGATCAAGTGGGTCCCAAACCACTAATGTCCTGATTGATAGACAATAGCACTCGCCACTTCACTGAAAATTTTTTTGGTTGTTTTTGATCCGCAGAAATAAATTCTGAAAGAATCTTGAGCTATTAAGTATATTTTTATTAAATCGATTTTTTTAAATGATAAGATTTTTCATTGTATAGCTACTTGAATGAGATACAACCACAGACAAAAAACCAACTATCTCAAATTCAAAATACAACGGCATGAGTATAAATTAACTGAACTGGCTTTTAAATCATTATGCCATGTTACAGCCAATAATACTATGTTGCAAACTAAACTTTAACCTGCCCCTTACAGGACGTGTACTTAAAATCACGCCACAGATACATTGAAAAATGGGGTTGAAGGCGGAGATAAAAATTCTATAGATTTGCCGGAAAACCGTCCACGGAAGATTATACCGGATTGGCGTTCGTGATGATTTATTGCATATTTCCAGTTTTTTGGAAAAATTATTTTGAAATTTGAAAACAATGCGTTTTTTCATTCAAAATGTAACATTGTTGTTGTCAGTCTTGGACGGTTAAATTGTTCGCATTCGATCTTTTATGTTTCCCGCTCGCGCTCAAACCAGCAGTGGACTTTTTGTAGCCTGCAGATCGAGAGGATGAGCCCGTTTTGGGTCCATACATTTTGTTGAGAGTTTGAAGAAGTGTTTTGTGCAATTCGTTGTACGATTTGACGTCGAAGTCAAACGGAGTGTAGATTTTCACGTCTTGGATGGGTCTAAATCATATCTCACACTTTAGTTCACATACTTTCATGAGGTTTAAAAACTGATTCAGTTCAAAGACGGGAAAAAACAGAAGAGAATTATACAACTTTTAATTATTGTTTTTTTTCTAATTATATAGCCTCTATTCATTTTCGATGAATAACTTGAATTCTCTCAACTTTCAACATCCCTAGAAAATTGAACTATAATTACAATATTGTCTAAGACAAGCATTTTTGTTACGCGCTTTAACATAGCGCTTTCACTCGAAAGGAGGTGATCATTACTATAGGTAGAGCATTGACGGGTTGTTGAAGACTGTAATTAATAATTTCGGGTTCCTTAAAATCAGGGTATACTTAATATCAGATGTTTTGTACTAACCTATCTCGGTTCCCTGTTTTCATTTCATACACGTACAAGTCTCGGCAGTTAGATGTAGTAATGTCAACATTCTTCTGACACAGTTCTAAAATAGAATTATAAAATGGTCTGTTTGCGATGAAACATCCCGCTTTATTTCGGAAAAAACTGATTCAATATCTTCAGTTAACTTCATTTAAAACGAGTGATGTCAAATTGTTATTAAAACAAAACGATTAAAACAAAACGACTAATTTGAGTGACTAATTTTTACTATGAATGCTTCATCTATTTAGGAAATATTTCCAACGACGTTTTTTTTTTGAAAGGAGCAATATCTCCAACAATTACGATTTTTTTGGAACAAGCAAAAAAAAGTTGGTTCTTTCTGAAGTAACCATACAGAAAATATCTTAGAAAAGACAAAAATTTGCGGAGTTCGAAAAAGTTTTCAAATTTTCATGCAAATTATTTCTAACCTTGGTTTTATACTTCCATATCATAAAAGCGTAATGCATATAAAAGGTAATTATTATGATTTTTATTATTTTAATTTCTTTCTCGAAAATTAATTTTCAGGAAATGCATCAAATTTGGTGTACTAGGGTGACATATCTAGAATAGCTTGATCATAACGTATTGGTTTTTAGCAGCATTGGTCTGATAAGACATTCAAAAAATATAGAAATAACCTTGATGTTCTTTGAGGTCAAACACAACCCCTTTGAGGTCACACAAATGTATCTTGGGGTCATCGTTCTCCAGTTCCAAACCATACTCTTCAATCTTCCGATTGAGGTACTTGTTAAACACAATCTGACAACAATCTGTGTTCACAAGCAGAAAGTCTGAACCTAAAACAACTTGTTTTAAATTCAATGAGTACGTTTTTTTCAACAGACTTTGATACCTCTCAATATGGAACAAATGCTTATCATACAGTTTCATAGTACCAAAAATTGCTCTTGTCATAGTACCAAATTCCGCGACAAATCTGTTTTCGGCTGTGGAACTTGATCTAAACTACATTTTATGATTGGATAAATTAGATATTTTACCACTGTAAAGTATTTAATATTAACCAATCATGATCCATCTAACTAACAACCCACTTATTTGTAAGTGCTGAAATTACTTGTAATTTCAGCACCAGAGAGATTTGAATTTAACTTAGAAATTAGTTGACTCTCCAAGAAGACTTCAGCAGCCGCAATAAACCAGTATACCCTAGATCTATTGAGCCTAGCAGAGACTAGTTAAACAACCTGAGACTAGATAGTATAAGAGTAAGATTAGGATCGGTATTAGACTAAGAAGTTGCACGAATCTATCCGGCCGAAAATAAGATAGCGTGACGAGCAGACGGTGTACCCTATCCGAAATTACTCTATGAGTTATACACTTCGGTCCTAACTCATCTGGTGCGACCATAAGTCTCGAACAAGACCTTAATAGCTTAGAATTAACCAAAAATAGATTAGAATTTAGACAAAACATTTTTAAAATGTTACACGACGATAATTTAATCGAAATGTATCTACGACTCAATAGATCAAAGCCAATATTCCGAACGATAAGAGAACTACCCGGAATTGCAAGAAGACCTCGAACCAGAGACGACATACGACAAAGTAGAAACTTACCATATAGTTATATGATAGTTCGGCAAAAGCCAACACAAACTTTTGTATTTAGAATACTACTAGCAATGAATTTAGATTTTCATTTGCAAACATAAAATCTTGAAGCCAATCTTCAAAATCATTTCAGGCGCTAAACAAAATTATTAATATACAATAACGATTGATAAAGAGATCTCAGCTTGTTTTCCTAAATTCTGCAGTAATATACAAAACATGTTTGAAAAATATTTATTGAAAAATCAAAATAAAAATTAGTAGCATGACAATAAATGGTTAGTAATCATAAATCATCCTGTTGTTCCAGCTTCATCACCTAAACATAACAGCATTCATAAGCTCACTAATATCATAAAAACACTAAATCTTTTCTCTACACAAATTTAAATCATTTTAAACTTAAATTCACTTAAATTTAAAATCAGATCATCAAGGCTCATCCTTGGATCTTAAATCATTTTCTATTTAATTAAATTTAAAACTTGATCATCAAGGCCTATCCTTGGATCAAAAAGAACAATTTTGTTCTCCCCCACCCACTTAGCTAGTGTCTAACGACCTCAAACGTCGATTCACTATCCAACCCTTTCTAAAAACCCAGGACTAACAGAAATTTTTGAATAAAACTAATCATTCAAATTAGGATCAACAGTGAAGAACTTCGGTTATTCATCCTTCACTTGATCCCCCCTCTTACCAGACCCAGGATAAATCTTAGACTTAGTAAGTTTAAAATAGTATCTAATGAACTAATCGCGTTCTAATTATACCTGAACCTTGTGGATCGATTTACTATTCTCCAACCCTGAACACAATCACTACCCTTAAGTAAGATTAAGTAAGTTAACACCTTAGCTTATACTAGCCACGAGAAAGTATAAAATCATTCTTGTGAATCGATATACTTTTCTCCCCAACCCTGAACAAATAGACCCAGGTTAGGCTAACCAAAAAATCGTAAGGACTAACAGTCTAAGAAAATAGAAAAAATTTAACAACCTTTTGCATCCGTCATCCTAAACCTTATGTCATTTAAAAACCTAGGAAATAAACAAACAATCGTTTTACACAATTGTGAAATAGATAACAAAAAATACGATCTTGTAATCACACCTCATACACAAACAGTTGGATACATTAGAACAAAACGACAAACACTAAAAAGAAAAATAATAACCAAACAAAGACAAATAACACGAAAAAGATTTTCAAAAAACCGAAACGCATTTTCAGAATCAGAAACCAGCAGTTTAGACGAACTTTATAAATTAAAAGAATCTATAGATAAAAATTGCCCCATTCACGATCAATTATATTTTTCCGACTCAGAAACAACTTCAAATTCATCAAAAAGAGGAAAAAGAAGAATAAAAAAACAATATAAACACAAACCAGTACACTTATACAATTGGAATCAACCAATTAGACACATCGATAGTTACATATTAACAGTCATCAAACGAAAAAATGAGCTCAACACACACCCCAGGTGAAGAAAGTACAGATGATGATGATATCTTCCCCTTTATCGTAGATGCAACCACTGATAGAGGACAGCATATATTTTGCAAAAATTTACTCTTAAATTTGTTTGAACCCGGAATCAGTCCATGTAAAACAGAGTTCCCAGATGTAAAAATCAAAAGACAAATTATCGATCACTATTTGAAAGATATATGCAACTTAACACAACAATACGGAATCTACTCCATAGAATTCAGCTCACCAAACCAGAATCACAGCAAATATGTAATTCAAACAGACGACCTTGATTTAGAATTCTCAAAAGTATTCTCAGAATATATAAAAAGCATACAATATCATAACTCACAAAGAGCAAACTCCATATTCACCAATGAAGTTTTTGCAATAATATATAGTTATATCTCGATATTAGAAAACGAAATCCCAATCTCAAATGTCTCACCGACAGAAACATCTAAACATATAAGAGTACGACATGAAATCACACTACTCTCTAGTTTTCTAAATATAATTAAAGAAAATTTCACTAAAGATGATGTTTCACAACATACAAAACATGACTTACAAAAAATCTTGGCATGGTTTATAATAGATTATTTCACACATAATCTAGATTTAATTTCACAAGCAAGAAAAAATTTTAGACCTCAAAACTCAAACGATGATACTGCCATCACAGAACAGTCAGACTATGTTTGGGACCCCGAATGGTCTCATCCCGCATTCATAAACTTCCCACAATCAATCTCAAGTCAAGCAATAAGTACGATATCTTATGTAAGAGATTATGTAAGAGTAATACCATTAACCATTGATGCAACACCATTAAACTATAATACATTTTTACCTGATATGCAAAATAATAGTTTAAACTCCACAGTCATACACAATGAAAACCTCAATGGAACTAGAAATCTCACCCAACAAGGTATCCAGACACCATCACACTTCATAAATGAAGAAATCGTACACACAACAACTACACAACAAAGTATTTCACCGATACGTCCAAATTTAACAACACCAAGAAATACAAACCCTTCACAAACACAGGTAACCTTACAATCAACCGTTAAACCTTCGGTTGCCCCAAAATATTCACACAAGGATTATCAAACATACAGACCCATGACAATACCGTCAAAAACACGTAAAACGTTCACTAGAAACAATTTTGCAGAACATAATTATAATTACACACATCCACCAAAAACAAATTATCCCCCACGAAAAAATTTTAATAATTACACAAGATCTCGAAATTGGGATAACCCAATGGCACAAACTAATTCAGTAAATTTTCAAACAAATTTACATCCTTCACAGGATCGTAGTGAAAACTATCCATTTTTTCAACAAAATAAAAATAAAAAACAAACATCTTATCAAATGGATTACTTATCCTCAGATGATGATTTTTTACAACCAGATATATTTGCACCATATAATCAAGAATATCGTGGACAAGGAGTACAGAAACCACATACAAATCATAGAACTTTTTCTCCACAACCGATAGATACACAAAATCAACAACCAATTCAGCAACAAAACCCAATTAATACACAATATTTTCAACCAATTCAGCAACAAAACCCAATGATCACACACTCGTATCAACCGACGCAAATGCAAAATGAAATACCACTCCCATATTATCTTCAACAACACGAAATAACAAGAAATCAACTTTCAAATTTTTCTCAAATGCCAAATGCAGCAGAATCATTACAAATGACAATGAATCCATACCTTATGGGTGGATCATCAATAACATCAAATAATCCTTTAATGGTATTCACAGGAACAGACCCTGAATATTCTGTAGAAGACTATTTAAATGCAGTAACAGCAAATTTGATTTTAAATATAGGACCTTAACCAATTAATACGCCACTACATCAAAACTGGATACATCGACGCACAGCGTTGATACAAACAACTTTAGACGGCGCAGCCCAAAAATGGTTTGCAGTATTGCCTCTAGAAATAAAATCAAATTGGAAAAGGTTTACACAAAAGCATATTCATTAAATACACATGACTATAAAAACACAAAGATGACAGAAATCCTAATGATGACCTTAACACCGCAATTAAGAAAAATAGCAATAAAAAAGAGAGCATCCCATCCTTCTTCAATTCGAGAACCCGATTTAGATTTTCGAAAACTAGTAGACAAACTAGAACAAGCAGAAATCACAATGAAACTCGAAGAAACAGAAAATCTGAAATTACAATATGTTAACCGAATCGAAACAAATACCACAAGTATCAACAATATACAGGAATCAGATACAGACCTCGTTGAAAAAATCACTGAAATACTCAATATTTACGAAAAACACCCAAACTTTAAAGGCAAACCATCTTTCAAAAAATGGTGTAATTATTGCCGACGATACGGACATAGTATTTCTGAATGTAGACAAAAACAGCAAGACAATCAAAATAAACCTCAAAAATATAAAGAACCAAATAAATCATTCTATCAATACATGAAGAAAGATCAAAATCTACCAAACAAAAATGTATACAGCAACAACAGTTCAGGAAAACCACTACCGAGCAATACCAACTACACGAGAAATCAATCACCACATAACTCAACTTATAGAGGAAGATCGCCAGAACGAAGAAATACACAAAATTCGTCACAAAATCACTACAATAGACCAAATAGTAGAAATTACTACTCCAGATCAAATTCAAATACAACACAATTTGTTTCTAGATCTAATTCCCAATCAAGAAATAATTACTATCCAAACAATCAATCACGAAATTCATCATACAATAGAAATAGAAACTACTCCAATAATCGGAATAGAAGTTATTCAAACAACCGAAACCAGAATTACCCGAACAATCGATCAAGGAATAACTCATATAATAGATCAAACTACAACAGACCAAACAATAATTATCAAAACAGATCACGAAATAATTCACAAAATTGACATTCAAGTTATAATAATCGTTATAGAAATTATTCCCAATCACCACACAGGAATAATAACCATTATGATAATTCTAACAATCGCCACAGAAGTAGTACACCTAAACATCAAAGAAATATAAATCAAGTACAATCAAATCCAGAAACAACATCAGACCCTCCAGGTATTGATGACACAGGAAATAACGAACTACAACTGAATCAAATAAACTGTGAATCATCAGAATCAGAAAGTGATACAGAAAACACTATCTCCATAATTATGATAGCAGTTGAAAATGATTACGAACCTATTATATATGAACAACCTTTTTCATCACATATATATGAAAATCAATTAGAACTCCTTCACAATTATTATATTGAACCCATCCATTCTACACAAACAACACAAGAAACAAACGAAATTAACACTACAAATAAATCCAATGAAAATGACAAAACAAAATGCTTAAATACAAATCGCATCTATCAAAACATACAAAAAGAACAACCCAAAGAAAAAATTTGGACAATACCATTACTTTTAGAAAGTCCAAGAAGCAAAGAATTTCAACCACCAGATCTTGAAATTGATTTTTTAATTGATTCAGGAGCAGAATCAAATATAATAAACATTCCCACATGGAATGAAATAAAAACCTTACACCCAAAACTAACACCTCTTGAAACCTCCAGTAAACTAGCAACAGCACAAGGATCAACATTGGTAAACTATGGAAAAATGCAATTATTTCTTCTCCCCACAAGAACAATGGAGCAGAATAAAATTTTAAATAAACCTTTTAAACAAATATTTCATATCACTGATATTAAACACAATATCATAGGAATACCATTTATCTCTAAATATATACCAACAATCAACATATTAAACAGTAAAATACTAATCAAAGATAAATACACAAAAACAAAAGACACATCCCTAACATTTTCCCAAAGATTAAACAAACAACCACCATTCTTTTCAAAATTTTATCCAATATATAACCAACAAAGAAAACACCTGAAACCACTATCAGGAAACATATATAATTTTTCAATAAAACAAGTTCACCAATATGATAAAAAACAAAACAAACAACAACTCTATATGTCAGATTTTGAATTCAAACCTATCCATAAATTTTTCAAAATCACAATCTCATCCATAAAATATTCGAAAAACTCGAATTCAGATATTATATCTCTACATGTATACAACAATACACCCTATCAAGTAACATTACCTTTAGGACTTTTAGGCTATTGCGAAATCAACGCTACGATATCACCAATACACGAAAAAGAATATCGCGTAAATAATATACTCCAATTATTAGATATTTGTCAATCCACAATTCTTAATGAAGAATTATCCATAAATAATATAATAAGTAACGAAAAAAGAAATACGGATTATTTCACAAAAACCCCATATTTCAAACCTACATTCAACATAAGTAACTACGCAGAGAATCAACAGAAATTTTTAACAATGTTTAACTTCCAACATTCACAAATAACACAAGACGAATTTGATAAATTAGCCAAACAGCTAATCAAATATTCATCAGTCTATGCAACATCCAAATTTGATGTTGGCAAAATCAGCTCATCACTACATCTCCCATTAAAACCAGACGCAGTTTTCAAAAAACAAAGAGCAAGTAAAGTACCAATTTACTTACACGATAAAGTGAACAGATTACTCGACATTTTAGAACAATACAACATTATATCACCAGTAAATAAAGAAGAACAACCAAAAGGTAACACATTTATCAACCCTGTTATCATTCTAGCCAAAGGAGAATCATTAAAAATCGTTCTCGACGCTAGATACCTCAACTCACTCATAGATGAATCAAAGTGTAATTGGCCTATTGAACCAATACAAGTTATTTTAACAAAAATAAACGGAAAATACTTTACAACCGCAGATATGAATAGTGCATACAATCAAATGCCATTAGATGAACAATCGCGACATTTAACACAATTTGTTATTGGAAACCAACAGTATGAATTCAACCGCTTATTCTATGGAATATCCATAGGACCAGCAGCATTTTCAGCTTTTATGAGCAAAATTTTTCGACCACTAATACTCAAGAAAAACGCAATCACCTATTTAGACGATGTTTTTATGCAATCACAGACTAAAGAAGAAATGTTCAATGTTTTAGAACAATATCACCAAATACTTCAGAACGAAAATCTGAAGGCCGCCCCTGATAAATCACACTTCTTTTTAACACGAGTAAAATTCTTAGGACATAACATAGAAAGAAAAACAATCACTCCATTAAAATCACGCATTGACGCTATTCAGAAACTCCAACCACCGACAAATAAAAAAAAATCCAAGAATTCCTTGGAATGCTAAACTTTTTAAGCAATTATGTTTATAAAATGCAATTATATCTAAGACCATTCTATAATATACTTAGACAACAAAACAATTTTGAATGGAATACAGAACATCAAGCACGATTTGAAGAAATTAAAAAACTTCTAACTGAACAAATTTCGAATACAATTCCAGATCCAAATCAACCATTCTACGCAATGTGCGATGCTTCGAACTTTGGCATCGGCGCAGCGTTATTACAATCACATAATGGTACAAACAAAATGAACCTTATATCAGCAAATTCTCGTTTATTCACTCAAGCAGAGCTAAGACTCTCAACCCTAATGAGAGAATGTACAGCCATAATCTATACACTTACAGAATATGAATTTCTGATACTTGGATCAAAACATCCAACAGTTCTATTCACAGATCACAAACCAATAATTTTTCTCTTCACACAAAAATCCAACCCAAATCACCGAGTTTACAGATTTCAATTAATTCTAATGAAATTTCCAAACTTACATATAGTTTGGACAGCAGGAAAAAATCTTGCATTACCAGACACATTAAGTCGAAATACACCACCTGAATTACTAACACGTAAAACTACAGTAGAAATACCCAAAAATACAAAATTCTACCTTGCAAAAAACGAAACATCACCCCGACTAGAATGCAAATAATATGCAGTAAAAACTGACGTTGAACAATCACAGATAAACAATCTACAACACTTTCCACTTTATTTAGATTGTCAAAATAACCACTACAAAGTTGATCTACTTGGAACATCAACTTTTAAACCAATTCCATACTCACAATGGATAAAAAATAACACCCAACAAAAAAGAGTAAAACAACACTCGCATAAAAAAAACCTTTTTCCATTAATTGAAAAAGAAAACCTAACTGATAAAATAAATTTATCAGGACCACAAACAAACGATTCAAAATACACAATAAATCAAGTATTTGACCTCCATGACCCACTTGATACAATTCCTTTATCTAAATTAGAAATTGCAAACATTTTTCTCCCCCCAACAGATAAAATTACAATTAATACTTTGAAACAATATCAAAATCTTGACCCAGTAATTAGACAACTAAAATCATGGCACAAATATAAAACTAAACCCGTAAAAGCAGATACCACAATTTTAGGAAATAAAACACTCCTCCGATATTTTCGAAAATTTAATAATACAACAATTAACGAAAACACAGACCTTCTAGAATACAAATTAAATGAATCTACGACTCAATAGATCAAAGCCAATATTCCGAACGATAAGAGAACTACCCGGAATTGCAAGAAGACCTCGAACCAGAGACGACATACGACAAAGGTAAACTTACCATATAGTTATATGATAGTTCGGCAAAAGCCAACACAAACTTTTGTATTTAGAATACTACTAGCAATGAATTTAGATTTTCATTTGCAAACATAAAATCTTGAAGCCAATCTTCAAAATCATTTCAGGCGCTAAACAAAATTATTAATATACAATAACGATTGATAAAGAGATCTCAGCTTGTTTTCCTAAATTCTGCAGTAATATACAAAACATGTTTGAAAAATATTTATTGAAAAATCAAAATAAAAATTAGTAGCATGACAATAAATGGTTAGTAATCATAAATCATCCTGTTGTTCCAGCTTCATCACCTAAACATAACAGCATTCATAAGCTCACTAATATCATAAAAACACTAAATCTTTTCTCTACACAAATTTAAATCATTTTAAACTTAAATTCACTTAAATTTAAAATCAGATCATCAAGGCTCATCCTTGGATCTTAAATCATTTTCTATTTAATTAAATTTAAAACTTGATCATCAAGGCCTATCCTTGGATCAAAAAGAACAATTTTGTTCTCCCCCACCCACTTAGCTAGTGTCTAACGACCTCAAACGTCGATTCACTATCCAACCCTTTCTAAAAACCCAGGACTAACAGAAATTTTTGAATAAAACTAATCATTCAAATTAGGATCAACAGTGAAGAACTTCGGTTATTCATCCTTCACTTGATCCCCCCTCTTACCAGACCCAGGATAAATCTTAGACTTAGTAAGTTTAAAATAGTATCTAATGAACTAATTGCGTTCTAATTATACCTGAACCTTGTGGATCGATTTACTATTCTCCAACCCTGACCACAATCACTACCCTTAAGTAAGATTAAGTAAGTTAACACCTTAGCTTATACTAGCCACGAGAAAGTATAAAATCATTCTTCGGAATCGATATACTTTTCTCCCCAACCCTGAACAAATAGACCCAGGTTAGGCTAACCAAAAAATCGTAAGGACTAACAGTCTAAGAAAATAGAAAAAATTTAACAACCTTTTGCATCCGTCATCCTAAACCTTATGTCATTTAAAAACCTAGGAAATAAACAAACAATCGTTTTACACAATTGTGAAATAGATAACAAAAAATACGATCTTGTAATCACACCTCATACACAAACAGTTGGATACATTAGAACAAAACGACAAACACTAAAAAGAAAAATAATAACCAAACAAAGACAAATAACACGAAAAAGATTTTCAAAAAACCGAAACGCATTTTCAGAATCAGAAACCAGCAGTTTAGACGAACTTTATAAATTAAAAGAATCTATAGATAAAAATTGCCCCATTCACGATCAATTATATTTTTCCGACTCAGAAACAACTTCAAATTCATCAAAAAGAGGAAAAAGAAGAATAAAAAAACAATATAAACACAAACCAGTACACTTATACAATTGGAATCAACCAATTAGACACATCGATAGTTACATATTAACAGTCATCAAACGAAAAAATGAGCTCAACACACACCCCAGGTGAAGAAAGTACAGATGATGATGATATCTTCCCCTTTATCGTAGATGCAACCACTGATAGAGGACAGCATATATTTTGCAAAAATTTACTCTTAAATTTGTTTGAACCCGGAATCAGTCCATGTAAAACAGAGTTCCCAGATGTAAAAATCAAAAGACAAATTATCGATCACTATTTGAAAGATATATGCAACTTAACACAACAATACGGAATCTACTCCATAGAATTCAGCTCACCAAACCAGAATCACAGCAAATATGTAATTCAAACAGACGACCTTGATTTAGAATTCTCAAAAGTATTCTCAGAATATATAAAAAGCATACAATATCATAACTCACAAAGAGCAAACTCCATATTCACCAATGAAGTTTTTGCAATAATATATAGTTATATCTCGATATTAGAAAACGAAATCCCAATCTCAAATGTCTCACCGACAGAAACATCTAAACATATAAGAGTACGACATGAAATCACACTACTCTCTAGTTTTCTAAATATAATTAAAGAAAATTTCACTAAAGATGATGTTTCACAACATACAAAACATGACTTACAAAAAATCTTGGCATGGTTTATAATAGATTATTTCACACATAATCTAGATTTAATTTCACAAGCAAGAAAAAATTTTAGACCTCAAAACTCAAACGATGATACTGCCATCACAGAACAGTCAGACTATGTTTGGGACCCCGAATGGTCTCATCCCGCATTCATAAACTTCCCACAATCAATCTCAAGTCAAGCAATAAGTACGATATCTTATGTAAGAGATTATGTAAGAGTAATACCATTAACCATTGATGCAACACCATTAAACTATAATACATTTTTACCTGATATGCAAAATAATAGTTTAAACTCCACAGTCATACACAATGAAAACCTCAATGGAACTAGAAATCTCACCCAACAAGATATCCAGACACCATCACACTTCATAAATGAAGAAATCGTACACAAAACAACTACACAACAAAGTATTTCACCGATACGTCCAAATTTAACAACACCAAGAAATAGAAACCCTTCACAAACACAGGTAACCTTACAATCAACCGTTAAACCTTCGGTTGCCCCAAAATATTCACACATGGATTATCAAACATACAGACCCATGACAATACCGTCAAAAACACGTAAAACGTTCACTAGAAACAATTTTGCAGAACATAATTATAATTACACACATCCATCAAAAACAAATTATCCCCCACGAAAAAATTTTAATAATTACACAAGATCTCGAAATTGGGATAACCCAATGGCACAAACTAATTCAGTAAATTTTCAAACAAATTTACATCCTTCACAGGATCGTAGTGGAAACTATCCAATTTTTCAACAAAATAAAAATAAAAAACAAACATCTTATCAAATGGATTACTTATCCTCAGATGATGATTTTTTACAACCAGATATATTTGCACCATATAATCAAGAATATCGTGGACAAGGAGTACAGAAACCACATACAAATCATAGAACTTTTTCTCCACAACCGATAGATACACAAAATCAACAACCAATTCAGCAACAAAACCCAATTAATACACAATATTTTCAACCAATTCAGCAACAAAACCCAATGATCACACACTCGTATCAACCGACGCAAATGCAAAATGAAATACCACTCCCATATTATCTTCAACAACACGAAATAACAAGAAATCAACTTTCAAATTTTTCTCAAATGCCAAATGCAGCAGAATCATTACAAATGACAATGAATCCATACCTTATGGGTGGATCATCAATAACATCAAATAAACCTTTAATGGTATTCACAGGAACAGACCCTGAATATTCTGTAGAAGACTATTTAAATGCAGTAACAGCAAATTTGATTTTAAATATAGGACCTGAACCAATTAATACGCGACTACATCAAAAATGGATACATCGACGCACAGCGTTGATACAAACAACTTTAGACGGCGCAGCCCAAAAATGGTTTTCAGTATTGCCTCTAGAAATAAAATCAAATTGGAAAAGGTTTACACAAGAATTTTCAAAAATGTTTGACTCCGAAAGAAACAAACAACAACAAAGAGTTTTATGTAATGAAATTCGCAGATTACCAAATGAAATCATCAAGCAATTAGCAGTACGCATCGAAACACTAGTTCGAAAAGCATATTCATTAAATACACATGACTATAAAAACACAAAGATGACAGAAATCCTAATGATGACCTTAACACCGCAATTAAGAAAAATAGCAATAAAAAAGAGAGCATCCCATCCTTCTTCAATTCCAGAACCCGATTTAGATTTTCGAAAACTAGTAGACAAACTAGAACAAGCAGAAATCACAATGAAACTCGAAGAAACAGAAAATCTGAAATTACAATATGTTAACCGAATCGAAACAAATACCACAAGTATCAACAATATACAGGAATCAGATACAGACCTCGTTGAAAAAATCACTGAAATACTCAATATTTACGAAAAACACCCAAACTTTAAAGGCAAACCATCTTTCAAAAAATGGTGTAATTATTGACGACGATACGGACATAGTATTTCTGAATGTAGACAAAAACAGCAAGACAATCAAAATAAACCTCAAAAATATAAAGAACCAAATAAATCATTCTATCAATACATGAAGAAAGATCAAAATCTACCAAACAAAAATGTATACAGCAACAACAGTTCAGGAAAACCACTACCGAGCAATACCAACTACACGAGAAATCAATCACCACATAACTCAACTTATAGAGGAAGATCGCCAGAACGAAGAAATACACAAAATTCGTCACAAAATCACTACAATAGACCAAATAGTAGAAATAACTACTCCAGATCAAATTCAAATACAACACGATTTGTTTCTAGATCTAATTCCCAATCAAGAAATAATTACTATCCAAACAATCAATCACGAAATTCATCATACAATAGAAATAGAAACTACTCCAATAATCGGAATAGAAGTTATTCAAACAACCGAAACCAGAATTACCCGAACAATCGATCAAAGAATAACTCATATAATAGATCAAACTACAACAGACCAAACAATAATTATCAAAACAGATCACGAAATAATTCACAAAATCGACATTCAAGTTATAATAATCGTTATAGAAATTATTCCCAATCACCACACAGGAATAATAACCATTATGATAATTCTAACAATCGCCACAGAAGTAGTACACCTAAACATCAAAGAAATATAAATCAAGTACAATCAAATCCAGAAACAACATCAGACCCTCCAGGTATTGATGACACAGGAAATAACGAACTACAACTGAATCAAATAAACTGTGAATCATCAGAATCAGAAAGTGATACAGAAAACACTATCTCCATAAATATGATAGCAGTTGAAAATGATTACGAACCTATTATATATGAACAACCTTTTTCATCACATATATATGAAAATCAATTAGAACTCCTTCACAATTATTATATTGAACCCATCCATTCTACACAAACAACACAAGAAACAAACGAAATTAACACTACAAATAAATCCAATGAAAATGACAAAACAAAATGCTTAAATACAAATCACATCTATCAAAACATACAAAAAGAACAACCCAAAGAAAAAATTTGGACAATACCATTTCTTTTAGAAAGTCCAAGAAGCAAAGAATTTCAACCACCAGATCTTGAAATTGATTTTTTAATTGATTCAGGAGCAGAATCAAATACAATAAACATTCCCACATGGAATGAGTAAAAAACCTTACACCCAAAACTAACACCTCTTGAAACCTCCAGTAAACTAGCAACAGCACAAGGATCAACATTGGTAAACTATGGAAAAATGCAATTATTTCTTCTCCCCACAAGAACAATGGAGCAGAATAAAATTTTAAGTAAACCTTTTAAACAAATATTTCATATCACTGATATTAAACACAATATCATAGGAATACCATTTATCTCTAAATATATACCAACAATCAACATATTAAACAGTAAAATACTAATCAAAGATAAATACACAAAAACAAAAGACACATCCCTAACATTTTTCCAAAGATTAAACAAACAACCACCATTCTTTTCAAAATTTTATCCAATATATAACCAACAAAGAAAACACCTGAAACCACTATCAGGAAACATATATAATTTTTCAATAAAACAAGTTCACCAATATGATAAAAAACAAAACAAACAACAACTCTATATGTCAGATTTTGAATTCAAACCTATCCATAAATTTTTCAAAATCACAATCTCATCCATAAAATATTCGAAAAACTCGAATTCAGATATTATATCTCTACATGTATACAACAATACACCCTATCAAGTAACATTACCTTTAGGACTTTTAGGCTATTGCGAAATCAACGCTACGATATCACCAATACACGAAAAAGAATATCGCGTAAATAATATACTCCAATTATTAGATATTTGTCAATCCACAATTCTTAATGAAGAATTATCCATAAATAATATAATAAGTAACGAAAAAAGAAATACGGATTATTTCACAAAAACCCCATATTTCAAACCTACATTCAACATAAGTAACTACGCAGAGAATCAACAGAAATTTTTAACAATGTTTAACTTCCAACATTCACAAATAACACAAGACGAATTTGATAAATTAGCCAAACAGCTAATCAAATATTCATCAGTCTATGCAACATCCAAATTTGATGTTGGCAAAATCAGCTCATCACTACATCTCCCATTAAAACCAGACGCAGTTTTCAAAAACAAAGAGCAAGTAAAGTACCAATTCACTTACACGGTAAAGTGAACAGATTACTCGACATTTTAGAACAATACAACATTATATCACCAGTAAATAAAGAAGAACAACCAAAATGTAACACATTTATCAACCCTGTTATCATTCTAGCCAAAGGAGAATCATTAAAAATCGTTCTCGACGCTAGATACCTCAACTCACTCATAGATGAATCAAAGTGTAATTGGCCTATTGAACCAATACAAGTTATTTTAACAAAAATAAACGGAAAATACTTTACAACCGCAGATATGAATAGTGCATACAATCAAATGCCATTAGATGAACAATCGCGACATTTAACACAATTTGTTATTGGAAACCAACAGTATGAATTCAACCGCTTATTCTATGGAATATCCATAGGACCAGCAGCATTTTCAGCTTTTATGAGCAAAATTTTTCGACCACTAATACTCAAGAAAAACGCAATCACCTATTTAGACGATGTTTTTATGCAATCACAGACTAAAGAAGAAATGTTCAATGTTTTAGAACAATATCACCAAATACTTCAGAACGAAAATCTGAAGGCCGCCCCTGATAAATCACACTTCTTTTTAACACGAGTAAAATTCTTAGGACATAACATAGAAAGAAAAACAATCACTCCATTAAAATCACGCATTGACGCTATTCAGAAACTCCAACCACCGACAAATAAAAAAAAAATCCAAGAATTCCTTGGTATGCTAAACTTTTTAAGCAATTATGTTTATAAAATGCAATTATATCTAAGACCATTCTATAATATACTTAGACAACAAAATAATTTTGAATGGAATACAGAACATCAAGCACGATTTGAAGAAATTAAAAAACTTCTAACTGAACAAATTTCGAATACAATTCCAGATCCAAATCAACCATTCTACGCAATGTGCGATGCTTCGAACTTTGGCATCGGCGCAGCGTTATTACAATCACATAATGGTACAAACAAAATGAACCTTATATCAGCAAATTCTCGTTTATTCACTCAAGCAGAGCTAAGACTCTCAACCCTAATGAGAGAATGTACAGCCATAATCTATACACTTACAGAATATGAATTTCTGATACTTGGATCAAAACATCCAACAGTTCTATTCACAGATCACAAACCAATAATTTTTCTCTTCACACAAAAATCCAACCCAAATCACCGAGTTTACAGATTTCAATTAATTCTAATGAAATTTCCAAACTTACATATAGTTTGGACAGCAGGAAAAAATCTTGCATTACCAGACACATTAAGTCGAAATACACCACCTGAATTACTAACACGTAAAACTACAGTAGAAATACCCAAAAATACAAAATTCTACCTTGCAAAAAACGAAACATCACCCCGACTAGAATATGCAGTAAAAACTGACGTTGAACAATCACAGATAAACAATCTACAACACTTTCCACTTTATTTAGATTGTCAAAATAACCACTACAAAGTTGATCTACTTGGAACATCAACTTTTAAACCAATTCCATACTCACAATGGATAAAAAATAACACCCAACAAAAAAGAGTAAAACAACACTCGCATAAAAAAGACCTTTTTCCATTAATTGAAAAAGAAAACCTAACTGATAAAATAAATTTATCAGGACCACAAACAAACGATTCAAAATACACAATAAATCAAGTATTTGACCTCCATGACCCACTTGATACAATTCCTTTATCTAAATTAGAAATTGCAAACATTTTTCTCCCCCCAACAGGTAAAATTACAATTAATACTTTGAAACAATATCAAAATCTTGACCCAGTAATTAGACAACTAAAATCATGGCACAAATATAAAACTAAACCCGTAAAAGCAGATACCACATTTTTAGGAAATAAAACACTCCTCCGATATTTTCGAAAATTTAATAATACAACAATTAACGAAAACACAGACCTTCTAGAAAACAAATTAAATGAATCTACAGTTCCCTGTCTCCCTTTAAGTATGATTTTCATAGCTTTTAATATTTCACATACACAAAATATTAAAGGACACTCTGGATCAGAGAAAACATATTCAAATTTTATACAAAACTTTTATTTCCCAAATGCACCAATTTGGATAAAAGTACTATGCAATGACTGTATAGTATGCCAACTAAATAAAACCTTACCCAAATCAAAAACAAATAGCACAAAAACAAGATTTTAAAGGACAAAGTTTGTACTTTAACCACCGTATCTCCTTTGATACAAAAGGACCAATTTCACCCTCATCCGAAGGAAACTCCTACATTATGGTAACTGTTGACGCATTTACACATTATGTAGCACTTAACCCAGTACCACATTGTAACGCTTATTACGCTTACACAACACTCTATGATCACTGGATAGCTAAATTCGGACTACCAGAAATTTTAGTTACAGATAACGGTACAGAATTCATAAATAATGAAATTATCACACTATGTCATCTATACAACATCAAACACAAACCACGTACATCTCACGCACCTTGGACAAACGGCTTAGTCGAAGGTATGAACCGTTCACTACAAGAATATCTTAGATGTATCATCAATGGAAATGATACAAGATATACTGAATGGTCAGCAGATGTAAAATTATTTCCCCTAGTATATAATTCACAAATCACGACAACTCTAGGAATGTCACCATATGAAATGGTTTTTAACCAAAAGCCACGCAAACCAATAATGTTTACAGCAAACTCTCATAAAAACGCACAAGGTTATTGTCAACCAAATAAAGACTCAATTTGTTATAACCTACCTTTACATACACACGATGAAGATCATTTTCATCACCCACAAATTCTTAAATTAGCCTCCGGTACACACACCGAATGGATTTTAAACAGAGATAAAAAACACACTGAAATTTACCAAAAAGTAACAAAAAAGTTGTTACAGAGGCAAAACATTAATGAACAAATAAATTCACGCTTTACACCAGCCTCCGATTTAAAAATTGGAACATTTGTTTTAACACCCAATTTTCATACTCAAAAAGGAATTTCTAAAAAATTACAACCCCTTCGTAAAGGACCATACCAAATAATTGCAAAACCCACTGATGTCACATATAAAATCACCGACTCAGACAAAAAAGAAATCGTTCAACACCGAAATAACCTATTACCTTATTATCCAAAAGAATACGCACTCCGCGAACTAACTCAATTATATTTTTTTACAGGTTTAAAAGTTATTCAAAATAACCCACATACGGAAAATACAACAAAGGAACAAAAAGATTTTCACCTCAAAAACCAAATAACAAAATCAACCACCACAAAAAACAATACAAAAAATCTAGATCAAAATACATCTCAAAAAGAAAGAAAAAATAGAAAAATGACAGAACAAATAATACCCCAAGAACAAATCGACAAATCAGAACATAGAGAGTCTTCACGACTTAGAAATCAACCACGTAAAAATTATAAATTATTCATCCCACAATCTGAAATATTAAAGAAAGTCGAATTTCAAAAACAACTTTAATTTTGTATTTCACAATCTTAGACCTTTGAAACATTTTGAATTTTCATTTTTCAAAATAACATGCTGACAAACACGCAGCGATTCTAGTTCATAATTAGCCTATAGGATTCATCCAATCCGTCACCTTCTCTAACTCTAACACAAACCAACTAGACGAACGATATTAAACTCCAGGTATATCTATAACTATAACTTTACGACCTCCAGGTCAAAAATAAGCAAACCACTCCAACTTGACAATTAAAATAAATATCACCATAATATCATAACCCTCCCTTATCTAATAAACCAAAGATCAACAATATTTCCCCAACTCAGCCCTCAAATACCCCCCAAACAAATATGTTAAATTAGCCTAAAGTAAAAGAACGACCATTTTAATTAACCTAAGGTATAAAAATCTCAAAAATACCCCAGATCATTTGACAAATGAAAATAAAGACAAAGAGGACCTCCCGATCACCATAAAAACTGCCCCCAACAATTTTTCACAAAACTCAACCCACTTGTCAAAAAACCAATAAATAATCCGACCACACTTGAAAATTGCCCCAAACAACAAAAAATATTCGATCAAGAAGTCATTTCGTAAATGCTCTTCTCTCAATCAGTCACTATAATTATCACAAACCTCAAACAATTTTTTACGATACTTAAAACTTTTATAATATTTCTTTTTGATATCTTTGAATCTTTTGTAATAATCTTAATCATTTTTTGCAATATTTTTTTAATTTTCTATTCCCTATTTGAACTATTTCTCCAACTTTCAAAAGCTATTGACTATATCCACAGGTACGATTCACAAAACTTATCTAAATGATCCGAACCATTTTTAGTAGAACCGATATTTTTTTACTATTTGTAATTTTTATAACATTTCTATCATCCCTCATCTTGACAATATGCAGATGTATAAAAAAAGCAATCATCACATTCGCCCTAGCAACAATTCTCCTAATTTTTTTTTTTAGAAGAATACTATAATAAACATAAACTTTTTCACTAAAAGAATAGACCAAAAAAGCTATCAAAAATTGCTACCCAACAATCACATAGTCAGTCTTCACCGACATCATCCCAAGATAACCCAACAACACCTTCAACTACCCAAAACCCCCAAACATCTACACGAATTTCTTTTCAAGATAACCCATATACCTGAACGCTCGCTTATCAGAACCACTAGAACCAGTTCAACGACAAGCACCTCTAAGCGAACCAACATATAACTTATACCCAACACTACCACAAGAATTAAGTAGAATAAGAAATCCTAGTCAAAACCAAAATACAGTCGAAATAAATAGACAAATTATACATCCTCGACGAAACAGAAATTTTCAAACTCCCCGAGTTCATTTTGATATACCTCAATCCCCGTCACAAAATACACCTGAAAACCCCATTGGTATATTACCAGAAACCCCTACGCTTCTTTCACAACGTAGCACCTCAAGCCTACCCTCAGATTACTTAGGTTCAACACCAACATCTGAACAAATACGTGAAAATCCCTTCAATCCACCAAACCAAGCATCACGACTACCATATTGGACAACACATTCATTCACACAAGGTGAACTAAATTTAGTCAATGATCCAATAGATATTTCTACGGATACAACAACATCCTCATCACTACCAGAAACATTATCACTACCATCAACACCATCAATAAGCCAGATTTCACCACCACCTTTTAACTTAAATTTCCCAAATAACCTCGACGCTAGATATCGAGAACAATCATCAACAAATATTCCTTTAAGACTAGACTGGAATACATTCACAGCACCTCCACCATTATTTGGACAACACCTAGAAAGTAACCGACTCCACAATTGGGCACTAAACAGACTACAGTATAGACAAGACATTCACGAAGACATTCGTGCTCATAACATCCAAATACTCCAACAAAATAGTCTACAATTAAAATTTGAAATCACGGTTAAATTAAACAACATTACTCAACATCCCTATCCATTAAATCCACCAAATATAACAGCTCAATCCCTACCACCACCATTTATAACAACTGAAGTAATATACAAATACGACAGATATACCAAAAAGACAATTGGTTACATCACATTTTATAACCCATACTCAGGATTGTCATACACATGTATATTCTAAAAATTTTAATTTTTCTCCAACTCCTTTTTCTAATAACCTCAAATGAAAACATAAACCTTTCCCCCCGCACAGGACCCCAAGATTCATTAGTAACACATTACGATTGTGAAGAAAACGAACAAAAAACACTAAACAAATATGCAATAAATCAAGTATCACAATGCGAAACAGAACCACAAGCCATAGAAACTACAAATGTAATCGCAACACTTTACTCAAAAGCCCGAGCAACAACAGTTATAGGATATAAATTCACAGCAACATTTTCTGAAAAGAAAGTACATTGTTCACAAGTTTCAAATGGAAATAAAAACCGACTTGACCATGAATCATTCTACCAGAGTAATATAGAACGACTTTTACATCTCAATCCCGAAGATTGTAAAAACGAGTTACTCAGACTAAATATCACAAGAAATAAAAACACAGATAGAAAACTAGTTTTTTTCCAAGTTTTTGCAGATTCTGTACATCAAGCAGAACTTGAAAGATATCAAGGACATGTAAAATTAGATGAAAAATACCCATACAACGGCGCACACGGAAGATTAACTTATGATATACACGATAAACACTGGATACCACACATTGGTATAAATGACCCATCAAACTGCAAAGCAGACACAAAAAATAAAGGATATCAAGAAATCATGTTTTTTGATTGGAAAATACAACTCGAAAAAATACAACTCACACGCGATTTATCAGACAACACAATGATCTATCAAGGAATTCGATTACCTTGTAAAAACGATCAAGGCTATTGTGACCCTGCAACACGAACACAAGCAACATTTGTTTGGTTCCCCGAAGACACATGTACAACATTTCAAGTAGCAAAAATACACGCTCGTATGATAAAATTTCACGAAAAATATTTTATACAATCAATTCCATATGAACAAGTCCATCCATCACGAAAACTAAGTTCTAATTTTAGAAACATAGACAATATAGAAAATGAATTGACACGTTTTCAAATATATCAAGAAACGGAACTTGCATGTAAATACAGAAATCCACTTCACAAAACACAATACTCCGAGATATTAGTTGAATACGAAAAAGGATTCGACATGACCACTGGAAAAGTAAAAATCGACCCATATGCAACAGGTCATCCTCTAAACGAAGGAACATCATACATACCAGTTCATTTTCAAAAAAATACAGGTCAACCTGGTGGACATTTAAAGCCCCAAGACGATCAAAGTACACGTTTACAAGAACTATCACTAATGAATAGTACATATTTCGGTAATATCCACTATGATATTCACTTAGATATGAAACTAGACTACACGATTAGCCGAATTTTTCAAGAAATGTCACTCTCCGAATTAGAAACACTACACCAACTATGCGAATTAGAAAGAACACAAATATTACAATCACTTGCACTAGCAGTATTAAAATACCCTACGCAGGATATTTACTATCAGGAATTAGATCAAATTTTTTAGACTACGAAGGAAACATTTTATGGTTTTATACTTGTACCAAAAAAGTATCACCACTATACGTTTTTGAAGACAAACGATGCTATAAAAGAATCCCTATCTTTTATAAGAATAAAGTACATTTCGTTGACACACTTTCAAGAAGAACCTATTTCTGGGATACCGCAGTCCCATGTGGATCAGAAAATAGCCACAATGTAGTACAACTAAACCCTGATGAAGATAAATATTACCTTCTCACCCCATATCCCACATTAATGCAATCACTCAAAAAATTTTCACCAGAAAGCATTCGCGCTATCGCTCGAAACCCAAATATAGACTTACAATCAATAGGAATATACTCAAAATCAGATATTCAACATCACATTAGAACACAACAATTCCAAGAATTATTAACACAAATGGACACAATACAAAGACAATCAATTGACCAAAACTTACGCAAACTTGCCGAAACCGCAGGATTTGCAGACATCTATACGCAAGACTATAGCGGATATTTTAAAGACATTAAAGATTATATATATCTAAACGGTGAAAAATACCGCCCCCAAGATATATCACCTATCAATATTTTTAGCTTTGTTACACTCAAGAATGAAATTCTTGATTTTCTAGGATGGCCCTACTACATCTTAGAAAAATTGACTATTTTATACGCAATGTTAAACTTTATTGGATTTCTTTTTTCACTCTTAAAAGGAATCTATAACACATGCGCTATACACACACAAGTCAATAGACAAGCAAGTGTAGCACGCATACTATTTGCAGGATTTTTTGGAATTTTTTCTATATCAATAAACAAAATTCTTTTAGATGCACAAATAAAAGAATACAACTCAAAAATAGCAACAAGACAGAACACATACGACGAAGAACATAACAATGTAGACACAACGCCAACAGCACCACAGTTACCACCCCTACCACATAACCATCCATTATCCCTAGTCCCACGTAATTTTCGAAACTTAGCAATAACACATAATCCAAATTTTAGACAAACCATATCACAAAGTCCCATCCAACATATAATGACACACCACTCACAAGATGAAAATACATATGAACAAATTATAGAACAACCCCATACCACCACTTTTCAGTCTCAAAATAATAATTTATTTAGCCCACGATGAGCCGACAACTTGGATCCCTACACCGTTCAAATTCCCATCCAACCAACCTCACTACTCCAATTACAATAATACCACTTTTTGCTTTCCCACCACCCGATTTCCCAACCAGTAATGTAACATCAGGCATGAATTCCGATACTAATTCACACATCTCAGTTTTATACTCCACCTCACAACTCGATAACCCGAATATTGAAACCCCCGATGAATTTGCCGACTCTGAACCATCTCCATCCAATAATTTTCACACCAAACCCTCAATTTTTTCCCAACCCCCTTTTCAACCAATGCTACCAAATAACCCTGTCCCCACCAATTCTACACCCTCTTATGCTTCCCAAGTCACTCCAACCTATTCTTCATATCATTCAGACCGATCATCCAATTCTCCAGATACCCCCCAAATCTCCCCAGAACTAGATAATTTTATTACATTACAACAACAACCCTACCACCTTGACACCCCCACCATAAACCAAATTTCATCCACAATAAATTCATCCAACCCTCCTACCCCTACACCCTCTTCAATTTATACCGAATCATTAGCACCATCATCCACATCTACTGAATCTTCACTCAGCACTAATAGAGCTTACCGCACTTTTAAAAGAAAGTTCCCCAACCATCCTTTCCCAGCAAAACCAGGAACAGCCCGTGAATATATAAATCACCCAAATCACACTAATACAAAAGAATTTTTAGCTATCACCTTACCCTCATTTCCACAATACACCTTAAACACCCCTCACGACACTAACGAAACACGTAACTTTGTAGACGAACACGTTTTAATGCCTACCCTTCCTTGGACCTCATATTATCATTTTACTAATCCCCTTTGCTTACCTTTATTTAACACTCACATCGATATAGAACGAAATAATGACATGCTATATCGACTCACTACACCACTAACACCTAGACAATTTACTTACATCGGATATAAGAAATCACTAAAAACATACACTGCACCCCGAGCTAACGAATATACGCTAGAATATTACGATCATAACATCATCAGAACTAACCAAGATCAATTCTTAGACGATGACCGCTTCGCTAACCCACAAATCACAGAAAAATTTTTCATTAAAACACCATATGTATTTACACTCAATATCTTTGATCGCAAATTTGACCACATCATCTCAGAAGCACTAATAGACACGCAAGCCTACGAAATTTTTAAAGAACGCTTCCAAATATTTTCACTAACCTTTCATTTCCTTGCACCACATGAAAGAGATCTGCACTGCTCACACGATATTATGTTGCGCACTAAACAAACTCACACATATACATATTATCGTTTTATCCAAAATCACTTCGAACTACACACTCCCTCCAGACAACCACTCCACCGTTTCCAATTCATCAATTCCAAATACACCTCACCATTCTTTCTTAACTTCACATATTGCATTAAAGATACTAACCTTCATGGTATTCTTCGAAATTATGATCCCATAACCCAAATGTATATTTTTTGTCCCATCACCAAGACCTTCAACGCAGAAGAATCCCGACCGTTCCTTCTCCCACACGAATTTGTTCAACCTATAGAAATCCCCATTTTAGAATTCATCCACAACACTAAATTCAATCACAAATTATATAATCTAATCCAAAACACACCTTATGAGTTTGCAGTTGGCACTGAAGAACTAACCACCATTAAAGCACTTCAATGCTTTCGCCACTGCTTCAAACTAAAAATATCATCCGCATCTTAGCTAAATTACTAACAACTTCAGATCTCATCCACGACATCTTCCCCCACGGTTTCTTCCCCGACGACTAACAGGTAAATATGAATTATACATATTATTAACTAATTAAATTAAAATTAGAAACTAACCATTCTTTATTCATGTCTTCTTTAGAATTTTAGCCTTCATCCAACGATCATCTGAAAAATTCACAAAAGAAAATAAAAATTGAAAACTTCTTCATACTGTTAAAAACTCTATTAATTTTTTGCACCAAACAATTAAATAAAAATAATACCAATGCAGTAATTTAATTTATAAATTTTTTCCCAAATGCAGTAAATCTAATAATGATGAAAATTTGTAACTTAATTTTCCCCAACAACTAGCAGTAAATTTGCATTTCTATGTAATAAATTGATAAAACGAAAATGCAGTACTAACCTTTTGATATTTCCATTCATTCGCACAAAGATTCTATCCACACTCGCACAGCTCGCCCACGAAGAATTGTTTAAAATAATGAATTTCAGTTTCAAGCTTTCACAAACAACAGCTCTAACACAAGATAACACGTTTCAAACTTTCCTTTAACCCGGTTGGAAAGGAATTATATACTAAACAACACTAACCAACGCAGCTTACTAAACACCACAAATCATAGAATAACAGCATGACTAAGAAAAGGAAACCAACGGTACCCAAACCGGATTAACCCAGTTTAAAACTGGATAATTTATTCTTTTGAAGACTATTATAAAGTCTAAGAAAGAAATAATAAAACACAAAAAAAGTCGAAAGACAAACCCATACCAAAAACAATTTGATTTTTGAAAAAAGGACACAACCAACAAAACATAAGAAAAACCACAACAAACCCAACATAAAACGTTGTCACATAACAGGACCCCTCACAAAAACCGCATGCAATCATACTCCCACTCCTGGCCTAACCCACCAGAAGAGGACGTCCTGAGCATGCTCTATAGCCGGCCTAACCCACCGCGCTACATCCACGCTTTGTGACACACACTCCTATTTTTAATAAGAGCTACTCAAGGGTGAGTAACTCTTCAAAATAACTGAACTAAAACAAAAAGCTTTTGTGAAAACAACTAACCAAAATCATAACTAAAACATTAAACTAATAAAAATTTTATAAAATGTAAATTATATCTTGCAGTATATAGATCAGCATACAACACCAAAGACGAACATCCAAAGACAAGATGACCCCACTACACTCGAAAAAGATTGGCCAACCACAATCAATATGCCGCCCACAATCACAACTCAAAGGATTTAGAGTACGACTTGACTTCGCAGAAAAGGACTTCATTGAACTAGACCAATGACCACCTCGATGTTCAAGTATACGTACAGATCCGAGTAACCAGGCATCCCCTCCACACACAATCTCCACGCCATTCCCAGACAAGGTCAAACACAAAAGAAGTTCTCTACATGAAACGGAAAAACCTGTCATAGCCAACCATTCTGAAATCAGATTTGAGTTTGTTGCGAAAACCCAGTCGTTGTCTTGAGAAGACACAACGATTGAATCTGGGACTTCTCTAATAAGAAAACCCAGAAGAAATAAGATGTTCGCCAAATACCAACGTCCATCATCCATCCTTTGAATTGCAGAAAGACTATTCTAAAAAACTCTGTAAAACCCGGATGGGTGGAACCTGATCTAAACTACATTTTATGATTGGATAAATTAGATATTTTACCACTGTAAAGTATTTAATATTAACCAATCATGATCCATCTAACTAACAACCCACTTATTTGTAAGTTCTGAAATTACTTGTAATTTCAGCACCAGAGAGATTTGAATTTAACTTAGAAATTAGTTGACTCTCCAAGAAGACTTCAGCAGCCGCAATAAACCAGTATACCCTAGATCTATTGAGCCTAGCAGAGACTAGTTAAACAACCTGAGACTAGATAGTATAAGAGTAAGATTAGGATCGGTATTAGACTAAGAAGTTGCACGAATCTATCCGGCCGAAAATAAGATAGCGTGACGAGCAGACGGTGTACCCTATCCGAAATTACTCTATAAGTTATACACTTCGGTCCTAACACAGCTGGTTGTGGAATCTACAAATTACATCCGTACTGATTGCCTCGTACTGACTGCAGTTATTTTTTTTTACAAGTTATACAATTGTTCTTTTCTCTCGGCCTCAAGAAAATGTATCCGGAAATTCCTAACGCTTCTTAAAACAGCGGCGAACAGTTTTATTCTGATATAATAAACGAAATTTGTAAAAGTCATTAGTGCTGTTTGATTTTGACCGGAAAGTTTGTACCAAAGTTTATTCTGTTTTTTATCAAAGTTAACAAAACTTGTGATCAAAACTGTAGTTTTAGCCGGGATTCGGTTTTTCGATTATTCCTTTTCATGGATCTTTTTCCAGTTATTCCACTTTACTCAAATATAGTTTTTCATCAAAAACATTTTTCTTTAGTAGGTCAAATTCCAAAATTACCGGCCCGTTTTGTGAAGTAAAATCAACATACTTTCCGAAGATTGCATGATTACGAACATTTCTAGCTGTTTTCAACTTTCCTCCTCATTTGAATAACTAATTTACCCTGTTATAGTGAAATTAAATTTTGCTTGGTGACCAAATAACTATGTTGGAAAACTTTTTTTTTACCTTGCATCGTAACTTCACTCATTCAGACATAATAACTCATAAGACAACTGAGAAATTGAAAAATTTGAAAAATATGGGAAGTGGGAAAGAGCCACATTTTTAAACCGCGTCAAAGCGAATATGCTTTTGTTGAACTTTTTCAAGCACAATTTGTTTGTAAACTAAAAAAATTTTAAAAAAATTGCAGTTTGCTGTGCTAGTTTTAGAGATGGCTCATAATACAAAAAAAATACAAACTTTTAAAAAATCTTAAAATGTTTTTTCTCTCTAAAAAGTAACACTTTTTTATGAAACAGAAATGGATTTAAATTAAGCTCCAGTTTTCCAAAATACAATACATAAATACTATTTAAGCTAAAAGATTTGACTATGATTGTAGGGGATGAGAGCTATTTTCACTAACCCGCTGACATCAGAAAAAACAATTGTGCTAGACTTTCTCGGCACGACTTGATAATGATACTACATTTTCTTCTCCGGATACTTCATCATAACAACTAAAAGCTATGCGGAAAAAACATCATAAATTGTCGATCTTTTTAATCTTTAGGAATTGTCAGAAAAGAAACTTTGAAACTTTATTTTTTTAAAGAACCAGCAGTCACGGAGAAATGCAAAAGTCAATTACGAAACAATTCTTGGCTTGTCTATAATGCAATTTACTTTCAAAAACACCCGTTTAATTTTTTAGTTGAGACGTGTCTTCAGTGTTTTTTTGATTAGTTTCAACTGCCCCGAATAGGTATGTATAATGGTCCAGAACAACAACGCAACAGTATTGCATATTTTTCAGGGCCAACGAAATTGATTTTCTAAGCTCTCCCAAAACAATATAAAGGTTTTTTTTCGCCATTCAAATGAAGAATTTTTAAGACGTTTTTTGTAAGTTTTTGACTGCAAATAGGTTTCAAGTTTCCACAAAGCTTTATCAAGATCTAATTTTTGTTATTTTGAAGGCTAGCAAAAGTTTAAAGAAACAGTTTTAACGAAATAATTTTTCGTTTTTTGGATACTTCCAACATTTTTAGTTTTTCGGATGTTTGGTATTTATCATTTGCACGATATCCTTCTTCTTATTGTGAACATTTTAAACCGTTTTTCACGAGATAATACGCTTCTCTGAAGCTCAGATTTGTTTGAAAAGCGCCTTTAGAGATACATTATCCAAAATTTATTCACCAGTGTGAAAAATTTTGACGCCAACGTTGAAAACTTTGATGCGTTTCCAAGATTTTCATTGAAATTGAAACAAGATGAAACTTTCAAGTGGTTTAATCTGTGGAAAATCAAAAGCTAAGCTTACCAAGATCGGGAAGGAATATTTTGACGAAGTTACAAGAACGTGACATCGGCTAAAAGAAAGGATTGAGGTTTTTTGTTCCAGTGCAAGCTCAGAATCCAGATTATGAATAATATTAATTTTCAAGGCAGATGTACAATATAAATTGTACCTTATGTGTGCCGGTTTATTTGCTTCATCACAGTTTAAAGATTGAAAAACGATTGAAAAGATTAATCGGATTAAACAACGTATGCTTGGGACTTGTACAAAAACATTAAAAATTGATAGTCCAAAGAAAAAATGAACAGGAGGAAAAAATTCTGATGAAGTTTGGACTAACGGAAATTTTAATGCTCATTTCTAAATTTTCTTCATTTGAAAATCATTATAATTAATGAAAATTGTTTTAAAATTTTTCGTGCAAGTTGTGCAAATACATTAACAAAACGTATTTAAAAAGGTAGTTCAAACTCGATTTAGGCATTTTAGTGGAGCATTTTTCCATGAATCAGAAATTTTTTATTTCTTTTTAGTTTTACTCTTTATTTTTGTGTTTTGTCTCAAAACACAATAATTAGGGACTTTCTGATTCAAGAAACCCCATTGGCTGAGGGGAAGAAATCTCGCAGATACTCGTATTTGGGCAGTAATTGTTTGAGAAAGCATTTTTAGTTCACTCAGAACTGTGAAAAAAACTTTGAAATTTGTTTTTGGCCAGAAAGCTTTTAGTTTTACTTGACAAAATTTTAATTGGCAAAACGGGTGGCCTATTTTTTTTTGACAAATTGAAGTAAATCTTACAAAAAAAGGCATCCAAAATTTCAAGTTTCGATTTGCACAAGAAAACATGAGTGTATTTTCTTTCTTTTGTATAAGAAACTCAGCATAACTACGTTACGGACAAAAATAACATTTTTTGCAGCAATTTTTTTCGAAAACTGCTTACGTGAGCATGAAAACTACATTGCGACTAAAAGTCGAGAAAACATACTTCCCTGATATTTGGAATTTTTGTTTCGGAATCTTTTTTTGTGCAGCAATGTAAAAATTGCTTATTACAGAACTTTCATCTGTGGAAATTGTATGATAAACGTTTTTTTCCGCACATTTAATAAAACAATTTTTGTGACAAGCGTTTTCGTTGCCTGGAACTGTATGACAAGTAATTTTGTAAATGGCGGTCAACCCGGGTTAGTAAGTACTAAATCTCAAAAAATTAATGGTTCTCAAGACGAGTTAACTTGTAATCAGGTAATCAAGTAATCTTTGAAAGTTTTCTAAAGCTTTTAAGGCCGACAAATTGATTGTTCGAGGTCTCTAAAAGCGCTATAATGTATTTTAATTCGCCGCAGGCTAAACTTTGATAAAAAAGTGCTGTTTGACAATAATAAATAACTTTCTTCCCTTTAAAATAGTACGTTTACGGGTCTGCCGATAAAAGATGTAAACAGTTAGTAGCCAATAGGGACCCTTTGGGCGCTGAGGATGTCTCAGCCGAACATTTTTTATAGTCCCTGACTTATGATTGGGCAAAATTTTGGAGGGTATAGTCCGGTCATAACTTGTTTCAAATCAAACGCAGTGAGATTCTGATTGAATTTCTGACAAAAAGACCATAGTAATCTTTGTAAATTTTGTAGACCTGGTTTAAGGTCGACCAGATTGATTGTTCGGGAAATAAAAATTCTGTGTTTATTTAAATATGAGGAAGTTCATATTTGATGCCAAAAATCATTGATTATAATCCATTAAAGATGGATTTTAATCCCATTTTTATTTGGGTCAATATAATCCAATATTAACGATTATAATCGATCATAATGGATTATTTTGAGAAATTTTTGATAAAACTCACAAATTTGTTTTAAAATTATCTCATTTCCTGTTAAATGCAGTTGCTGCAAATTACGTTTTGTAACCTTTTAATTTTCACAGTAAATTTCATACTTTTTTCTCAATTTTTTAAACACATTTTATTTAATTTCTTACTTATGTTCGTTTTTTTTGCAAATTAATATACCGACTCTATTCAATTTATGGTCTAATCATAAATTGCGATTGTCTGCCCGGGCTGGGCTGGACTACCCCCCAATCCAGTTTACTCCTCCATCTCCCCCACTCCAGTTTACACTCCCCTCCATTTCAGTTTAACCCCACCCCACTCCAATTTACTTGGGATGGGGGGTAAGAAATTGGGAGGGCGTTAACCTTGGGCGCAAAAAATTTCGGCGCGGTAAACTGGGGCTGGAGGGGTTATAAACTGGGCGGTAAAAAACTAAAACTGGCGAGGGGAGTAAGCGTGGTTGAGGGGTGACTTAACGTTGGGGAGGGGTTGATTAAACAAGGAGGGTTTCCCAAATTTTTAAGCTCGAGGGGAGGGAGATTGAACAAATAAATATCTCATTTGATATAAGCACACATATTCGGAGATATTGAGTGGAAAATTTTGTAAAACTTTTTTTTTCTTTTTTTTTTCGTTTTTGTAGTAGTTTTTCTACAAAAAAGCGTTTTTCAATTTGCTTAATTTATGATTTTCAAATATGTCTAATCTCTAGTTTTTTGTTCAGCTGCTTTTATCACACCACGCCAAAAAACGACAATGAACTGAAACAACTTTTTTGTTGTAATTTTTTAAGACTATGATCGGAACATTTTGTGCTATTTGTTTTAAAACTATTTTTGTTTTCCTAGGCTCAGAGTCGAAAAGTTTTCAAAAACAAACAGCGCAGAAACCGTTTTATTTTAAAATAAAGTTTCAGGGCTCAATGTTAACTCTTCGAAAGGTCTAAAAAAATATTTCAAAACGCAAAATAAGAAGATTTTATTAAATTTGAGTTGCACCTGAATTCCCAATTGAAGAAAAGTTTTAAATTCTGGACACACTGTATCAGTTGCAGTTGACGATTTTGCGTGGAACAAGATACCGAAGCCTTCTTTGACCTCGCTGGTGTGAACAAAAAAGTTTCGTCTATTTAGAAGAAGATAAAATGTCACATGACGATTTGTAGACTTAGATTAGGATTGAACAAAATTGTTTTATTGAGTTTTGACCCATTCTATTGAGATTTTTAAATTATCTAGATGTCTTAACGGTCATCGAAATCAAGTTATAACAAAAAGTTATAGACAAAACCAGTTTTGGCTAATTTATGGGGCCTTTATTCTTAGAAATTCTTCGTCCTCACCGCACAAAGGTTCCCGTTTTGGTACTAGTTTACGGCATCTCATTCAATTTTGGCTGACCGATCCTTAAATTTTTGTGAGAACGTCTTCAAAACTAATAAGTACTACAAAAGGACTGGCGCCAAAAAACAATGTTTTATGCCAAAACCTTTTCAAATTTTGCCTAAATGATCGTTTTTGGCCTGTTTTACCAACAGTTTAACGGAGGCGTTCTGGGGCACTAAGTTTTTTTCACTACTAAGGCACAGAAGTTTATCTGGGTCACTAAAGGGTCTTCTGAATTTTCTACTCGTAAAATTGAACTGATTGATCTAAAAAAAATCAGAAATAGATGAATTATCAAATTTTTAATCAATTTTGAAAATCCGCTCCCCTCGGTAAAATCTTAGATCCACCCCTCGACTAAACAACAAGCTACCAGGCTGTATAATCGTTTGCCTGGTTTTCAGCTGAAAAATGGCCAAAATCAACTATCTCGTTGTCTGATAAACTCAAAAAACAATTCAAATCCTTGTTTTGTTATTAGCGATCTCTGTTGTTTCTGCAATTGCAAGAAGAAAACGACGATTTTGACTTTTTTACTTTATTCAGATGCGCGTGAAAACGCAAAAAATCAACGCACACAAATTTCTCTGCACATTTTAAAGCAAAATTGGTTACTTGCTGTTGGAAGAGCAAGTTTTGTATATATTGATGTATGCTTTTATGTATGTATGTATGCATGTATGTATGTATATAGGTATACAGGAGTGGGTGTAGACCTTTCTCAAAAGAGCGAGCTAATTCTCGAAAAGAATCAATAGTCTCAACAAATTATTTAGATCGGCATACTGATTTTTTTCGAGTTCTCAAAGAAATTCTATAAGACTCTATTTTAACTGTTACGTCAAAATTGCTTTTTATAGACAGTTTTTCACAAAAAATGCATTTATGTATGTATGAGTGTATGTATGAATGCATGCAAGTATCTTTCTTCCACTCTAATCTTCGGTATTACCCCCCCCCCCAACTCCCACACACATACACACACAAAAAATAGGGACAAACATTGGGGGCGGCGCAGGGGCAATGGGGGCAAACTTGTACTTTCATTTTCTTAAATGAAAAATCACCGCATTACTCATTTGATAAATGCTGAAATTTTTGCAAAATTTTGCACGACTCGAAACAAAAAACACTGAAGTTTGTTTTTCTGAATAAGATTGATTGCTAAATTTGATAAAAATCGATTGTAATTTTTAGTTCTGTTTTGTTTTTAGGAGCAACATGAGAACCACTTTTTGTCATCATTTTAGACCGCAATAATCTTTTATATTTAATTTTTACTCTTTATTTGCGGGCACTTATTCACATGCTGCAAATTTTTTTAAAAAAACTTGATTGAAAACTCAAGTCTAGACCTCCTAAAACTACTTCTAATTATACAGAGTTTAAGCTAAGACAAAAAAGTTCGGAATCTACAGCTGAAGCTAAGAAACTATTGACGCTCAGTCATATTTTCAAATTTCAAGTTTTTTTAAACAAAAATGCAATTTTCAATAAATAGTTTTTCGAGTTTATAATAAAAAAAGCATGAGACTAACTTGAGATGCGTGTGATTATTCAGGATATAAAATAGCTCGCTCTGCTCGCAAATATTCTAAACTTCTATGTTTTTTTTACTTTGGCAGTTTTTGATGAGTTTTTTTGGTCTAATATATAAGACTATGGTTTTTCAATACTTTGGTTGGAGCAGAAACAATCTGTTCAGAAAAAATTTTCGTCAGCAAAATGCAATCAGGAACAATCATTTGAGGAGTTTTCCTTGCCATGAAACTAAATGTTTCAGAGGGAACGCTTTTTTCGATATTTAAAGATTTTTGTGGAAAAACAAGTAAACTTTACTGAAAACTCCTCAAATATCAGTTTTCAGACCAACAGATTCCGTAAAGATTTGTAAGTAACAACGAAAAATTAAGTTTTTAAAAATTAGTTTTCAATTTTTAAAAATTTAGAATGTTGCTGATTCTTATAATTTACTTTCAGTACAAGCAGCTTAATAAAAATCATCTGAAAAGCAAGCGTTCTAAATTTTTGTCTGTTTTCTCGTGTTATTTGATAGTCAGAAGAAAGGTCGAGCACAGTCAAAAATTGGCCGAGAACAGTCAAAACAAAGGTCAAGTACAGTCAAAACTTAAGTCAAGCGCAGTCGAAACATAGGTTGAGAACAGTCAAGACATATCCAATTTCATCGCAAAATAAGACGGTCGAATGAAAGTTTTAGTCAAACAAAGTCGAACATATGGTCAAACAGGGCCAAACCTTGAGTCAATAGAGTCGAATAAGATCGAATCATGCGTCAAACAGGGTCGAAACATGGGTCAAACAAGTTTAATATGGGCAAATTAAGCCTAGTCAAAATCATTCCAAAGTTTTTTGAGACCTGCTACGTGCTTATCCTTACGCTATTAGATGCTCAGTTTATCTTTTTGCTTTTTGTTTTGCCCGTAGGGGAATGATTTTGTTCCGAACTTATCCACAATTTCTCCGAATCGATAACTACGTCAAAGTCTCTAAATTGCGTTACACTCAGGGCTTTGTCCTGATACCAAAAGGAATTTTTTTGTCTGTCGAGAAAGTTGAGGCAGTCCAAATATGCCCAGTCAAAATTTGGTCGAGACGGTCGAAACATACCGTTTTTTGCGTCTGTTTTCAAACTGACATTAGAAAAAGTATACATGAATTAAGTGAAAAATTAATTAGGATGATTTCATGATAAAGTTTAAATGCTTGATTATAAATTTTCGAACTTATAGCACCCATTGCAGTTTTCAGTTATAGAACAATATTATAAAATTAAACATTTCAAAATTTGATCAAAAATCAGAACTCGAAATTACATAAAAGCAATTGGTCGCACTTCGCAATTACACTAAAGGTTACAATTTTATGATGAAACTTGGTCAAACAATTTAGACATAACTTTCTCTTTCTGGGTTTGAAAAAGTCGGACTCGGGTCGTCTCTGAAAAGTGTCGTAGCTTGTGGGTAACTAGCAGCATACGGATCGCCTCTTTGAAATCGATCCGAATTCGTGTCGGGATTCAAACCCGAACTGACGCTACTGCCGAACGATCCTTGGGTGTTTAAACACGCGACTGCTTGCTTGATTTCGCGAGTTTCGCCAAAAATAACGGCGCCATTTGCAACTGCAGAACGAACATCATTCATAGAGTTGAACTTATCCGAATCGTGATTGGAGTAAACAGGATTTCGAGTTAGAGTTCCATTCGTATTTGGGTATTTGCCGTTTCGGCTTGGCGACATTTTCGGACTATTGGGGGAAATTGATGGGCTATTACAAGTTGCACCGAAATGCATTGTAATTTTGTTCCCGTTTCCGTTGCTAAGCAACGTTCCAGCATCTGAATAGGTCAATTTGGCATTTGCCAACGGAACAGGTTTTGGGTTATTTTGAGAAGGTGCCCAAAAATAATGCCAAGCGTATCGCGCGTCGTCGCTTAACAAGCACAAAGTCGAGAATAGCAACATGCTTTGAATTACGTTTCCGAAACAAAACGCGAAATCGAAAATGTAGATTTGCGATGGGTCGAAAATTAGTTGGTTAATAACCCAGTTAAATACAAATACACCCATGGTTATAAGGACTAAAATGGTTTGGGACGCAGATGCTTTGCTTGTATTTGTTAAGTAAGAAGCGTTGTTCGGGGACAGTGTTTGGGACTGGGTGTAAGTTCTCGTGGCGTTTCCAGATCCGAATTTGAAAATATGCAGAATATAAAGAATCGAAGCGACAGCTAGAAAGACTATAGTTGGCAGAAGGAGAAGGGAGTAAAACGTGTATTGTTGTTCGGGAGTGATGCGGCAGCTAAAAATAAAGAATTTTTTGTTAAAGGCAGCAAAAAAAGTCAGAGTTATGGTGCCAAAAACGGCCGGTAGAGTTGATTGTCGTGCATAAAACTTTAAGATCAGAACAAAGAAAATGGAAATTAGAAAGTTCGAACCGTTTATAAATTTATGAAAGGCTGCATAAAGGAGCTTGAAAATAATTGAATTTATTCTTATCTTATAGCGATAATATATTTTTAGACGTAAGTTTTTATATTACTTTTTATACTTTTATATAAGTATCCCAAGCAGGCGCAGATTGGGGTTTTTCTCGAGAGGGCGGACTAGGGCTTTCAAAAAATTTTGAATCATTTCTCGACTTCTATTGGTCGACCAATTCTATATTTCCAGCTCTTTCAGAACACTTTAGGCCTTAATTCGTCAAAATTGTTGACACCGTATGCTTGTTGACAATGGTTTGCTGACATACTTTTCGAAAAGTTTTGACCAAAAATTGCACCGAACCTGCGCACTTTTCTAAATCCGTTTCTGATGGCAAATAAAATTTTCACTGAAAAGGAAATATTGGCCTTTTGGAGTCCTCTTATCAATTGTCATGTAAAGTCAATATTTATATTTCAAACTTGGTTTTTTTCTTTTGGATTTTAGAGAATTTCAGTTCCTCCATTGATCTCAATACTCACTACGTGTCTGAAATAGAAGTGAGTCCCATTTTGACGGCTACCGAAGAACCACTGATGATTGCAGGTACTCCTGAAAAATTGAAATAAACTTTATAAGGACAAGTTTTTTGCCAGCGGGCCCTTACTTTTGCCAGAATTTCGGGCCCTTGAACTATTCGCCGGTTGTAATTCTCGAAAAACATTCCGACAGATTTTTCGCAATTTCTACCATAATAAATTTGCATTGGTCCATGTTGCTAGAATTGTGTATTCTTTCTTGAGGCGGTATTTGAAATGGCTTTCTCGAAAAGTTGTTTTTGGTAAACTTTGTCCCAAGTTACGTAATCGTTTCTTTACTACTTCACAGTTTTTCCCTAATATGATAGAACCTAAGTTGCTTTTTTTGTGTTCTTTTTCTAAATATTTTTTACCTAAACTGCTGCGACCTTCACTGTTAACTTTTTTCACAATTGTTACCTAAACTGATGTGATTAAAAGAAACAAAAGCAAAAAAACTCAGGTAGATACTGAATTAAAACTGACCCCATGCAATGACGGCACACTTGTAGAAGACGGAGGAGTTGTTGGCCAGACTGGTCTCTCTGAAGCGGAACAGACCCTCCACGCAGTACCACATGAGAGAAGAGCAGATCAAGTAGTGCATGGCTGCAGAAGAGACAAAAGAGTAAACAGGATGCAATCGCCATAAACAATAGCTTGTACTGTAAGTGATAAACCTACAGAACACGTTCAAAACACCAGAACAGGGGCGGATTCAGGGGGGGGGGGCGTTTCTTTTTCTTCAGGGATTCGACCCCCTGCCAACCCAAAGGGTCCCCCCCTTTGTACTATTTTCAAGTATCCATTTTTGGTATCGGATCCTAAAAATTTTCCAAAGGCTCCTATATATTATATTATTTTTAAAATAAATATTTTTTGAAGGGGGGGAGCGCGCCGAAAAAACGCAATTTTTTGGTCAAAATTTTCCAAAAATGGCTAAAAACATTTTTTGGCCTTTTTTTAGTTTTGCCTTCGGCGTAGAAAATTTGGCCAAAACAGTCACTTTTTAGTGTTTTTGGAGAACTCGAAAAATCAATTTGGTCGACCTAAAAAAAAGGTCGACAAAATTTTGACATTTTTTTGAAAATCCGCTTCCTTCCACTCGAGAAAATCCTAGATACGCCCCTGCACCAGAAAACTACAAATATTGCCGATGTGTATGTGAAGTGGGGTAAAGGGAGGGGAGGGGTAGTTTAGCTCTCGAGATTTTTTTATGCATTACTGAAAACTGCTTATAGCGATAGTTGTTAGATTCTAACGTCTCAAAATAAACCAAGCGAGTTCCTGCAATAACCAACTGTTTTATATTAGATTAAAGTTTAAGAACGCCCGCGTTTTATATTGTTGATCCTGATTGCCTTGAAGTTACACTTTCGGAACACCTTAACAATCTGTCCCGGAAATCTTGTCGGAAGAGGACAGATTGAGAAGGTGTTTACTTTTTTCAATTTTTGTGCAATTTAAACCAATTTCAAAATAACATGCTGCAAAAAAAAGAAACTTTCATGCTCAACCAATTATCTATCGTGAACAAACTTGTTCTTCATACTTCATCTCGTAATATCACGCTTTCAGCTTTAATAAAGCGTAACATATCTTGGAAATCAAGAAAGGTGCAATTTGACGATGCATGTTCACTTGTTCCAAAAACTTCGAATCAATTCTTTGCATCACTACATACCAATGGAGACTAAAGAGCAGAGGTCAAATGGGTTTATCCTGTCCTTGATTGATGCGAACATCATGGAGATGTTCAACAGGAGAAGGGAGACACTTAGGTGGACAACCACACCTGGGGCCACATTCCGACGAGCACTTCTGAAACCAAAAAAAAGCAATGCTCATTACTGTTTAACGACCCCAGATTGCTTTTTTGAAAATTGAACAACTTTGCTTGAATTCGGTTGAAGCAAAATTTAGCTAAGAAAAAGTTCAGTTTCAATTCATTTTTAATCAAATTTTTATCAAACAATTGAATTGAAATAACCGAAAAACCCCTAAAGTTTTTTATTTTGTTACAAAAAAATTAAAATACAAAGTTTTCTACAATACAGATTACTTTTTGGCTTGAACAACTTTTACTATCCTCGCAAAAAACCTAAAATATTTTCCAAATTGATTTAATTGACGGTTATTATCTTATTGCTATATAAACTAATTTTTTTTAATGGATACTCAGTGAAACTTTTTTTGAAGGATTTGCAAAGAAATCAGTTTATTTTACTTGATTCTGAGATGCATTCACTGAAATTGGGAGTTTGTGAACTCAAAGTTGATTCGAGATCCTATATTTTTTTTGAATTTTGAGGCCGTTGGATTTAAGATCAACTCCTGCAAGACCGCAAGTTAGGAACGTCCAACCCAATAGCTAGTTTAGGATAAAGCTATTCAGCTATGTTTATAAAATAATCAATACTGCTTGGCTGAAGTCTATTTTAGAACCTAGTTAACCTAGTTAAGTGTATAATTGACGTCTTCTCATTTAAAAACTTTTCTGAGATGTTAAATTGGTTCTACATACCTGACAATTGCGTATGTCACTGCTAGGAGTGAGTATGCAATACAAGCAATTCCACAACCCACAAAGGGTAACACAGAAGGAGGTGCCGCTCCTCCCAATCTACCAGTGTTCATCTAAAAGAAAGCAAAATTAGCCGAGTTTTATTTTAAAAGAACATTTTGGCAGCCTCAATGCTTAGTGAACTATTCTTCTGCACAAAATAAGCAAAAAGCCTTCAAAAACTGTTCTGCAAACTTTCATTATTTTATCGTTACAGGAAACCTAATAAAAAATAAGAAAACTTTAAATAAAAAATTTGAATTTACGACATAGCGTTATTGGTGCGGGGAAGGTTCCCGCACTGACAAAATGGATTAGGATCAATTTTAGTATGAAAAAAGTTTGTTGAATAAATTTAGATCAATTTTAGTATGAAAAAAGTACGTTGATTAAATTTAGATCAATTTTAGTATCAAAAAAGTACAAAGATTAAATTAAAAAGATGAAGACTAATTTGAATCGATTTGAAATCGATTTAAATTGATTTTGAGTCCCAGTTAAAAAAATTGATCAAAATTGATTTTAAATCAATTTAAATGCATTTCTTTCAGTCTGAATTTATTTTTATTTTTGAGGGGATTAAAACGGATTTAAATCGATTTAAATCGATTTTTTTATTCGAGATTTATCAGTTTCGAATTTTTATTGCATTTACTCACTGCCTATCTTTTTTCATTTTACATCCATAGCGTTTTATAGCATAACACAGACCAAATAAAAAGACCAAAAAAATCGATAAAATTCTATGATATTCTTGTATATTTTGAGTTCAGAAACTGATTTATATTGACCCTCTTCTTGATTTGTTTCATAAGTTTTGCCCAAATTCTGATTTATTTGCATAATTTTCTATGATTTAATTGCATAATAATGAAATCAAATTTTAGTTTGTTCTGACCCTTTTCTTGTTTGTTACATAGGGTTTACAATAAATTTCTATAATTTCATTGCCTATTTTTGATCTTAAAATCTGATTTATGTGGATCATTTTATTGAATTCTTTAACATCTGTCACGAGTGTTTATATTTAAAAAATCGAGATTAAAAAATTCCAACAATTTTTTAAAGGGTATGTTTTTTTCGCCATGTTAGCAAAACAAATCAATTTCAGTGGGTCTGAAAATCCATCAAAATTGATTGAAATCGATTTTTTTGACACTTAGATTGATTTAAAGTTTTCAAAAAGATCAATTTAAATCGATTTGAAGTCCATTTAAGTTTGTAAAATGTACATTGTTAATCAGTTTGGATCGATTTAAAGTCAATTTAAAATCAATTTAAATCGATCCGAAACCATTTTTGTCAGCGCGGGTTGTTTTTTACTCTTTGATGTTTGTTTTTCGGACTGGTTTTTGAACTACTTTTGCAACTGTTTTTTGTTTGTATGAGACTGCTTTTTTTACTTTGATATGATTTTTTGGATTATTCTGTACAATACTGTTTTGTATTGAACTTTTTTGTACGGACAAGATTAAAACATAATGCGTTTGAAGCTTCACTGAGGAATGAAACTTAAAAAAATCAAATTAGTTGAAAAATCAAACAGACAAGAAATACGAGTAAAAACTAATTTTAAAATTTTTTTTCGTAAATTTTCTTTCAAATTTGGCGTCAAATAACTGACTATATAAATTATTTTAATTGCGTTTTAATTAATTTTTTTTCAAATCTTGAGAAAAAAACTCATTTTTTAAGGCTCATCGTCTGAGACTGCTTTTTTCACAAAAAAACTTAGCTCAACCATAAATCATGATGTTCTTCAAAGTATGGGTTTTTATCATCCGGCCCAATTTCAATAATTTTTGCAAAAAAAATCAAAGCGCGGAAATCTGATTGAATGGGACACAAGTTGAACCTTTTCGGTTAAATTCTTAGGCAGATCTGCATTTCATTCGAGTTGATTTAAGAGCTAACTAAACTGTCTTTCCAGCGAAAAGTTTAAAATGGGTTAAATTTGCTTCGCGCTTTTTGCTGAAATTCGCACTTGAGAACCAAAATATTCTCGGATCCTCTGATT